>NC_056730.1:115050323-115412823 GCF_019279795.1 Protopterus annectens | reverse complement strand
ATAGTCCCTCCAGACTAGATAGGATCCGGATTCTACTCAAGACTGTTTTTGGTGCCAAAGAAAACCAGGGACTGGAGACCAATTTTGGATCTCAGTGTAACAAGTTTGTGAGGGTACAGAAATTCCGGATGGTCACAATACAGTCTATCCTCCCGCTTTTGGAAAAAGACTATTGGATGTGCTCGATAGATCTTCAAGAAGTGTACCGCCACATAAGTGGACAGGCCATCAAGGAGATTTCTGCACTTCCATGCGGGAGCCAGTCAGTACCAGCTCAGGAGTACTGCCTTTCGGACTCTCTACAGCCCCCAGAGTGGTTCACAAAGTGCATGGCAGTCATCACAGCTCACTTGCTCTACAAGGATTCCAGGTGTTTCCATACCTAGACGACTGGCTCATTTCCGCCCCCACCAGACATCTATTGGAAAAAGCCCTGGCATACTCTCTCCTCGCTGCACAAAGGCTAGGCATAACCATAAACTGGCAAAAATCCAATCTCACCCCATCTCAGTCCACAGAATTCATAGGTGTCATCTTGGATACAAAGAATTGCAGAGCATCCATTGTAGAGCACAGAATTCTAAGGATAAAGCAACAACTGATCCCAATCATTTCCATGGAGAAATTCACAGCTCACTTTGTCCTACAGCTGTTGGGTTCCATGGCAGCCTCCATCACCATTGTTCCCCTGGCCAGGTTTCATATGAGGCTTCTACAATGGCTACTGCTCACTCAGTAGTATCCTTTTCAGCATCCTCTTTCAGCCAAGATTTGAGTAACCCACAGGTGCAAACAGGATTTAAATTGGTGGATGACCCACAACCCGTGACAATGGTATTGCCCCTTCTCCCCCGGCAACCCAAGGCTTCAGTGACCACAGACACCTCCCTGATGGGGTGGGGGGGGGCTATGTCCGGGACACAGTCCAAGGCACTTGGTCCAAATTAGAGGCCCAACTGCATATAAATGTTCTAGAGCTGAGGGTGGTGCTTCTGGCTTTGCAAGCATTCCATCCCCTGCTGCCATCTGGGACGATTGCGATTCAGTCAGACAACATAGCGGTGGTCCGATACATCAACAAACAAGGTGGAACCAAATCTTACCCCCTTTGTCGAGAGGCCATGAGGATGTGGCAATGGGCGATGGCTACCAACCGTTTTCTTCTAGCAACGCACATTCCCGGGAGTTCCAACGTGATACTCAGCAGATGCATTCTACAACCTCACGAGTGGTCCCTGAATCCCTTGATAGCGACAGCGATCTTCCACCGCTGGGGCCATCCTTTCTGCGACCTCTTTGCATCCCCGACCAACTACAAATGGAGCAACTACTTCGCCCTGATTCCACCGGGACAGTCACCCAGGGACGCTGTAGTCCACGATTGGCCCTCGGGTCTTCTTTATGCATTCCCACCTTTTCCCACTCATTCCCCAATTTCTGAAGAAAGCCCATCGGTTGAAGAGCAAGGTGATCCTCATAGCACCATATTGACCTCATCAGATTTGGATCCCCTTCCTTTGGCCTCACCTGCTAGATCAACCATGGATTCTCCATCCAACCCCAGAGTTGATCTCACATCTGCAGAACCTGATTCATCCCAACTTGGACAGCCTGAAGCTCACAGCTTGGCTCCTCCAATTCCCTTTATTGCCAAGCAGAATGATCTTTCTTTACCAGTACGGGACATTCTTATTGCATCTCATAAGTCTTCCACTAGAATTACTTATCTAAGCAAGTGGAAAAGATTTACCTGTTGGCTGAAAGAAAAACAAGTAGATCCCTTCTCAGCACCGGTGTCGATAATACTAGTGTATCTGGCCAACCTATTTCAATCGGTCTGTCTGCCTCTACCATTAGAGTTCATTTGGCTGCAATATCTAATTTCCATGAAGGGTGTCCAAGACTCCTCTCTTATGTCTCTCAAATTATGCAAGACCTTTATAAAAGAAGGTGCGAATCATTTGAAGCCCCCTTTTAGAGAACCTATTCAGCCATGGGACTTGTCGTTAGTTCTACAAGCTCTGACAATGCCACCCTTCGAACCAGCTTCTTCTTGCGACCTTAAATATTTGTCATGGAAAACCTTGTTTTTGGTCACCATTACTTCTGCCAGACGTATCTCTGAGCTTCAAGCTTTATGCATAGAGTCCATACTTGATTTTTCATAGAGATATAGTGTCTTTGAGAACTAATCCTTCATTTCTGCCAAAAGTGATCTCTGAAATGTCCATTAATCAAACCATTGAATTGCCAGTTTTCTTTCCCAATCATTCAAATAGAGGAGAGTATTGCCTACATACCCTAGATATTCACAGGCAAATCCACTTTTACTTGAACAGGACCTAGGTCCTCTCATAAATCTGACCAATTATTTTTGGCCTATTCTGGACCTAGATTAGGATCTGCTGTTGCTAAGGTCACATTAGCTAGATGGTTGAAAGACACTGTAACCTTCATTTATACACAAAGTAATATCCCATTGCCTACTACCATGAAGACTCATTCGACAAGGTCGGTGGCAACTTCTTCTGCACTTCCATGCCAGGGCTTTTTTACATGACATCTGTGCAGCTGCAACTTGGGCTACGCCTCATAACCTTCATCAATCATTACAAATTGGATTTGGCTTCCAGGGGAAGAGCATCTTTGGTTCTATGGTGTTCAGGAATGTCCTTCCATGAGAGCCTCCCAGGAGTAGAGGTAGCTGGGGACTCTGCCCCATACGTAAGGAATGAACGAGGATTAACATTATCAGATAAAGAAGTTATGTCTTACCATAACGTTCCATCTGTATTGTTGATCCTCGTTCAGTCATTATGACCCTCTCTCCTTCCCTCTCCTGTGGGTTCTAGTGGATCTCACCATCCAGTTCTCTTAGGTCATTTGACCAGAGGTAGCCTCTACCTTCTTTTGACTTGCAAACTCAATCTGAGGTAACAGGGAGAGGGGAATTATGGGTAAGAGTTTAGTTTGAGAGTTTGTAGCTGACGCGAGTTTGGAAGATGGCTGGCTCGGTTCAGAGGTCGGAACCGATACCCATACGTAATGACTGAATGAGGATCAACAATACAGATGGAACGTTATGGGAAGACATAACTTCTTTTTTTCACTACTTTTAGTCATCATAGGGTACACACCAAGGGTTTGCTAACATTGCAAGTTGAGTGTACTTATACGGATGAGGTTATTGTTGCGAGTGAAAAAGTATTTTGAAGATTTTAACATGTAGAACTATTAAGTAGCTTGCTAAAGAACCACACAATGTTTATACTTTCTTTTTTTTTTTTTTTTTTTTTTTTTTTTTTTTTTTTTTTTGTTAGGTAAAAACACGGACCGTTGCAGAATGCGTTTCATTTTACTACATGTGGAAGAAGTCTGAACGATATGACTTCTTTGCTCAGCAGACACGTTTTGGAAAGAAGAAGTACAACCATCATCCTGATGTTACGTAAGTAGATAATCAGATGATGACAGAAAACATTTAAAGCACACTGCAGATCTCAGAGCTCTGAGTAACCATTTTTCTCTCTACAGTTTATTTGAATGTCTGAGTTGTGTTATAAGCAATCCTTGACTTGTAGTTTTTTGCTAATGAGTAGACCCACTTGACGTGAGTGACAAGCTGGATTGGTCCCCAGTCAGTCCAGGAGGTTGTAATGATCCCTCTGCTTTTGGAGCTAAACAGGTCTCTGCCCCGACATGTAGTAATCCTCTGTTTTTGGTTTCAAATGAAAGATTGTTGCTGGACAGTTGGTCTGTGTTAATTTTTTAAAATAAACTAAGCTTTTGTGCTGAATGGGTGCTTTGAGACAGAAGAGTAAATGTTCAGTCTACGTCTCAGAATTGATTGCCTTAAAGTACTTTGGCAAATTTCCTGTTTGTGAGACGCAGTGAATTTTATTAATCAGGCTTTAGAAATATTTGTAGATTTCTAGGCTGTGCTTAGTTCACTGTGGAAGTTGCAAATTTTTATTTTTAAATTCTGAATAGTGGTAAGTTTCACTTTCTGAAGTCATTGTGTAGTGCTTGCGTACAATTTTATTGTGTTTTTGCTGCACCCTGTTATATTTTGGCCTCCGTGATATTTTAATAGCAAATAAAAATGCTGTCTTTTGTGGCTGAACAATCCGTTGGAACCTTTCTCATGTGAGTTTCAGTAAAAAAAAAAAAAAAAACTTCTTCGCCAGATAGGCTGTTCAGATCAGATGTTCAACGTGCATACAGCTGCAGTCATAACAGATGGGTTCTCCTGCTGTCAGGCGGGTCCTCGGTCGGCCGAATTCCAAAGTCTAGGTCCGGCGTCGGTTGTCGTCGCTTCTTCCCTGACGTCAGTGCGACAGGGGTATAAAGGAACCAGCCGACGCCATTTTCTTCAGTCTTTCTTGCCGCGCGGTGCCCGAAGCAGAAGCAGTTCGCAAGTGCCAGTCGGCCAGCTCCTGAAATTACGAAAATTTTGAAACCGAAGTCTTCTTGAAAGCTAAGTACTCCGTTGGGGAAACTTTTCTTGCCTCAGACCGATGTCAGACAAAGTTAATAATTGTATTTCATGTGGGAAGCAAATACCGCATAAGGATTTCCATTCCCTCTGTATACCTTTAGGCCCAGACCACGACGTCTCAGTCTGTCGCTTTTGTGCTACATTCAGCGAACGCACCATTAAGCATCGGGCGGAGTTCGCCCAGCATTATTTTGGAAAAACATTTAACTATATTATGTCGTCGGATACTCCGACTCCAGTTCTGCCTAAAAAACGCAAAGATAAGGACCGACACACGAGGTCCACGGCCCCTACCGACACCACGCCAAAGCCGACTACACGTGGTCCGGTTCTCAGCGAGGCGCCTACGCAGCCCCTGACTAACGACACTTCATTGGCGGTGTCTCCTGTACCCCAGGTTGCAGGCTCCTCGGCCCACACCCCGACTACAGATACCGAAGCCACTCTTGGCGTTGAACTTCAAAATGTGGACAGGTCTACCTCCACTCAAGGTGTCTTCAGACCTTCCTCTTCTTTCTCCATCAAGGCTTTCACTAAGTCTAAAGCAGCCATGCATTCTAAGAGACAAGCTACACAGGGCCCATCTCCAGGCCCCATGCCTAAAAAACAGATGCTTAAGATGGCTGAGGATTTAATTACTCTTATCAGGGGTTCTCAACCCCCACCGGACAAAAGGCCCAGAGTGGAGGAAGAATCCCCCTCCTTTGATCAGGGCTTCATTATTTCAGAGCACTCTGATGATCAAGAACATTCTTACTCCCCTTTTGAAGACTCTGATGCGGAGGAGTCCATTCCTTCTGTATCCCCCCCAGAGGATTACTCATTTGGGGAAACTTTGCATACCTTAAGGGAACACTTCCACTGGGAAGGCCAAGATTATTCAGATTCCAAGAAAAGGCTTAGGGAATTTCTCTTGCTACCCAAGCACAGGCCTCTGGCTATACCTCCTGTCTTGGACATCCTAGATGATGTTTACTCGGAGGCCTGCCTTAACCCGGACTCTCTGCCTCCAGCCCCAGTCAAGCCTGACAGGTACTACAGGGTTCCTGACTCACACCAATTTCTATACAAAAGCCATGCTGCTGACCCAGAAACCATCTCACATGCCACAAGGGAATTAAGGCCTCCACTGCTAAAAATCCATTACCTTCCGAGAGAGATTCCAGATCCTTAGAAAGGTGGGGGAAAAAGGTATATACCTCGGCTACCTTATCCATGAGGGCCTTAAACTGTCAGTTCCATATGCTAAAATACCAACAGTTTTTGTTATCACAATTGAAAAGTAAAATGTCACAACCTGAACAACCAGACTTGAAGGAGTTGCAGGATTTGATGCATAGTGCAGAACAAGTGGGTAAGCATACCTTACAATGTGGTTTTGATGCTCTAGAGGCCTCATGTAGAGCTGCTGTTACAGGCTCAGTCATACGTAGACATGCCTGGCTCAAGGAACAAACCTTGCCTGATCATGTCAAAGCTAAATTACTAGATGCCCCTCTACAAAAGGATGTATTATTTGGTGCTAATGCTGAGGAGGTATTAAGGAAAATGGAGGAAAAGGCTAAATCATTGCAAACTGTGAAAGATTTTCTACAGGTACAACCCCCATAATTCAGTAGAAATTGGCCTTCCAAAAATTGGTCCTTTCCAGCCACGGACAGACCCCAAAGAGGCAGATACAGGTGCCCGAGGGGCAGAGGACAATCCCAAGGATCATTTAGAGGCAGACAATGGCAAGCTCCTACACAAAGAGGTGGTGAGGATAACTCGCAATCATTCAGAAAGCAAGCCCAGTGACTTTCCCCTTTGCATGCCAAGCAAGACTCAAGTGGCAGCCCCCTTAGGAGGAACGCTGGCATTATTTTCAAAAAATTGGCATATTGTCACAAAAGACAAATGGATCCTGGACATTATAAACAGATGCTACAGATTCCATTTTCACACCCTTCCAAAAATGAGAGGCATGCCAAACCTGCCACACAATCAAAGGGCAGAGGCACAAAGGCAAATTACAGATCTCATGGACATGAAAGCTATTCAAGAGGTACCTACGCACGAACAAGGTCAAGGTTTTTATTCCAGACTATTCCTGGTACCAAGGAAGGGAAAAGTTTGGAGACCTATTTTGGACCTATCCATCCTAAACACATTTCTACTCGTACCAGAATTCAAGATGCTCACTCTACAGCAGCTTCTTCCCATGCTGGGCAAGGAGTCTTGGCTGGTAACATTGGACCTCAAGGAGGCATACCTGCATGTCCCAATCAGACAAAATTGCAGAAGATACCTCCGATTTCTTGCAGGTTCAACCCATTATCAATTCTCTGCATTGCCCTTTGGCTTATCTACTGCACCCAGAGTATTCACGAAATGCCTGGCATCAGTAATTGCCTACTGCAGACTTCAAGGGATACAAATATACCCCTATTTGGACGACTGCCTGATCCAAGCAGACAGCAAGCACATTCTTCTGAAACATCTGGCTTATGTAATAATGTTGTTGAACTCTCTGGGATACACAATCAACAAAAAGAAGTCAAGACTAATACCCTCTCGGAAGATAATTTTCCTGGGTGCCAACTTGGACACAAACACCCAGATGGCCTACCTCACGCCAGAGAAGCAGGGGCAACTAACTCAATACTTCAGAGCACTAGCAAATTGCACCAGGCTGACTGCAAGGAAAATCCTGCAGGCTCTGGGATTCATGGCATCTTGCATCTTACTAATCCCATGTGCAAAGCTGCATATGATGATACTTCAATGGTACCTGGAAAACCTATGGTCTCAACACAGCCACAGTTTGGAAACAATAAAACCACTAATTCCATGTCTACAAAAGGAATTTCTGTGGTGGGCTCAAGCATGCCAAACAAACACAGGTCTTCCATTCAGCAAGCCTCAAGCAAATCAAGTCATCACAACAGACGCCTCTGACTATGCCTGGGGGGCGCACATGACAGATCGGTGCATTCAGGGCAAATGGTCCCAAAAAGAAAAGCACCTTCACATCAATCAAAAGGAAATGCTAGCAGTAATAAATGCTATTATAGCTTTCAAGGACCTTCTGCAACCAGGTCAACTATTGATAAGAACGGACAACACCACAGTTATGTGGTACATAAACAAACAGGGAGGAACACATTCATACCCCTATGCAGACTGGCCATGTCACTTTGGAACATGGCCATGGACTTACAAATCGAACTACAAGCACAGTACTTGCCAGGCAAGGAAAACACGCTGGCAGACAACCTAAGCAGAAATATGACAGATCCACACGAATGGAAGTTGCATCCAAATGTTTTTACAGAAATAATCCAAGCATGGGGAAGGCCAGACATAGATCTCTTTGCCTCCCACAAAAATCACCAATTGACAAAATTCTGCTCAAGGAGTTTCCATTCAAAGGCCTGGAGAGTGGACGCTCTCTCTTTCAGTTGGACATCAATGACAGTTTATGCCTTCCCACCTCTTCCTCTGCTGCCCAAAGTTCTACTGAAAACTAGAGCAGACCGACCAAAGATGATTCTCATTGCTCCAGACTGGCCAAGACAACACTGGTACCCACTCCTGAGGAGCCTGACGCATTCCCCACCATGGACCCTGCCTCTAATGCCTCTTCTCCTGACTCAGCACAGCTTCAAAACTCTTCACAGCCAGCTAAAAACACTCAATCTAGCCGCATGGAAGATTCCTTAGCATCACAACAGACCCTACTCTCCAAGGAGGTGCAGGATGTCATTTTGGAGGCCAGAAGGCCGTCAACTAGAAAAGCTTACTCCGCAAAATAGAAACGGTTTTGTGTCTGGAATGAGAAAAAGGGCCAGGATCCTGGAAAACTGAATTTACCTCAAATACTACAGTATCTAGCTGAGCTGCTAAGCAGTGGACTTTCATTCTCCTCCATCAAAATCCATGCCTCAGCCATTTCTGCAGAATACAACACTGAGCCACCCTTATTCTCTCACCCTCTCTTAAGACAGTTCCTCAGAGGGGCTAAGAATCTAAGACCCCCAAGGAAACAACCAATACCTGCTTGGGATCTCAATTTCATTCTGGAAAAACTGACCTTGCCTCCCTTTGAGCCAGCTGCCTCATCAGGTTTGCAATATTTGTCCTGGAAAACAGCTTTCCTTCTGGCTATTACCTCAGCTCGTAGAGTTTCAGAACTACAAGCTATCATGGCTGTGCAGCCTTTTATCATCTTCCATCAGGACAGAGTTTCCTTATGAACCAACCCGTCCTTTATGCCTAAAGCGGTGTCCAGGGTAGCTTTGAATCAGGCCATACACTTACCTATGTTTTATCCTAATCCTCAAAACAAAGGGGAGAGATTACTACATTCCTTGGACATCCACAGACAACTGCGTTATTATTTGGACAGAACAAAGCCTTTCAGAAAATCAGAACAGCTCTGTGTGTCCAATGCTGTAGGAGCTCAAGGAAAGCCAATTTCCAAACAGACAATCTCAAAATGGATAGCCCACTGCATACGCTTTTGCTATTCTTTTCATGGCAAAACTGTACCTACAGGCATCAGATCTCACTCCACAAGGGCCACAGCTACCTCTGCAGCTTTCCTCAGAGGAGTTCCTACCAAAGATATTTTGGAAGCAGCCACTTGGAGTTCTGTGCATACCTTCTCCAAGCACTACCACCTACCATTATACTCCAAAACTAGAGCAGGCTTTGCCACTGCAGTCTTGCAGGGCATCCTGGCTCCTCCTAGTTCCACCTAGTGCCTACCACCCCTTTCTTAGCTTTGGGATTCTACCCATCTGTTATGACTGCAGATGTATGCACGATGAACATAGTACAGTTTTGTACCTACCATAAATGTAGATGTTCGAGTGCTAATACAGCTGCAGTCCAGGTTTCCCTCCCTCCTTCCCCTCTTGGGACAGGCCTATAGGCTAACACATCCTCATACAACCTGATTGGGGTATTCATTTATGGTGTATTTGCTTGCAACTACTGTATTTTGATTATATTGCATTGCTTTATTACACAAATTTATGTATTGCCTTCCTTCTGGGGGCACCTGACATCTGGGGCAAGAAAAACTGAAGAAAATGGCGTCAGCTGATTCCTTTATACCCCTGTCGCACTGACGTCAGGGAAGAAGCGACGACAACCGACGCCGGACCTAGACTTTGGAATTCGGCCGACCGAGGACCCGCCTGACGGCAGGAGAACCCATCTGTTATGACTGCAGCTGTATTAGCACTCGAACATCTACATTTATGGTAGGTACAAAACTGTACTTTCTGGCACTCTGTTATGCAGATCTCTTCAAGTTTGTCAGGAGTTTTCTGGTTAAGACACGAATTTAACTATCTGTCAGACCTCAGCATTGTTTTATGAAGGGTGTAAATCTGAACTGTCTGTGGGACAAATGGATGAGTAGCATATTTTTTCCTGTATATGATTTAAATATTAATTTTGTTTGATTTTTTTCTCCTGTTCGAGAAATTCTTTGAAAGCTTATAGGAAGAGACTATTTTATAAACTCCCAGATCTAGTTAAACCTTCTACCATTGCATGTATCCTAGCCAAAAATTGCCTTCGATAGCCTGTTTTCTTGCAATCCACTGTTATCCTTGGGGCTCCTATACATTTAAAAATGTAACATTTCCTAGAGCTGTGAACAGTAGATGTTCTTCTTGTTTCACTGTTGCAGTCATCACATTTGGGTTATCTGCCTGCAGGTAGCCCTCAGTCGGCCTGAATACCAGAGTCTTGGGATTTCTGCATCGAACGCCCACAGGCTGGCAACTTGACACTGTAAAACTCCACTGCCAATCATGAGCGAACAGGTAATTTGCTGTGGTGACCCCTAACCGGGAAAAGCCGAAAGAAGAAGATGCTGTCACTTCTTCCATGATGTCAAGTCGTCAGGGGTATAAAACATGCAGCCGACGCCATTACATCAGTCTTTCTTGCCGTGTGGTGCCCCAAGCAGAAGCAGTTCGCAAGTGCCGGTCGGCCGACTCCTGAAATTTTCGTTTTCAAGTTTCAAAACCGAAGTCTTCAACTAAAAGCTAAGTACCCCATTGGGGAAACTTTTTCTTGCTCCTTACCGATGTCAGTAAAAGTTAATAATTGCTTTACTTGTGGGAAGCAAATAAATCATAAGGATTTTCATTTGTACTGTATTCCATACCTAAAAAACACAAAGAAAAAGACAGACACAGACCATCGAGTTCCAAAACTGATAACGCTTCTCCTAAGCCAGTCGCCAGTTTGCCGGTACTCATTGAGGTGCTTTCGCAGCCCCTGATACCTGCTACTTCTGATTCACAGGCCTCTACTGAGACCCATTCAGAGTCCGGTATGCCACGAAATGCTTCAGTTATGGAACCCGCGAATGTCTCTTCCTTAGATGGGTCTGGAGCCGCTGTGCAGGCACCGGCCTCTGAGGGTGTTATCAGGCCTACAGATTTGTATATTAGACAGATGCCATCTTCAAAACTAAGGCCAAAATCTAAATCTGTGTCTAAAAAAACCGAAGCCTGGGCCACATGTGCAGGCCTCTATGCCTAAAAAACAAATGATCAAAATGGCTGAAGATTTAATTACTCTGATCAAGGGTAGCCAACCCCCTCCTTCTAAGAGGCCTAGGCAAGACATTGATTATGAATTTTCTAAACAGGATTCTGTTTCTTCTGATTCTTCTAATGATCAGGATTTGTCTATTCTTACTTATGAGGACTCTGATGCAGAAAATTCCATTCCTTCTGCATCTTCCCCTGAAGATTTTTCTTTTTGGGAAACTTTACATACTTTAAGGGAACATTTCCGCTGTGGAAGTCAGGATTTCTCTGAATCTAAAAAGAGACTTAGGGATTTTCTTCTTCCTCAGCATAGGCCTTTGGCTATACCTCCTGTTCTAGACATTGTTGATGTTTTTTCAGAATCTAGTATGACTCCTGATTCTCTGCCTCTGGCTCCTTGTAAGCCAGACAGATACTACAGGGTTCCTGACTCCCACAAATTCCTCTTCAAAAATCCAATTGGTGATCCTGAAACCATTTCTCAGTGTCCCAAGGGCATTAATGCCTCTACTGCTAAAAATCCTACCCCTTCTGATAGAGATTCCAGGGCGCTGGATAGATGGGGTAAGAAGGTTTACATGTCTGCAACCTTGGCAGTTGGGGCTTTAAACTGTCAGTTTCATATGCTTAAATATCAACAGCATATCATGGGACTACTTAAGCAGAAAATGATGTTAATCTCTGACTGTGTGGAAAATAAAGATTTGCAGGTTTTATTACATTCAGCTGAACAAGTTGATTTGGAAAACGTACTTTGCAATGTGGATGTTCTTCATCTCACATTGCTGCAGTCCTTACACTTGGGTAGTCCGCTGTCCTCGGTCGGCCCGAATATCAAAGTATAAGGCTGACGTCGGTCAAGGCGCATTTGACTGACATCAGGACGTCAGGGTACAAATGCGCATGACCGACGTCATATCCTCAGTCTTTTTTGCCGCATGGTCCGATGCAGAAGCAGCATTGCAAGTGCCGATTGGCGTTCTGAGATTTTTCGATTTCGAAGTTTCAGACAGAGTTCAAAGTTGGCTAAGTACCCCGTTGGGGAATATTTTAGTTTTTTCTTGCCTCAGTGATTTACCGGATGTCAGACAAAGCTTGGGGAGCTCATCTAAATGGAAAGTGGATACAAAACAGGTGGCCTGTCAGACTACAACATCTACATATCAACATGAAGGAGATGTTAGCAGTCCAGTTTGCATTAATAGCTTTCAAGGAATTACTTCTTCCAGGGCAGGTGTTGATTCTAACAGACAACACAACTGTCATGTGGTACATCAACAAGCAAGGGGGAACGCATTCTTATCCTCTATGCAGGCAAGCAATGATTTTGTGGGAGACTGCTCTCAGTTTACAGCTCAATCTTCAGGCAAGGTTTCTGCCAGGAGCACAGAACTCCTTAGCAGATGTGTTGAGCAGACAATTATGGATCCCCACGAGTGGAAATTGGATCCTCATGTATTTCAGAAATTGACAGTGTCATGGGGAACTCCAGACATAGATCTGTTCGCTTCTCCACTAAACCATCAGCTGCCAAAGTTTTGCACAAAAGGTTTCATCCCACAGCTTGGAGAGTGGATGCTCTTTCTTTCAATTGGAGCAATCTTCATGTGTATGCCTTTCCACCTCTGCCTCTCCTCCCAAAGGTACTTCTAAAGGTCAGACAGGACAAGCCAAGGATGATTTTAATAGCTCCGGATTGGCCTCGACAGCACTGGTACCCATTACTGAGAAGTCTGGTACGGAAGCCTCCATGGCCTTTGCCTTCAATTCCACACCTGTTGTCGCAGGAGGACAGCCATTTGCTAAATGTCAAGCTTCACTCTCTGCACCTAACAGCCTGGCATATTCTGTTTTGAACCATAGTGGGCCTCCACTTCCTCAGCAAGTTTTGAATGTTATTTTGGAAGCTAGAAGGCCTAGTACAAGGAAACTGTACGCAGACAAATGGAAGAGATTTTTATTTTGGAGTGCAGCAAATGATTTTGATGTTTCTGAGCCTAATTTGTGTGTGGCTCTTCAATATCTTACTGAGTTACTAGACAAAGGTTTGTCTTTCTCTTCTATTAAAGTTCATGCTGCAGCAATTTCGGCTCACTATGATTGCGACCCACCATTGTTTTCTCATCCTTTGTTCAAGCAATTTTTTTAGAGGGGCAAAGAATATAAGACCCCAAAGAGCTCCTACTCCTGCTTGGGATCTCAATTTTGTGTTGGAGAAACTCACTCTACAACCTTTTGAGCCTGCAGCTACTTCTGAGTTGAAATATTTGTCATGGAAGACTGCTTTTTTGTTGGCCATTACCTCTGCAAGAAGGGTTTCTGAATTGCAGGCCCTTATGGCGGTTGAGCCTTTCTTGATTTTCCATAAGGATAGGGTATCATTACGTACTAATCCTTCCTTTATGCCTAAGGTGGTTTCTAGTGTGGCTTTAAACCAAACTATTCATTTGCCTACTTTTTATGCAATTCCCCAAAATAAAGGGGAAAAGATTTTGCACACTTTAGTTGTACACAGGCAGTTGCGTTATTATTTGGACAGAACTAAAGGGTTCAGGCAGTCTCAGCAGTTGTTTGTTTCTTTTGCTTTGAGTTCTCAGGGCAAGCCTGTGTCAAAACAAACTATTTCTAAGTGGATTGGGTTTTGCATTGCTTTCTGTTATTCCCATCATGGCAAGGAGATTCCAGCTGGGATTAGGCCTCATTCCACTAGGGCTACTGCCACTTCAACAGCCTTTTTGAGGGGAGTGGCAACCAAGGATATTTTGGAGGCAGCTACTTGGAGTTCAGTGCATACTTTCTCTAGGCATTATCACCTGCCACTTTACTCTAAATCCAGGGCTGGGTTTGCCACTGCTGTTTTGCAGGGCATCTTGGCAGCTCCTGCTTCCTTGTAGTTAGCCATCCTCCCTTACCTCTGCTTTGGGATTCTACCCAAGTGTAAGGACTGCAGCAATGTGAGATGAAGAACATAGTACAGTTTTGTACCTACCATAAATGTAGATGTTCGAAGATCCACATTGCTGCAGTCCAATTTACCTCCCTCCTTCCCTCTGTAGTTAGAGGTGGTTGTGTGGGTTGGGTTGTACATATTGTGTATATTGTATATATTGTACATATAGTTAGTGCAAGGGTGGTTGGTTGGTTGTTTGCTGTCTTTGGGTTTTGACCTTTATTTTTAGGGTCTTCTGACATCTGGGGCAAGAAAAGACTGAGGATATGACGTCGGTCATGCGCATTTGTACCCTGACGTCCTGATGTCAGTCAAATGCGCCTTGACCGACGTCAGCCTTATACTTTGATATTCGGGCCGACCGAGGACAGCGGACTACCCAAGTGTAAGGACTGCAGCAATGTGGATCTTCGAACATCTACATTTATGGTAGGTACAAAACTGTACTTTTTGATTCCTTGGAGGCCTCTTGCAGGACTGCTGTAACTGGATCTGTGCTAAGAAGGCATGCTTGGCTCAAAGAGCAAACTCTGCCTGACCATGTTAAAGCAAAATTGTTGGATGCTCCTTTACAACAGGATCGTCTTTTTGGTAATAAGGCTGAAGAAGCATTAAAAAAGATGGAAGATGAAGCTAAATCTATCCACACTGTGAAAGATTTCTTACAAGTGCAAATTCCAAGATTTTAGTAGGCACTGGCCTACTAAGAACTGGTCCTATCCAGTCCCCTTGAGAGCCACTCAGGTCAAATCCAGACATTCCAAAGGCTCCAGGTTTCAGTCACAAGGAACTTTTAGAACAAAGCAATGGGGTGCCTCCACCTCCAAATCTGGAAACAACAAGGCACCTCCCTACGCTAAACAGTCTCATTGACTTCCTCCTACAGTCACCAAGCACTTACCTTTTAGTAGTCCCTTTGGGGGGGAAACTGGCACTTCATGCACAAAACTGGCAACTTATTACCCAGGACAAATGGGTTTTTAATATAGTATCCCAGGGATACAGATTTAATTTCCACACATTGCCAATCTCAAACAGATGGCCAGATCTGCTCCCAAATCAGTGGGCAGAGGCCCAGAAACAAGTTATGTCCCTCATGAACATGGGGGCTATTCAACCAGTACCAGAAGAGGAAAAGGGACAAGGTTTTCTATTCAAGCCTTTCCTGGTACCCAGAAAAGACAAATTATGGCGTCCAATTCTGAACTTATCCACTCTAAACATATTTCTGGACATTCCAAAATTCAAGATGCTGACTCCTCAACAGTTACAACCTATGCTAGGTAAAGATGCCTGGTTGGTAACTCTAGACTTAGGCTTACCTGCATATCCCAATCAGGGAATCTTGCAGAAGATACCTCCACTTCAAAGCAGGCTACTTGCATTACCAGATGTTCTTCATGGTTTCACTGATGTCCTTCAAGGATGCATCTGCAGTCATAACAAATGGGTTGTCCTGTCGTCAGGCAGCCCTTCGGTCGGCCGGATTCCAAAGTCTGGGTCCGGCTTCGGCTGATGTCGCACTTCACCCGACGTCATCTCTGCTGGTCTTCGGGTATAAAGGCATCAGCCGACGCCATTTTCCTCAGTCTTTCTTGCCGCGTGGCGCCCGAAGCAGAAGCTGTTCGCAAGTGCCGGTCAGTCAGATCCAGAGATTACTACTACCGAATACTACTTCGAAGACTTCTAAAAAGCTAAGTACCCGTTGGGGACTCTTTCTTGCCTCAGCCGATGTCAGAAAAAGTCAATAACTGTTTAACTTGTGGGAAACAAATACCTCATAAAGATTTCCACTCTTACTGCCTGCCTTGCTTAGGCCCAGACCACGACGTAGCAGCTTGTTCGGCCTGTGCTTCCTTCAACCGACGAACGCAGGCGTCGGTCGGAGTTTGCTGAACAGTTTTTCGGCTCAGATTTTGCGTACATTATGCCGTCGGATCCTCCGACTACCCAAATTGTTAAAAAACGCAAAGAAAAAGACTGACACTCGCGGTCCGCGGTTTCGGCCGAAACCACGGTTAAGCAAGCCGCGAGTGTCTCGGTTTCGGCCGAAACCGAGAAAACCGGTCAATCTTCAGCCGAATCCACGACTACTACTGAGGCTCCTGCTACCTTAGTCGAATCGGCCTCAGAAGTTCTGCCTACTACTGTGGTTCCTAGTGATTTATCAGACACCATTCCTTTGGATGTCTCTACCCCAGCACGTGGTGCTGGTAGGCCTCCTGCAGCCATGTCTATTAAGGCCTTTGCCAGGGCTAAAGCAGCCAAAACTGTTAAATCAGTGCCTGTTAAGCCCCCCTCACACAGGCCCACTTCTAGTTCACAAATGCTTACTCTGGCAGAGGATTTAATATCCTTAATTAGGGGATCCCAATCTCACCCAGACAGGGCCTCTCAGCCCCCAGAAAAGAGACCTAGAGCAGAGCCCCCCGAGCCAGTGTCCTCTGATGATTCTTCGGATGACTCGGATATTACAGATCAGCCAGAGGCTCCTTTTTCTACTTATGAAGATTCCGATGCTGAAGAATCCATTCCATCTGCCTCTCCACCAGAGGAATTTTCCTTTGGGAAACCTTACATGCCATGAGAGAACAATTCCAATGGCAGGGACAAGATTTCTCAGATTCAAGAAAAAGGCTTAGGACATTTCTGCACTTACCACAACATAGGCCCTTAGCTATACCTCCAGTACTGCCTGTTGTGGATGATGCATTTAATGATGTTTGCACTGCTCCTGATACTTTACCTCCAGCCCCTGCCAAACCAGATAGATTTTACAGGGTGCCAGACACTCATCACCACCTTTACAAGGCCCCACTTGCAGATCCTGAGACTATATCCCAGGGGCCTAAGGCAGTAGCCTCGACCTCAGCAAAAAACCCTATTCCTTCTGAAAGGGAATCCAGGTCCTTAGAGATGGGGAAAAAGTTTACACCTCTGCTACTCTCTCAGCTAGAGCTTTAAACTGTCAGTTTCATATGATCCAATACCAAGAGTTTATGCTTGATCAGTTAACTAAGAAGCTGTCCACTGATGATTCCTTAGATAAGAAATATGTTTTAGAAATGGTGAATAACATTCAGCAGGTTAGTAACCATTCTTTAAAATGTGGCTATGATGCACTGGAGGCTTCATTTAGATCAGCCATGACTGGCACAGTGATAAGAAGGCATGCATGGTTGAAAGAACAGGTCTTGCCGGATCATGTTAAAGCAAAGCTGTTAGATGCTCCTATGGATAAAGCCAGTCTATTTGGTACACCTGCTCAGCAAGTAATGAAGAAAATGGAAGAGAAGGCAAAATCTGTACAAACAGTTAAGGATTTCTTACAGGTTCAGCCCCAAGGTTTAGCAGGAACTGGCCTGCCAAAAATTGGTCCTTTCCAGACTCCTCAAAATCTCAAAGAGGCAGGAATAGACGCTCTAGAGGCAGAAATCAATCCAGAGGAGGTGCCTACAGAGGACGACAGTGGCAAGGCAATAACCGAGGCACAGACACAACCACTGCCACTGCAACAGGACAATCACAGTGACTTGGCTCTGACACCGCCTACCAGGGAGCAAATAACAGCACCTTTAGGTGGAAAGTTAGCCTTATTTTCGAAAAATTGGCACTATATCACAAAAGACAAGTGGATTTTGCAAACCATAGACCAAGGTTACAGGTTCCACTTCCACACCTTACCATTAAAAAGAGGAATGCCAAACCTACCTCCAAATCAAAAAACAGAAGCTCTAAAGCAGATAGCGCAATTAATAAAGATAAGAGCTGTGGAAAGAGTACCAATAACAGAACAGGGCAAAGGATTCTACTCCAGACTCTTCCTAGTACCAAGAAAAGAGAAAAGTTGGAGACCTATTCTTGACCTGTCCATCTTAAACACATACATCATTGTCCCAAAATTCAAAATGCTGACCCTTCAGCAACTTCTTCCCATGCTGGGCAAGGAGTGTTGGCTGGTAACTCTAGATCTCAAGGAGGCATACCTGCACGTCCCCATACGACCAAATTGCAGAAGATACCTCAGATTTCTTGCAGGATCAGAGCATTATCAATTCTCAGCATTGCCCTTTGGCTTATCTACTGCGCCCAGAGTATTCACAAAATGCCTGGCATCAGTAATCGCTCACTGCAGGCTACAGGTAATCCAAATTTATCCATACCTGGACGACTGCCTGTTACAAGCGGACAACAAAAGCAAGCTGACAACAGATTTACAAAGAGTCATTTGCTTACTACAAGCCCTGGGATACACAGTCAATTTACAAAAGTCAAGACTGATACCATCCCAAACAAGAACATTCTTGGGTGCGGAATTGGACACAGCAAAACAAATGGCATTCCTAACTGCAGAAAACAAAACAACTCCCTCTTTACTTCTTGGCATTAACAAAGCAGAACAAACTAACAGCAAGAAAAGTACTGCAGGCCTTGGGCTTCATGGCATCATGCATAATCTTGGTCCCACATGCCAGACTGCATATGAGAAAGCTACAGTGGTACCTAAAGAATTTATGGTCTCAACACAGGCACGGCTTAGAAACCGAAATTCCACTAATCCCATGCCTGAAACAGGAGTTCCTATGGTGGGCTCAAGCATGCCAGTCAAACCCAGGCTTGCCCTTCCACAACTTTCAAGCAAGCCAAACCATCACAACGGACGCCTCAGACCTAGGCTGGGGGGTGCACATGTTGGACAAATGCATACAAGGATTGTGGACTCCAGACCAGCTGCACCTGCACATAAACCAAAAAGAAATGCTGGCAGTAAAACTAGCAATCCAGAAATTCAGACCATTCCTCAAAGAAGGCCATTTAATGATAAGGACAGACAACACCACAGTCATGTGGTACATCAACAAACAGGGAGGCACTCATTCATACCCCCTATGCAGAATGACTCTGGACCTTTGGAACATGGCTCTGAGCTACAACATCCAATTACAGGCAGTATTTGTGCCGGGAAAAGAAAACACCCTAGCAGACATGTTAAGCAGAACCACCTCGGATGCTCACGAATGGATGCTACACCCGGACATCTTCAAGGCCATCATAAAGAAATGGGGAATGCCACAAATAGACCTATTCGCATCCCCGCTCAATCACCAGCTCAAAAAATTCTGCACAAGGACATACCACCCACTTGCATGGAAGGTGGACTCTCTATCCTTCAGTTGGAAAGGCCTGGCAGCATATGCATTTCCACCTCTTCCTTTGATGCACAAGGTACTACTGAAAATCAAAGAGGAACGCCCAAGGATAATCCTGATAGCTCCGAATTGGCCAAGACAACACTGGTATCCATTGCTGAGGAGCATGTCTCAGGGGAGAATGTGGTCAATACACCTGATGCCTTTGATGTTAACTCAGAACAACTACAACATCATGCACCCAAACCTAAAAACCTTGCAACTGACTGCCTGGAACATCACATAGCAGCAACTAACCCAGACCTATCCCAAAGGGTTAAAGACATTATCCTTGAAGCCCGCAGACCTTCAACAAGAAGGAACTATGCAGGAAAATGGAAAAGATTTGTCATTTGGAGTACTGAAAGAGGAAAAGATGTGTCGAACATAGATATTGCTAACATCCTGGAGTACTTGGCAGAGCTTCTACATACAGGCCTGTCCTATTCCTCCATCAAGATAAATGCATCAGCTATTTCAGCAGAATACAGCTTTGATCCACCTGTCTTTTCGCATCCTCTACTCAGGCAGTTCCTCAGAGGGATCAAGAATGTAAAACCTCCTAGGAAACCACCATTACCAGCATGGGACTTGAACTTTGTGCTAGAAAAATTGACACTCCCTCCATTTGAACCAGCAGCAACAGCAGATCTTCAACACCTATCATGGAAAACTGCTTTCCTACTGGCAATTACTTCAGCAAGGAGGGTTTCGGAACTACAGGCCTTAATGGCAGTACAACCCTTCCTAATCTTCCATCAAGATAGGGTGTCCATGAGAACTAATCCTACATTTATGCCCAAGGTGGTATCCAGAGTGTCTTTAAACCAGGCAATCCACCTACCTACCTTCTTTCCCAATCCACAGAACAGGGGGGAAAGACTGCTGCATACCTTGGATGTACATAGACAGTTACGCTACTACCTGGACAGAACCAAAGGTGACAGAAAAACTGACCAGCTTTTAGTAGCCTATGCAACAGGAAGGGAAGGAAAAGCAATTTCCAAACAGACAATCTCCAAATGGATAGGAAATTGCATAAGATTCTGTTACTCCTACCACGGAAAACCAATTCCACAGAACATAAGATCTCATTCTACAAGGGCTACAGCCACTACCACAGCTTTCTTACGAGGAGTGTCATCCAAGGACATTATTGAGGCGGCTACTTGGACCTCCGTGCATACATTTGCCAAGCATTATAATTTACCTCTATACTCTAGATCCCGAGCAGGGTTTGCCACTGCTGTACTGCAAGGGATCCTAAGGAGAAGAGGAGGGCGAAGGCGTGCCCGAAGGCAGGAAGATAGGAGGAAGGTTAGGAGTGTAGCAGTGAGGGTAGGAACTTTGAATGTTGGCAGTATGACTGGTATAGGAAGAGAGCTAGCTGATATGATGGAGAGAAGGAAGGTTGATATATTGTGTGTGCAAGAGACCAGATGGAAGGGAAGTAAGGCCAGGTGTTTAGGAAACGGGTTCAAATTGTTTTATTATGGTGTGGATGGCAGGAGAAATGGGGTAGGGGTTATACTAAAGGAACAATATGCCAAGAGTGTTTTAGACGTGAAGAGAGTGTCTGACCGAGTGATGTTTATGAAGCTCGAAATTGATGGTGTAATGATGAATGTTGTTAGTGCATATGCTCCTCAAGTTGGGTGTGCGATGGAAGAGAAAGAGAAATTTTGGAGTGAGTTGGATGAAGTTGTGGTGAGTGTACCCAAGGGTGAGAGACTAGTGATTGGAGCGGACTTTAATGGGCATGTTGGTGAAGTGAACAGAGGGGATGAGGAAGTGATGGGTAGGTATGGTGTTAAGGAGAGGAATGCAGAAGGTCAGATGATTGTGGATTTTGCGAAAAGGATGGACATGGCTGTGGTGAATACGTATTTTAAGAAGAGGGTGGAGCATAGGGTGACTTACAAGAGTGGAGGAAGATGCTCACAAGTTGATTATATACTATGTAGGAGGGCCAGTCTTAAGGAGATTGGAGACTGTAAAGTGGTGGCAGGGGAAAGTGTAGTTAAGCAGCATAGATTGGTGGTATGTAGAATGACGTTGGTGATCAAGAAGAGGAGGAGGAATGTGAAAGCTGTGCCAAGGATTAAATGGTGGAAGTTAAAAAAGGGTGATTGTGAAGTGGAGTTTAGGGAAGAGTTAAGACAGGCACTGGGAGGCAGTGGAGAGTTAACGAATAGCTGGGTAACTACAGCAGAACTAGTAAGGGTGACTGCTAGAAAGGTGCTTGGTGTGACATCTGGACAGAGGAAGGAGGACAAGGAGACCTGGTGGTGGAATGAGGAAGTACAGGAGAGTATACAGAGGAAGAGGCTGGCGAAGAAGTGGGATTGTCAAAGAGATGAAGAAAGTAGACATGAGTATAAGGAGATGAGGCATGGCAAAGAGAGAGGTGGCAAAGCTAAGGATAGGGCATATGGAGAGTTGTACGAGAGATTGGACACTAAAGAGGGAGAAAAGGACCTGTACCGATTAGCTAGACAGAGGGACAGAGCTGGGAAAGATGTGCAGCATGTAAGGGTGATAAAGGATAGTGAGGGAAAGGTACTCACAAGAGAGGAGAGTGTGTTGAGTAGATGGAAAGAGTATTTTGAGAGGCTGATGAATGAAGAGAATGAGAGAGAGAAGGTTGGATGATGTGGGGATAGTGAATCAGGAAGTGAAACAGATTAGCAAGGAGGAAGTAAGGGCAGCTATGAAGAGGATGAAGAATGGAAAGGCTGTTGGCCCAGATGACATACCAATGGAAGCATGGAGGTGCTTAGGAGAAATGGCAGTGGAATTTCTAACTAGATTGTTTAATGAAATTTTGGAAAGTCAGAGGATGCCTGAGGAGTGGAGAAAAAGTGTTTTGGTACCTATCTTTAAGAATAAGGGTGATGTGCAGAGCTGCAGTAACTACAGAGGGATAAAACTGATTAGTCACAGCTTGAAGTTATGGGAAAGAGTAGTGGAAGCAAGGTTAAGAAGGGAGGTGATGATTAGTGATCAGCAGTATGGTTTCATGCCAGGAAAGAGCACTACAGATGCAATGTTTGCTCTGAGAGTGTTGATGGAGAAATACAGAGAAGGTCAGAAGGAGTTGCATTGTGTCTTTGTAGACTTGGAGAAAGCATATGACAGGGTGCCTAGAGAAGAGTTGTGGTATTGTATGAGGAAGTCGGGAGTGGCAGAGAAGTACGTAAGAGTGGTACAGGATATGCGAGGGTAGTGTGACAGTGGTGAGGACTGCAGTGGGAGTGACAGATCAGTTTAAGGTGGAGGTGGGATTACATCAAGGATCAGCTCTGAGTCCTTTCTTATTTGCAGTGGTGATGGACAGGTTGACAGATGAGATCAGACAGGAGGCCCGTGGACTATGATGTTTGAGATGACATTGTGATCTGTAGTGAGTAGGAATCAGGTTGAGGAGACTCTGGAGAGGTGGAGATATGCTCTAGAGAGCAGAGGAATGAGGGTCAGCAGGGCTAAGACAGAATATATGTGTGTAAATGAGAGGGAGGGTAGAGGAATGGTGAGGATGCAGGGAGTAGAGTTGGTAAAGGTGGACGAGTTTAAGTACTTGGGATCAACAGTTCAGAGTAATGGTGAATGTGGAAGAGAGGTGAAGAAGAGAGTACAGGCAGGGTGGAATGGGTGGAGAAGAGTGTCAGGAGTGATTTGTGACAGACGGGTATCCGTAAGAGTGAAAGGGAAGGTCTACAAGAGTGTAGTGAGACCAGCTATGTTATATGGGTTGGAGACAGTGGCATTGACAAAAGGCAGGAGTCAGAGCTGGATGTGGCAGAGTTAAAGATGTTAAGATTTGCAATCGGTGTGACTAGGATGGATAGGATTAGGAATCGGTATATTAGAGGGTCAGCTCATGTTGGACAGTTTGGAGACAAAGCAAGAGGCAGATTGCGTTGGTTTGGACATATGCTGAGGAGGGATGATGGGTATATTGGGAAAAAGATGCTAAGGATGGAGCTGCCAGGTAAGAGGAATAGAGGAAGGCCTAAGATAAGGTTTATGGACGTGGTGAGAGAGGACATGCAGGCGGTTGGTGTGACAGAGCAAGATGCAGAGGATAGGAAGAAATGGAAAGAGATGATCCGCTGTGGCGACCCCTAACGGGAAAAGCCGAAAGAGAATGATGTGCTGCAAGGGATCCTAACTACACCATAATTCTTCTTCCTCCTCCCCTAGTTTGGCTATGGTATTCTACCCATTTGTTATGACTGCAGATGCATCCTTGAAGGACATAGTACAGTTTTGTACCTACCATAAATGTAGATGTCCGAACAGGATAGCATCTGCAGTCAGGATTACCCACCCTCCTTCCCCTCTGTGGTACTCCTAGGGTATTTACCCTCCTAATAGCTAGCTGGGGGGGAGTCTCTTATGGTTTATTTGTTTGTATATATGTACATACATTGTTATTTTTTGTGTTTGCCTTCTACTTTTTTGGAAACATTGGCATTTATCCAAAATTTAGCTTATCAAGAGGGCAACTGGCATCTGGGGCAAGAAACACTGAGGAAAATGGCGTCGGCTGATGCCTTTATACCCGAAGACCAGCAGAGATGACGTCGGGTGAAGTGCGACATCAGCCGAAGCCGGACCCAGACTTTGGAATCCGGCCAACCGAAGGGCTGCCTGACGACAGGACAACCCATTTGTTATGACTGCAGATGCTATCCTGTTCGGACATCTACATTTATGGTAGGTACAAAACTGTACTTTGCAGCCATTACATTTGGGTAATCCTGCTGGCAGGTTTCCCTCAGCCGCCCTGAATTCCAAAGTCTTGGGTCCTGCGTGGGCTGCTGTCGCCCCTTCCCTGACGTCAGGTCGTCGGGGGTATAAACGAAGCAGCCGCCATTTTCTGTCTGTCTTGCCGCGCGGTGCCCGAAGCAGAAGCAGTTCGCAAGTGCCAGTCAGCCGACTCCTGAGATTTTCGTGTTGAGTTTCAGACCTAAAGTCTTCAATAAAGCTAAGTAGCCTGTTGGGGAAACTTTTTTTCTTGCTCCAGACCGATGTCAGAAAAAGTTAATAATTGTATTTCTTGTGGAAAGCAAATACCTCATAAGGACTTTCATTCTTACTGTATTCCTTGCCTAGGCCCTGATCACAATGTTTCTGGTTGTCGGTTTTGTGCTAGATTTAACCAACGCACTATTAAGCGTCGGTATGATTTTGCTTTCAACTATTTTGGACGCCGGTTTAATTATCCAGAAATGTCGTCGGATAGCCATCCGACTACTGGAGTTCACAAAAAATGCAAAGAAAAAGAGAGAGATAACCCAAGGTCCAAAACAGACGATGAAGCTTCTCCTAAGCCAGTTGCCGGTTCTCAGTGAGGCGCTGTCGCAGGCCACTACCGACTCCCACGTGGAGTCGGCTATACTGCTGGAAACTCAAGGTATTGCAGCCTCGAACACTATTCCCTCAGAATGGGTCTGGAGCAGCTGAGCAGGCACCGGCTTCTGAGGGTGTATTTAGACCTAAACATCTTTACATTAAACCGACTTCAGCTTCAAAGGCAAAGACTAAAGCACCTTCTAAAGCAAAGAAACAAACTCAAGAGCCACGTGGGCAGGCCTCTATGCCCAAAAAGTAGATGCTTAAAATGGCCGAAGACTTGATTACCTTGATCAGGGGTTCCCATCCCCCTCCTGATAAGAGGCCTATGCAAGAGACTGACTATGAATCTTCAGATCAGGTTTCTATTTTTTCTGATTCCTCTTCTGATCTAGAATATTCTCTTCCCCCCATGAGGATTCTGATGCTGAAGAATCTATACCGTCAGCTTCTCCTCCAGAGGACTATTCTTTTGGGGGATACCTTGCATACCATGAGGGAGCATTTCCACTGGGAGAGACAAGATTTTTCAGGATCTAAAAAGAGGCTCAGGGATTTCCTTTACTACCCCAACACAGGCCTCTAGCCATTCCACCTGTGTTAAACATTGTAGATGATGTGTTTTCGGAGTCTAGTCTGACCCCTGACTCCTTACCTCCAGCTCCTGCTAAGCCAGACAGATATTACAGGGATGTCCTTCATGGATGCATCTGCAGTCATAACAACTGGGTTGTCCTGTCGTCAGGCAGCCCTTCAGTCGGCCGGATTCCAAAGTCCGGGTCCGGCTTCGGCTGATGTCGCACTTCACCCGACGTCATCTCTGTTGGCCTTCGGGTATATAAGCATCAGCCGACGCCATTTTCTTCAGTCTTTCTTGCCGCGTGGCGCCCGAAGCAGAAGCTGTTCGCAAGTGCCGGTCGGTCGGATCCAGAGATTACTTCTACCGAATACTACTTCGAAGACTTCTAAAGCTAAGTACCCCGTTGGGGACTCTTTCTTGCCTCAGCCGATGTCAGAAAAAGTTAATAATTGTTTAACCTGTGGGAAACAAATACCTCATAAAGATTTCCACTCTTACTGCCTGCCCTGTTTAGGCCCAGCCCACGACGTAGCAGCTTGTTCGTCCTGTGCTTCTTTCAACCGACGAACGCTTAGGCGTCGGTCAGAGTTTGCAGAACAGTTTTTCGGTTCTGACTTTGCGTACATTATGCCGTCGGACCCTCCGACCGCATTCTGCCAAAAACGCAAAGAAAGACCGACACTTGCGGTCCGCGGTTTCGGCCGAAACCATGGTTAAGCAAACCGCGAGTGTCTCGGTTTCGGCCGAAACCGAGAAAACTGACCAAACTACACCTGAAACTATCACTACAACTGAGGTCCCTGCTAACACTCTTGAATCGGCCTCAGAAATTTTACCCACCACGGTGCTTACCACTGACTTATCAGACACCATTCCCTTGGATGTCTCTACCCCAGCACGTGGTGCTGCTAGGCCTCCAGCAGCCATGTCCATTAAGGCCTTCGCCAGGGCTAAAGCAGCCAAGACTACTAAAACAGTGCCTGTTAAACCCCTTCCACCAGGCCCTCTGCCAGTTCTCAAATGCTTACCTTGGCAGAAGATTTAATTTAATTAGTTAGAGGATCTCAATCTCACCCAGACAGGGCCTCTCAGCCCCAGAAAGAGACCTAGGGCAGAGCCCCTGAGCCAGTGTCCTCTGATGATTCTGCTGATGAATCAGACATAACTGACCAGCCAGAGGCTCCTTTCTCCAATTTTGAAGATTCTGATGCTGAAGAATCCATTCCAGCTGCTTCCCCTCCAGAAGAATTCTCCTTTGGGGAAACCTTGCATGCCATGCGAGAACAGTTCCAATGGCAGCAACAGGATTTTTCAGACTCCAGGAAAAGACTTAGGACCTTTTTGCACCTACCACAGCACAGGCCCTTAGCTATCCCTCCTGTTCTCTCTGGTGGATGATGCTTTCAATGATGCCTGCTCAGCTCCAGATTCTTTACCCCCAGCCCCTGCCAAACCAGACAGATTTTACAGGGTGCCAGATACTCTTCACCACCTCTACAAGGCCCCTCTTGCCGACCCCGAAACTATATCCCAGGGTCCCAAGGCAGTAGCCGCGACTATAGCTAAAAACCCTGTTCCTTCTGAAAGGGAAGCAAGGTCATTAGACAGATGGGGTAAAAGTTTACACTTCAGCCACTCTTTCAGCTAGAGCTTTAAATTGTCAGTTTCACATGATACAATACCAAGAGTTTATGCTTGACCAGTTAACTAAAAAGCTAACCACTGATGAATCTCTTGATAAGAATTATGTATTAGAAATGGTAAATAACATACAGCAGGTTAGTAACCATTCTTTAAAATGTGGCTATGATGCACTGGAGGCTTCATTTAGATCAGCCATGACTGGCACAGTAATTAGAAGGCATGCATGGCTAAAGGAGCAAGCTTTACCGGATCATGTTAAATCTAAATTGCTTGATGCTCCTATGGATAAATCAAGTTTGTTTGGTACACCTGCCCAGCAGGTTATGAAGAAAATGGAAGAAAAGGCAAAATCAGTCCAGACAGTTAAAGAATTCTTGCAGGTTCAACCCCAAGGTTTAGCAGGAACTGGCCTGCCAAAAATTGGTCCTTTCCTGACTCCACAAGACCTCAAAGGGGCAGGAATAGACGTTCCAGAGGCAGAAACCAATCCAGAGGAGGTGCCTACAGAGGACGACAGTGGCAAGGTAACAACAGAGGCACAGAATCAACACCTGCCTCTACATCAACACAGCCACAGTGACTTAAACCTAAACCCGCCAACCAGGGAACAAATAGCAGCTCCTCTAGGCGGAAAGCTAACCTTATTTTCAAAAACTGGCACCACATAACAAAGGACAAGTGGATTTTACGAACCATAGATCAAGGTTACCGGTTCCACTTCCACACTTTACCAGTCAAAAGAGGAATGCCAAACCTACCTCCAAATCAAAAAACAGAGGCTCTACAACAGATAATGGAATTAGCAAACATGAGAGCTGTGGAAAAAGTGCCAACAGCAGAGCAAGGAAAGGGGTTCTACTCCAGACTATTCCTAGTTCCAAGAAAGGAAAAAAGTTGGAGACCAATTCTAGACCTGTCTACCCTAAATACTTACATCATTGTCCCAAAATTCAAGATGCTGATCCTACAGCAACTTCTTCCCATGCTGGGCAAGGAGTGTTGGCTGGTAACTCTAGATCTCAAGGAGGCATACCTGCACTTCTGCAGAAGATACCTCAGATTTCTTGCAGGATCAGAGCACTATCAATTCTCAGCATTGCCCTTTGGCTTATCTACTGCGCCCAGAGTATTCACAAAATGCCTGGCATCAGTAATCGCCCATTGCAGACTACAGGGAATTCAAATTTATCCATACCTGGACGACTGTCTGATACAAGGGGACAACAAAAGCAAGCTGACAACAGATTTACAAAGGGTCATTTACTTGCTTCAAGCACTGGGATACACAGTCAATTTACAACAGTCAAGGCTGATACCATCCCAGACAAGGACTTTCCTGGGAGCGGAATTGGACTCAGTAAGGCAAATGGCATTCCTAACTACAGAAAAACAAAAAGAACTCCCTCTTTACTTCTTGGCACTAACAAATCTGAACAAGTTAACAGCAAGAAAGGTACTGCAGGCCTTGGGTTTCATGGCATCATGCATAATCTTGGTTCCATTTGCCAGACTACATATGAGAAAGCTTCAGTGGTACCTAAAGAATTTATGGTCCCAACACAGACACAGCCTAGAAACGGAAATTCCACTAATACCATGCTTAAAACAGGAGTTCCTATGGTGGGCTCACGCATGCCAGTCAAACCCAGGCCTGCCCTTTCAGAAAGGTCAAGCAAGCCAGACCATCACAACAGATGCTTCAGACCTGGGATGGGGGCACATATGCTGGACAAATGCGTGCAAGGATTGTGGACACAGGACCAACTTCACCTGCACATCAACCTAAAAGAAATGCTGGCAGTAAAACTGGCAATCCAAAAGTTCAGACCATTTCTCAAGGAAGGCCAGTTGATGATAAGGACAGACAACACCACAGTCATGTGGTACATCAACAAACAAGGAGGCACTCATTCCTACTCCTATGCAGATTGACTTTGGAGCTGTGGACCCTGGCACTCAGCTACAACATCCAGTTACAGGCAATATTTGTACCAGGAAAAGAAAACTCTCTAGCAGATATGTTAAGCAGGACTACATCGGATGTCCACGAATGGCAGCTGCACCGGACATCTTCAAGACCATCTCAAGAAATGGGGAATGCCTCAGATAGATCTATTCGCATCACTTCTCAATCACCAGCTCAAAAAATTCTGCACAAGGACATTCCACCCACTAGCATGGAAAGTGGACTCGCTCTCCTTCAGCTGGAAAGGACTAACAGCATATGCATTCCCACCTCTTCCCTTGATACACAAAGTATTACTAAAAATCAAGGTGGAACGCCCAAGGATAATCCTGATAGCTCCAAACTGGCCAAGACAACATTGGTACCCACTGCTGAGGAGCATGTCTCGAACAATATGTGGCCAATACCCTGATGCCTTTGATGCTAACTCAGAACAACTACAGCACCATGCATCCAAACCTAAAAACGTTACAACTGACTGCATGGAACATCACATAGCAGCTGCTAATCCACAGCTTTCACAAAGAGTTAAAGACATTATTCTTGAAGCACGCAGACCTTCAACAAGAAGAAACTATGCTGGGAAATGCAAAAGGTTTGTCATTTGGAGCTCAGAAAGAGGTAAAGATGTATCAAACATAGATATGCCCAACATTCTGGAGTATCTGGCCGAACTACTTCATTCAGGCCTGTCCTATTCCTCCATCAAGATTCATGCATCAGCTATTTCAGCAGAATACAGCTTTGATCCACCTGTTTTTTCACACCCTTTGCTCAGGCAGTTCCTCAGAGGAATCAAGAATGTAAAACCTCCAAGGAAACCACCATTACCAGCCTGGGACTTGAACTTTGTGCTAGAAAAATTGACACTCTCACCTTTTGAACCAGCAGCAACAGCAGACCTGCAACACCTGTCATGGAAAACTGCTTTCCTACTGGCAATTACTTCAGCAAGGAGGGTTTCAGAACTACAGGCCTTAATGGCAGTGCAACCCTTTCTAATCTTCCACCAAGATAGAGTGTCCATGAGGACTAATCCTACATTTATGCCTAAGGTGGTATCCAGAGTGTCCTTAAACCAGGCAATCCACCTACCTACCTTCTTTCCCAACCCACAAAACAGAGGGGAAAGAATACTGCATACCTTGGATGTACATAGACAGCTACGCTACTACTTGGACAGAACAAAAAATAGCAGAAAGACTGACCAACTTTTCGTAGCCTATGCAACAGGAAGGGAAGGAAAAGCTATTTCCAAACAGACAATCTCCAAATGGATAGGAAATTGCATACGATTCTGTTACTCCTTCCATGGAAAGCAAATTCCACAGAACATAAGACCTCATTCTACAAGGGCAACAGCACTACCACAGCCTTCTTACGAGGAGTGGCTACCAAAGACATTATTGAGGCGGCTACTTGGACCTCCGTGCATACATTTGCCAAGCATTATAATTTACCTCTATATTCCAGATCCCGAGCAGGGTTTGCCACTGCTGTACTGCAAGGGATCCTAAACACACCATAATCTACCTTTATCCTCCTCCCCTAGTTGGCTATGATTTTCTACCCAGTTGTTATGACTGCAGATGCATCCATGAAGGACATAGTACAGTTTTGTACCTACCATAAATGTAGATGTCCGAATTGGATAGCATCTGCAGTCAGGATTACCCTCCCTCCTTCCCCTCTGTGGTACTCCTAGGGTGTTTACCCTTCTAATAGCTAGCTAGTGGGGGGACTTCTTTCATGGTGTATTTGTTTGTATTTATGTACATACATGCTTATTTTTGTGTTTACCTCTATCTTTTGGAAACATTGGCATCTATCCAAAATTTTTTAGCCTTCTAGAGGGCTTCTGGCATCTGGGGCAAGAAACACTGAAGAAAATGGCGTCGGCTGATGCTTATATACCCGAAGGCCAACAGAGATGACGTCGGGTGAAGTGCGACATCAGCGAAGCGGACCCGACTTTGGAATCCGGCCGACTGAAGGGCTGCCTGACGACAGGACAACCCAGTTGTTATGACTGCAGATGCTATCCAATTCGGACATCTACATTTATGGTAGGTACAAAACTGTACTTTTCTGACTCTCATAAATTCCTTTTTAAAAACCCTGCTGCAGACCCAGAAACTATTTCACAGGGTCCCAAAGGAACAAAGGCTTCCGCTGCAAAAAACCCTACCCCCTCTGACAGGGATTCTAGGGCACTGGATAGATGGGGAAAGAAGGTTTACACATCAGCTACCTTCACTATAAGGGCCTTAAACTGTCAGTTTCATATGCTCAAATAGCAACATGTCATGGCATTGCTTAAACAGAAAATGTTGTTTAACTCTGAATGTGCAGAAAACAAGGAAATGCAGGATTTATTGCATGCAACTGAACAAGTTGGAAAACATACTTTACAATGTGGTTTTGATTCTTTGGAGGCCTCCTGCAGGGCCACAGTTATGGGTTCTGTAATTAGGAGGCATGCTTGGTTAAAGGAACAAAATCTGCCTGATCATGTCAAAGTTAAATTATTAGATGCACCTCTACAGCATGATTCTTTGTTTGGGGCTAAGGCAGAAGAGGTGTTAAAGAAAATGGAGGACAAAGCTAAATCTATGCAAACTGTCAAAGATTTTTTTACAAGTACAGCCACCTAGGTTTAGTAGACACTGGCCTACAAAGAATTGGTCCTTTCCTTTGTCAGACAGATCTCAAAGGGGCAGATCCCAGGCGCAAGGTTCATACAGGTCAAAGCAATGGGGTGCTTCTACCTCCAAAGTTGGAGAAGACAAATCACAACCATACAGGAAACAGTCCCAATGACTTCCCCCTGTCTGCACCAAGCACTTATCTCCTGGCAGCACCCTTAGGCGGAAAATTAGCACTTTTTTCCCCAAAATTGGCCCACTATAACCAAGGACAAGTGGGTTCTAAATATAGTGTCACAAGGCTACAAGTTCCCTGCCAAAGGCAAACGGCTGGCCAGATCTGCCAAAAAAAAAAAAATCAATGGGCAGAGGCGCAAAAACAAGTCTTATCCCTCATGGTCATGGGGGCCATTCAACAAGTACCAGAGCAAGAGCAGGGACAAGGATTTTACTCAAGACTGTTCCTGGTACCCAGAAAGGACAAGGCCTGGAGACCAATACTGGACCTATCTATTCTGAACACATTCCTGGATATACCAAAATTCAAAATGTTGACTTTGCAGCAGCTTCTGCCCATGCTGGGCAAGAATGCTTGGCTTGTGACTTTAGACTTAAAAGAGGCATACCTGCATGTCCCTATCAGACAGTCATGCAGAAGATACCTCAGATTCAAGTCAGACTCAATGCATTACCAATTCTCTGCAATGCCCTTTGGCTTATCTACTGCGCCCAGGGTCTTTACAAAGTGCCTGGCACCAGTATGCATTCTGCAGACAAAGAGGAATACAAGTATATCCTTACTTGGACGACTGTCTAATTCAAGCAGAGAACAAGGACATTCTTCTACAGCATTTGGCGTTTGTGAAAAGACTTGTAACATGCCTAGAGTACACAGTCAACGAAAAGAAATCAAAACTAGTACCCACTCGAGAAATAATATTCCTGGGTGCAAGCTTAAATGCAACTGCCCAGATGGCTTATCTCACGCCAGACAAACAAAGGCAACTGACTACCTATTTCAAAATGTTGGCAACAAAGGCCCAGTTATCTGCAAGAAAAATTCTGCAGGCTTTGGGCTTCATGGCATCCTACTAATACCATATGCAAGACTGCATATGAGGAAACTTCAATGGTACCTAAAAAGTATTTGGACTCAACATTGCCACAGCCTGGAAACAATGATTACTCTCATTCCCTGCCTGCAACAGGAGTTTCGATGGTGGGCGAAGGCTTGTCACCAGAACAAGGGACAGCCATTCACATCACCCCCAGCCAGGCAGACAATAACAATGGATGCATCATATTATACCTGGGGGGGGCCCACATGGCAGGAAGATACATTCAGGGCACATGGTCCTCAAACCAAATGCATCTGCATATCAATCAAAAAGAGATGCTAGCTGTTAAAAATGCCCTGACAGCCTTCAAGGAACAACTTCAACAGGGACAACTACTGATGGACAACACCACGGTCATGTGGTATATAAACAAGCAGGGGGGCACACATTCTTACCCCCTTTGCAGACTAACCATGGCTTTGTGGGACACAGCATTGACTTACCGAGTACATCTGCAGGCACAGTTCCTGCCAGGAAAGGAAAACACTCTGGCAGACGAACTAAGCAGAAACCTTATGGATCCCCACGAGTGGCAGCTGGATCCACAAGTCTTCAGCATGATAAGGAAATGGGGATGCCCAGACATAGATCTATTTGCTTCCCCTCACAACTACCAACTAAAAAGATTCTGCACAAGGACTTATCACAGATCAGCATTGAAAGTGGACACCCTATCTTTCAGCTGGAAAAACCTGTCCGTATATGCCTTTCCTCCCCAAGGTATTCCTAAAGGTCAGACAGGAGAAGCCAAAGATGATACTGATTGCCCCAGACTGGCCCAGCCAGTACTGGTATCCAATCCTAAGGAACTTGTCTCAATGACCAGCTTGGACCTTACCTCAAATACCTCATCTACTTTCCCAGCAAAACAATCAGATCCTGCACAGCCAACTCAGTACTTTAAACCTGGCAGCATGGTGGATAATGTAGTCATACAAACCACACACCTCAGTAAAGCTGTGATGGATGTCATTTTGGAAGCCAGAAGGCCTAGTACTAGGAAATCTTATGCTGGAAAATGGAAGAGATTTTGTGCTTGGAACCAGGCACAAGGAACTGATACAGCTGTACCAAATATTCCTCAGATTTTGCAATACTTAACTGAGATGATGCTGGACAAAGGCCTTTTTCATCAATTAAAATTCATGCCTCTGCCATTTCGGCTCATTACAATACAGAGCCACCAATCTTTTCTCATCCTTTATTAAAGCAGTACCTCAGAGGAGCAAAAAATTTAAGGCCTCCAAGGAGATCACCAATACCGGCATGGGACCTCAACTATGTCTTGGAAAAACTCACCCTGCCTCTTTTTGAGCCAGATACTACTGCTGATATAAAGTTTTTGTCTTGGAAAACAGGTCTGCTCCTAGCAATAACTTCTGCAAAACGAGTTTCAGAACTACAGGCACTCATGGCTGTGGAACCTTTTTATCATTTTTTATCCAGGCAGGGTCTCTCTGAGGACAAACCCAACATTTATGCCTAAGGTGATGTCCATTGTGGCTCTTAACCAAACTATTCATCTTCCAATTATTTATCCAAACCCACAGAACAAGGGGGAGAGAATTCTGCATTCTTTGTTCGTACAGACAGCTTAGATTCTACTTGGACAGAACCAAAGTTTTCAGGAAGACAGAGCAATTACTAGTGGCATATGCTGCAGGATCACAAGGAAAGGCTGTCTCAAAGCAGACAGTTTCAAAGTGGATAGGCCACTGCATTCGTTTCTGCTATTTACACCATGGCAAGCCAGTGCCTAAGGGCATTAGACCACATTCAACCAGAGCTGCAGCCACTTCAGCAGCCTTTTTCACGGGAGTACCAACCAAAGACATTTTAGAGGCTGCTACTGGAGTTCAGTGCACACCTTTACAAAGCACTATCATCTGCCACTCTACTCTAAATCCAGGGCAGGCTTTGCCACTGCAGATGTTCTTCATCTCACATTGCTGCAGTCCTAACACTTGGGTAGTCCGCTGTCCCTCGGTCGGCCCGAATATCAGAGTATAAGGCTGACGTCGGTCAAGGCGCATTTGACTGACATCAGAACGTCAGGGTACAAATGCGCATGACCGACGTCATATCCTCAGTCTTTTTTTGCCGCATGGTCCGATGCAGAAGCAGTGTTGCGAGTGCCGTTCGGCGTTCTGAAATTTTTCGAATTCGGAGTTTCAGACCGAAGTCAGAGTTGGTTAAGTACCCCGTTGGGGAATATTTTGTTTTTTTCTTGCCTCAGTGGTTTACCGGATGTCAGAAAAAGTGAATAACTGTATTTCTTGTGGGAAACAGATACCGCATAGGGATTACCATAATTTGTGTATACCTTGTTTGGGACCTGAGCACGACGTTGTTGGGTGCCGCTTTTGTGCTAGGTTTAATAAACGCACTATAAAGCGGAGGTTGGATTGTGCCAGGTTGGTCTTTGGGAAGTGGTGCAATTACAAAATGCCGTCGGATGCTCCGACGCCGGCTTCCTCAAAGAAGCGCAAGGACAAGGCAGTTAAACCTAGGTTAGAGGAGTCGTTCGAACCGGACGCCGGTTCTTTAGAGGCGTCAGTGGAACCGGTGGTTCCGACGGAGGCCTCTCTGGAGTCCCAGGGAGAAACTTTGATTTTACAGGATGTGGCCTCCTAGGAGGCAGGTCAGGCTGTAGGGGCTTCTCAGATAACTGTACTCCCCTCCCTTCCTAAGGGGTCTAGGCCCTCTCTTTCTGCTTCCAAGGCTTCTCCTAGAGGCAGATCTAGTTTAGCTTCTGTGGGTGTCACTCCTAGTTCTTCAGGTGCTGTGCCCAAGAAGCACATGCTTAAAATGGCAGAAGATTTAATTACTTTAATTAGAGGCTCTATGCCCCCCCCTGATAAGAGGCCTAGGATTGAACCAGTGTTGGGGGATTGGGAGCAGGCTTCGGATGTGTCTGAGTCTTCGGCTGAAGACTTTCAGGAGTATGCTCATTATTCTGATTCTGATGTGGATGATTCTACTCCTTCTGCTTCTCCTCCTGAGGATTTTTCTTTTTCAGAGACCCTTCACTCCATGAGAGAGCATTTTAAATGGGAAGGTCAGGACTTCTCTGATTCCAGGAAAAGGCTTAGGGAAGTTTTGTTTTTACCCCAGCATAGGCCTTTGGCTATACCTCCGGTTCTGAATGTGGTGGAAGATGTGTTTGCAGAGGCTTCTCTTAATCCTGATTCTTTGCCTCCTGCTCCTGTTAAACCTGATAGGTATTACAGGGTGCCTGAAGCTCATAAGTATCTTTTTAAGAGTCCTAGGGCAGACCCAGAAACTGTTAGCCAGGGGCCTAAGGGTGTTAAGGCTTCTGTTGTCAAGAATCCGGTTCCTGCAGATAAAGAGGCCAGGGCCTTGGATAGATGGGGAAAGAAAGTTTATACTTCTTCCACTCTAGCCATGAGAGCTTTGAATTGCCAGTTTCACATGTTGAAATATCAAAATTATCTCCTTTCACAGTTGAAATCTAAGGTTGATGCTCTGGCGGAAGGTATTGATTGTAAAGAGTTACAAGATTTAGTGCATGTTTCTGAACAGGTGGGTAAGCACTCTTTGCAATGTGGTTTCGATGCTGTACAGGCCTCGTCTAGGGTGGCTGCCACTGGGTCAGTTCTTCGCAGGCATGCCTGGCTGCGGGATCAAAATTTATCTGACCATGTTAAAACTAGGATTTTGGATGCCCCTTTGCAATCTGATGTTTTGTTTGGTTCCCCTGTTGAGGCAGTTTTAAAGAAAATGGAAGACAAGGCTAAGTCTATGCAGACTGTTAAAGAATTTTTGCAGGTTCAGCCTCCAAAGTTTAGTAGAAATTGGCCTACTAAGGGGTGGACGTATCCTTCTTATGATTCCCAGTCTAGGGGTAGATCTAGACGTGGCAGGGGCAGAGGTCAGGGCTCTTTCAGGCCTAGAACAGGGAGTTCTCCTGCACAGTCTTCAGGTGAGGGCAGGGGTCAGTCCTTTCGTAAACAAACCCAATGACCTACCTTTTCAGCTGCCAGAACCTTCTCGCCTGGCAGCACCTTTGGGAGGAAGGTTGGCACTTTTCAAAGAAAATTGGAGTTTGATTACCCAAGACAGATGGGTATTGGATATCATACATCACGGTTACAGGTTTTATTTCCATACCTTGCCTCCTTTCAAAGGCATGCCAGACATTCCTCCTCAACAAAGAATAGAGGCTCACAAGCAAATTTCTCTGTTACTTAAATAGGGGCCATACAGCCGGTTCCTATGCCAGAAAGGGGCCTAGGATTTTATTCTCGCCTGTTCCTTGTACCAAAAAAGGGGAACACGTGGAGATCAATTTTGGATTTATCTATCCTCAACACTTATCTGGACATTCCCAAGTTCAAAATGTTGACGTTACAACAGCTTTTACCTCTGCTGGGCAAGGATCACTGGATGGTAACTTTGGATCTCAAGGAGGCTTACCTTCATGTTCCTATCAGGCTAAGTTGCAGGAAGTATCTGCGTTTTCGGACTGGGACTTCTCACTATCAGTTCTCTGCATTGCCCTTTGGCTTATCTACTGCGCCCAGAGTATTTACGAAAGTTCTGGCTCCAGTGATAGCTTTCTTCAGGCTGAAAGGAATACAAATCTATCCTTATTTGGACGATTGCCTGATTCTGGCTCAAGAAAGGGACGAGCTTCTTCATTTGGAATATGTGATGGCAGTGCTAAGATGCCTGGGGTATTCTGTGAACGAAATAAAGTCCAGTCTAGTACCCTCTCAAGACATGTGCTTTCTGGGTGTGAGACTGAATACAGCATCCCAGATGGCCTTTCTAACCCCGGACAAACAAAAGAATCTTTCCCTTTACTTCCATCATCTATCTCTTCAGTCCGGGCTGACTGCAAGGACAGTCCTTCAAGCCTTAGGGTTCATGGCATCTTGTATTCTGGTGCTTCCCAATGCCAAACTGCATATGAGGAAGTTGCAATGGTATCTCAAAAATGTATGGACACAGCACTGCCAGGAACTGGACACTGTCATTCCAATAATACCTTGCATTCAAAAGGAATTTTTGTGGTGGGCTCAGGAATGTCACCTAAACAAGGGACTCTCTGTGACCCGGCCAGAGGCGAGTCAAATTTTAACGACAGATGCCTCGGACAAAGCTTGGGGAGCTCATCTAAACGGAAAGTGGATACAAGACAAGTGGCCTGTCAGACTACAGCATCTACATATCAACTTGAAGGAGATGTTAGCAGTCCAGTTTGCATTAATAGCTTTCAAGGATTTACTTCTTCCAGGGCAGGTGTTGATTCTAACAGACACAACTGTCATGTGGTACATCAACAAGCAAGGGGGAACACATTCTTATCCTCTATGCAGGCAAGCAATGATTTTGTGGGAGACTGCTCTCAGTTTACAACTAAGTCTTCAGGCAAGGTTTCTGCCAGGAGCACAGAACTCCTTAGCAGATATGTTAAGCAGACAAATCATGGATCCCCACGAGTGGAAACTGGATCTTCATGTATTTCAGAAATTGACAGTGTCCTGGGGAACTCCAGACATAGATCTGTTCGCTTCTCCACTAAACCACCAGCTGCCAAATTTTTGCACAAAGAGGTTTCATCCCACAGCTTGGAAAGTGGATGCTCTTTCTTTCAGTTGGAAAAATCTTCATGTGTATGCCTTTCCACCTCTGCCTCTCCTCCCAAAGGTACTTCTGAAGGTCAGACAGGACAAGCCAAGGATGATTTTGATAGCTCCAGATTGGCCTCGACAGCACTGGTACCCATTACTGAGAAGTCTGGTACGGAAGCCTCCATGGCCTTTGCCTTTGATTCCACATCTGTTGTCCCAGGAGGACAGTCATTTGCTCAATGTCAAACTTCGCTCTCTTCACCTAACAGCCTGGCATATTCTGTTTTAAACCATAGAGGGTCTCAACTTCCACAACAAGTTTTGAATGTGATTTTGGAAGCTAGAAGGCCTAGTACAAGGAAAGTGTACGCAGATAAATGGAAGAGATTTTTGTTTTGGAGTGCAGCTAAGGATTTGGATGTTTCTGAGCCTGATTTAAGTGTGGCTCTTCAATATCTTACTGAGTTATTAGACAAAGGTTTGTCTTTCTCTTCTATTAAGATTCATGCTGCAGCAATTTCAGCTCATTACGATTGTGACCCACCATTGTTTTCTCATCCTTTGTTCAAGCAATTTCTTAGAGGGGCAAAGAATATAAGACCCCGAAGGGCTCCTACTCCTGCTTGGGATCTCAATTTTGTGTTGGAGAAACTCACTCTACAACCTTTTGAGCCTGCAGCTACTGCTGAGTTGAAATATTTGTCATGGAAGACTGCTTTTTTGTTGGCCATTACCTCTGCAAGAAGGGTTTCTGAATTGCAGGCCCTTATGGCAGTTGAGCCTTTCTTAATTTTCCATAAGGATAGGGTATCTTTACGTACTAATCCTTCCTTTATGCCTAAAGTGGTTTCTAGTGTGGCTTTAAATCAAACTATTCATTTGCCTACTTTTTATGCAAATCCCCAAAATAAAGGGGAAAAGATTTTGCACACTTTAGATGTACACAGGCAGTTGCGATATTATTTGGACAGAACTAAAGGGTTCAGACAATCTCGGCAGTTATTAGTTTCTTTTGCTTTGTGCTCTCAGGGCAAGCCCGTGTCAAAACAAACTATTTCTAAGTGGATTGGATTTTGCATTGCTTTCTGTTATTCCCATCATGGCAAAGAGATTCCAGCTGGGATTAGGCCTCATTCCACTAGGGCTACTGCCACTTCAACAGCTTTTTTGAGGGGGGTGGCAACTAAGGATATTTTGGAGGCAGCCACTTGGAGTTCAGTGCATACCTTCTCTAGACATTACCACCTTCCATTATACTCCAAATCTAGGGCTGGTTTTGCCACTGCGGTGTTGCAGGGCATTTTGGCAGCTCCTGCTTCATTATAGTTTAGCCATCCTCCCTTACCTCTGCTTTGGGATTCTACCCAAGTGTTAGGACTGCAGCAATGTGAGATGAAGAACATAGTACAGTTTTGTACCTACCATAAATGTAGATGTTCGAAGATCCACATTGCTGCAGTCCAATTAACCCTCCCTCCTTCCCCTCTGTAGTTTGAGGTGGTTGTGTGGGTTGGGTTATCCATCTGAGGTATATTGTGTATATTGTATATATTGTACATATTTTTGGTGTTAGGCTGGTTGGTTGTTTAGCTGTTGTCTATGGGTTTTGACCTTTCTTTTTAGGGTCTTCTGACATCTGGGGCAAGAAAAGACTGAGGATATGACGTCGGTCATGCGCATTTGTACCCTGACGTTCTGATGTCAGTCAAATGCGCCTTGACCGACGTCAGCCTTATACTCTGATATTCGGGCCGACCGAGGGACAGCGGACTACCCAAGTGTTAGGACTGCAGCAATGTGGATCTTCGAACATCTACATTTATGGTAGGTACAAAACTGTACTTTCTGCAGGGCCTCATAGCCACTCCTAATGCTGATGCTGTGTAGTCCTATCTCACCTACATTCTTACCCGTGGGTTCGGAGCCGAATATCGGCTCCGACTCAGCCAAACTTTTCTAGCTCAAAGTCTTCTATTGGCTAAGCAGGTATCCCATGGTGCACTGCTCCATATCCCCAGATCTCGTTTGCCGCTCGTGTAGCTCGGACGTGGTCGCTCTTGGCTGTGGCTAAGTACCTTTTTTCTTGTCTTAAGAGAAATTTATTGTTCTAAACAAAAAGCTATTTTCATAGCTATTGTCCTTAGTAGTGTTTAGCATTTTGGTAGTGTGCTTGATGTCCTTCATGGATGCATCTGCAGTCATAACAAGTGGGTTGTCCTGTCGTCAGGCAGCCCTGCAGTCGGCCGGATTCCAAAGTCCGGGTCCGGCTTCGGCTGATGTCGCACTCCACCCGACGTCATCTCTGTTGGTCTTCGGGTATAAAAGCATCAGCCGACGCCATTTTCCCCAGTCTTTCTTGCCGCGTGGCGCCCGAAGCAGAAGCTGTTCGCAAGTGCCGGTCGGTCGGATCCAGAGATTACTTCTACGAATACTACTTGAAGACTTCTAAAGCTAAGTACCCGTTGGGGACTCTTTCTTGCCTCAGCCGATGTCAGAAAAAGTTAACAATTGTTTAACCTGTGGGAAACAAATACCTCATAAAGATTTCCACTCTTACTGTCTGCCTTGTTTAGGCCCAGCCCACGTCGTAGCAGCCTGTTCGGCCTGTGCCTTTTTCAACCGACGAACGCTTAGGCGTCGGTCGGAGTTTGCAGAACAGTTTTGGTTCTGATTTTGCGTACATTATGCCGTCGGATCCTCCGACTACCCCAAAAACGCAAAGATAAAGACCGACACTCGCGGTCCGCGGTTTCGGCGAAACCACGGTAAAGCAAACAGCGAGTGTCTCGGTTTCGGCGAAACCGAGAAAACTGCTCAAAGTACAGCTGAACCTATTCTTACAACTGAGGCCCCTGCTACAACTCTTGAATCGACCTCAGAAATTTTACCCACTACGGTGGTTGACTTATCAGACACCATCCCCTTGGATGTCTCTACCCCAGCACGTGGTGCTGCTAGGCCTCCAGCTGCCATGTCCATTAAGGCCTTCGCCAGGGCTAAAGCAGCCAAGACTACTAAAACAGTGCCTTTAAAACCCGCCACATCCAGGCCCTCTTCTAGTTCTCAAATGCTTTCTTTGGCAGATGATTTAATTTCTTTAATTAGAGGATCTCAATCTCACCCAGACAGGGCCTCTCAGCCCCAGAGAAGAGACCTAGGGCAGAGCCCCTGAGCCAGTGTCTTCTGATGATTCTGCTGATGAATCAGACATAACTGACCAGCCTGAGGCTCCCTTCTCCAATTTTGAAGATTCTGATGCTGAAGAATCCATTCCAGCTGCTTCCCCACCAGAAGAATTCTCCTTTGGGGAAACCTTGCATGCCATGCGAGAACAGTTCCAATGGCAGCAACAGGATTTTTCAGACTCCAGAAAAAGACTTAGGACCTTTCTGCACCTCCCACAGCACAGGCCCTTAGCTATACCTCCTGTTCTCTCTGTGGTGGATGATGCTTTCAATGATGTTTGCTCCGCTCCAGATTCTTTACCCCCAGCCCCTGCCAAACCAGACAGATTTTACAGGGTGCCAGATACTCATCACCACCTTTACAAGGCCCCACTTGCAGACCCAGAAACTATATCCCAGGGTCCCAAGGCAGTAGCCGCGACCACAGCTAAAAACCCTACTCCTTCTGAAAGGGAAGCAAGGTCACTAGACAGATGGGGTAAAAAGGTCTACACTTCAGCTACTCTCTCAGCTAGAGCTTTAAACTGTCAGTTTCACATGATACAATACCAAGAGTTTATGCTTGATCAGTTAACTAAAAACTAACCACTGATGAATCTCTTGATAAGAAATATGTATTAGAGATGGTAAATAACATACAACAGGTTAGCAACCATTCCTTAAAATGTGGCTATGATGCACTGGAGGCTTCATTTAGATCAGCCATGACAGGCACAGTGATAAGAAGGCATGCATGGCTAAAGGAACAAGCTTTACGGATCATGTTAAAGCTAAGTTGCTAGATGCTCCTATGGACAAGACAAGTTTGTTTGGTACACCTGCCCAGCAGGTTATGAAGAAAATGGAAGAAAAGGCAAAATCTGTTCAAACTGTTAAAGATTTCTTGCAGGTTCAACCCCAAGGTTTAGCAGGAACTGGCCTGCCAAAATTGGTCCTTTCCTGACTCCACAAAATTTCAAAGGGGCAGGAATAGGCGTTCCAGAGGCAGAAACCAATCCAGAGGAGGTGCCTACAGAGGGCGACAGTGGCAAGGTAACAACAGAGGCACAGACACAGCCACTGCCACTACATCAGCACAACCACAGTGTCTTAATCCTAAATCCGCCTACCAGGGAACAAATAGCAGCTCCTCTAGGCGGAAAGTTAACCTTATTTTCAAAGAACTGGCACTACATAACAAAAGACAAGTGGATTTTACAAACCATAGATCAAGGTTACGGTTTCACTTCCACACTTTACCAGTCAAAGAGGAATGCCAAATCTACCTCCAAATCAAAAACAGAGGCTCTACCAGATAATGGAGTTAGCAAACATGAGAGCTGTGGAAAGAGTGCCAACAGCAGAACAAGGAAAGGGTTCTACTCCAGACTATTCCTAGTTCAAGAAAGGAAAAAGTTGGAGACCAATTCTCGACCTGTCCACCTTAAATACATACATCATTGTCCCAAAATTCAAAATGCTGACCCTACAGCAACTTCTTCCCATGCTGGGCAAGGAGTCTTGGCTGGTAACTCTAGATCTCAAGGAGGCATACCTGCACGTCCCCATTCGACCAATCTGCAGAAGATACCTCAGATTTCTTGCAGGATCAGAGCACTATCAATTCTCAGCATTGCCCTTTGGCTTATCTACTGCCCAGAGTATTCACAAAATGCCTGGCATCAGTAATCGCCATTGCAGACTACAGGGAATTCAAATTTACCCATACCTGGGCGACTGCCTGCTACAAGGGACAACAAAAGCAAGCTGACAACAGATTTACAAAGGGTCATTTACTTGCTACAAGGACTGGGATACACAGTCAATTTACAAAAGTCAAGGCTGATACCATCCCAAACAAGGACATTCTTGGGCGGAATTGGACACAGTACAACAAATGGCATTCCTGACTACAGAAAAACAAAAGAACTTCCTCTTTACTTCTTGGCACTAACAAAACTGAACAAGTTAACAGCAAGAAAAGTTCTGCAGGCCTTGGGCTTCATGGCATCATGCATAATCTTGGTCCCATTTGCCAGACTACATATGAGGAAACTACAGTGGTACCTAAAGAATTTATGGTCCCAACACAGACACAGTCTAGAAACAGAAATCCCACTAATTCCATGCTTAAAACAGGAGTTCCTATGGTGGGCTCAGGCATGCCAGTCAAACCCAGGCCTACCCTTTGCAGATGTCAACCAAGCCAGACCATCACAACAGGCGCTTCAGACCTAGGATGGGGGCCCACATGCTGGACAAATGCGTGCAAGGATTGTGGACACAGGATCAACTTCACCTGCACATCAATCTAAAAGAAATGCTGGCAGTAAAACTGGCAATCCAAAAGTTCAAACCATTTCTCAAAGAGGGCCAGTTGATGATAAGGACAGACAACACCACAGTCATGTGGTACATCAACAAACAGGGAGGCACTCATTCATACCCCTATGCAGAATGACCTTGGAGCTGTGGACCCTGGCACTCAGCTACAACATTCAGTTACAGGCAATATTTGTACCGGGAAAGACAATACTCTAGCAGACATATTAAGCAGAACCACTTCGGATGCCCACGAATGGAAGCTGCACCGGACATCTTCAAGACCATCTCAAAGAAATGGGGAATGCCACAGATAGACCTATTAGCATCACCTCTCAATCACCAGCTCAAAAATTCTGCACAAGGACATTCCACCCACTAGCATGGAAAGTGGACTCACTCTCCTTCAACTGGAAAGGCCTAACAGCATATGCATTCCCACCTCTTCCTTTGATACACAAGGTACTACTAAAAATCAAGGAAGAGCGTCCAAGGATAATCCTGATAGCTCCAAACTGGCCAAGACAACACTGGTACCCACTACTGAAGAGCATGTCTCGAACAATATGTGGCCAATACCCTGATGCCTTTGATGTTAACTCAGAACAACTACAGCATCATACATCCAAACCTAAAACGCTGCAACTGACTGCATGGAACATCACATAGCAGCAGCTAATCCAGAACTTTCCCAAAGAGTTAAAGACATTATTCTTGAAGCACGCAGACCTTCAACAAGAAGGAACTATGCTGGAAAATGGAAAAGGTTTGTCATTTGGAGTACGGAAAGAGGAAAAGATGTGTCAAACATAGATATGCCTAACATTCTGGAGTATCTGGCGAACTTCTTCATTCAGGCCTGTCCTACTCCTCCATCAAGATACATGCATCAGCTATTTCAGCAGAATACAGCTTTGATCCACCTGTTTTTCGCACCCTTTGCTCAGGCAGTTCCTCAGAGGAATCAAGAATGTAAAACCTCCAAGGAAACCACCATTACCAGCTTGGGATTTAAACTTTGTGCTAGAAAAGTTGACACTATCACCCTTTGAACCAGCAGCAACAGCAGACCTACAACACCTGTCATGGAAAACTGCTTTCCTACTGGCAATTACTTCAGCAAGGAGGGTTTCAGAACTACAGGCCTTAATGGCAGTGCAACCCTTCCTAATTTTCCACCAAGATAGAGTGTCCATGAGGACTAATCCTACATTTATGCCCAAGGTGGTATCCAGAGTGTCTTTAAACCAGGCAATCCACCTACCTACTTTCTTTCCCAACCCACAAAACAGAGGGGAAAGAATACTGCATACCTTGGATGTACATAGACAGCTACGCTACTACTTGGACAGAACAAAAAATAGCAGAAAGACTGACCAACTTTTTGTAGCCTATGCAACAGGAAGGGAAGGAAAAGCTATTTCCAAACAGACAATCTCCAAATGGATAGGAAATTGCATACGATACTGTTACTCCTTCCATGGAAAACCAATTCCACAGAACATAAGACCTCATTCTACAAGGGCAACAGCCACTACCACAGCCTTCTTACGAGGAGTGGCAACCAAAGACATTATTGAGGCGGCTACTTGGACCTCCGTGCATACATTTGCCAAGCATTATAATTTGCCTCTATATTCCAGATCCCGAGCAGGGTTTGCCACTGCTGTACTGCAAGGGATCCTAAACACACCATAATCTACTTTTATCCTCCTCCCTAGTTGGCTATGGTATTCTACCCACTTGTTATGACTGCAGATGCATCCATGAAGGACATAGTACAGTTTTGTACCTACCATAAATGTAGATGTCGAACTGGATAGCATCTGCAGTCAGGATTACCCTCCCTCCTTCCCTCTGTGGTACTCCTAGGGTGTTTACCCTCCTAATAGCTAGCTGTTGGGGGAGTCTTTTATGGTGTATTTGTTTGTATATATGTACATATATGCTTATTGTTGTGTTTACCTCTATCTATTTGGAAACATTGGCATCTATCCAAATTTTTAGCCTGCAAGAGGGCTACTGGCATCTGGGGCAAGAAACACTGAGGAAAATGGCGTCGGCTGATGCTTTTATACCCGAAGACCAACAGAGATGACGTCGGGTGGAGTGCGACATCAGCCGGAGCCGGACCCGGACTTTGGAATCCGGCCGACTGCAGGGCTGCCTGACGACAGGACAACCCACTTGTTATGACTGCAGATGCTATCCAGTTCGGACATCTACATTTATGGTAGGTACAAAACTGTACTTTTTGTGGTATCCCGATAACGGTTTCCTCGGGCTAGGCCCGTTTCAGTTAGAGGACCTAGTCCTTTCGTCCTTCTGCTTGTCAAACTGTTTAAATTAGAGGTTTGTTTTTCGGTTCTCCTCCTCTTGTAGTCATAAACCGTTTTAGTTAGAGGTTTTTGACTTAGTTGGTTTCAGTGTCTCTCTCTAGAGTGGGTGTACTGTTACTACTTTGACTGATTCCCGCATTTTTGTGGTGTTGAGTGTCTGAGTTTTCCTGTCAGACTTTCTCTTGGGTCTCGTTGTTGGTGTTTCTGGTTGAATATGTCTAAAGATTCCAAAGAGCACAAACCTTCCGGTTTCAAAAAGTGCTCAAAATGTGGGTGCAAAATGTCCATCACCGATGGGCATTCTATTTGTGTCTATTGTCTGGGAGCCATTCATCTGCAGGAGTCCTGTAGCTTTTGCCATGCGTTCAGTCCCAGAGTGCTCCAAGAGAGAAAGAATAAGCTGATCCTAAAGGGACTCTTGAAAACCGTCTTTCGAAGAGGTCTTAGATTCTTCTCCCAGTGCTAAGTCTAAATCATCCAAGTCAAAAAAGAGATCTCCGGCTCCGTCAGCTTCATCGGAGCCTCTGGAGAAAGTCCCAAAAATTGCATCTACCTCCTCGGCTCCACTGTCTTCTGGGCCGCTGGAAGTGTCTATGTTGATGGAACCGGCGTCGGCTCCTGTTATTTTGGAACCTCTTCGGAGCCTATCGCCCAGTCTCAGACCAGTCTCTCCTGAGAGGAGATCTCTATCTCCCTCCCTGTCCTTCAAATCCTCCAGGACCCTTTCGGATGTGGATGTTGATAGGGTGGTCCAGAGGCTCCTCCAGTCACCGGTTTTGGCAAAATTGTTTTCGGCTCCGGACCAGTCGGCTCCGGAGCCGATCACGTCCCCTGCTTCGATCTTTCCTCTTCCGAGCACATCTCTGTCTTCAGAGCCAGAGTGTTCTGCGCCGTGTGATGTTACTAGTCTGGTTCCGATGGCCACTCTGGCTCCATCGGTACCGACATCGGCTCAGACCCTGTCGGCTCTGTCCTCTTGGTTTGGGACTCGGGATTCTTCAGTACGGCCCGAGGGGGACATCTCGGGACATATTTTGGTTCCGAGTCTCCCTCTTGGTGCCTCGGCTCGGCGAATTCCGACTCCCGTCGTGGTCTCGGAGGCTGGCCGGTCCTCTGACACGGGGGGACCAGCCTTCGAGGCCATGCAGACTGCGCTGGCCAGATCATCAGCTACTTAAGGCGGATCGGTCACTCTGTCCCCCACCACTCCGGTGAGAGCCTCTGATCACCACCTATCCATGGCAGCAGAGCACCAAGACCTAGGGATACCCCCACGAGTGGTCCCCAACTTTCTGAGGGCCCTTCAGAGTTCGTGCCTGAGGAGCCCCCTAGAAAGAAAACATGCAAGAGGAAGCACATAGACTCCCAGGACGAGTCCCTCACCTCTGATACTGACCTCAAGGAATCGGAGGGGTCCCCCAAGTCATCCTCTGATGTTTCCTTCTCCGACATCCTGGAGAATACTGAAGCAAAGAGGTGACTGGCCTTCCAAAGCCCCTTCTGAGGAGGAGTCGGTCTTCCTTAAGGCCTTTGGTGCTCAGCTCTCCACCTCCTGGGCTTCCCCACCCTTCGGCGAGCTCCTTGATTTAATTTGTCGAAGGGTGTGGGAAACCCCTGAATCTGAAGTAGGAGATTCATTTGTCTGCAACCTGTGGGTTATGGATCCGATATCGGATTCGAACCGGCATGGTTTACCAGCTATGGATCCAAGCTCTCAGCTCCTCCCCTCACCCATAATGCCCTGCTCTACCCTCATGACCTCAGATCTCGTTTGCCGCGCATGGTGACCAGATTGTTTTTCCAGCTCTCCAGCTAAGTGATAGTTTCAGTGTTTAAATGGTGAAATTTAAATAATTTTTTGGTTGATTTGTATGAAAGTGTAGGTTTCCCTTTTTGTATTATTCTTTTTAGAGTTTAATCTAAAATTTATATCCCTCCCCTCGCTGGCAGCGTAGTGTGTGTGTGTTGGGCCTGTGAGTGATTTTGTTTTAGATGTTCTTCATCTCACATTGCTGCAGTCCTTACTTATGGGGTAGTCCGCTGTCATCGGTCGACCCGAATACCAAAGTATTAGGCTGACGTCGGTCATGGGTGCACAGCCCTGACATCAGAGCGTCAGGGTATAAAAGCGCATGACCGACGTCATATCCTCAGTCTTTTTTGCCGCATGGTCCGATGCAGAAGCAGAGTTGCAAGTGCCGTTCGGCTTTCTGAAATTTTTCGTTTTCGGAGTTTCAGACATACCAAGTTGGGCTAAGTACCCCGTTGGGGAGCATTTTTGTTTTTTCTTGCCTCAGTTGTTTACCGGATGTCAGAAAAAGTGAATAATTGTATTTCTTGTGGGAAGCAGATACCGCATAGGGATTACCACTCGCTTTGTATCCCTTGCTTGGGACGAGCACGGCGTAGTTGGGTGTCGGTTTTGTGCTAGGTTTAATAAGCGCACTATTAAGAGAAGGCTAGATTGCGCTAGGTTAGTTTTGGCAAGCGGTGTAATTATAATATGCCGTCGGATCCTCCGGCCCCTTCGAAGAAGCGTAAAGACAAATCTGTAAAGCCTAGACAGGATGATTCGTCCATTTCGGACGCCGGTCCTTTAGAGACTGCAGTGGAACAGGTGGATCCGGCTGAAGTTTCTGTTGAGTCTCAGGGGAAACCTTGATTTTACAGGATGTGGCATCACAGGAGTCAGGTCAGGCTGAAGGGGCCTCTCAGGTTACTATTCTCCCTTCTTTGCCTAAGGGGTTAGGCCTTCTGCAACTGTTTCTAGGGCTCCTTCTAAGGGCAGGACTGTTTTGCCTTCTTCTGGAGTTAGTTCTGGTTCTTCAGGGTCTGTACCTAAGAAGCATATGCTTAAAATGGCAGAAGATTTGATTTCTTTAATTAGAGGTTCCATGCCCCCTCCTGATAAGAGGCCCAGGGTAGAGCCAGAGTTGGAAATTTTGGAGCAGGCCTCAGATGATTCTGAGTCTTCTGCTGAGGATATTCAAGATTTTCCTCCTTATTCGGATTCGATGCAGAGGATTCTACTCCTTCTGCTTCCCCTCAGAGGATTTTTCATTTTCAGAAACCTTACACTCTATGAGGGAACATTTTAAGTGGGAAGGACAGGATTACTCAGATTCCAGAAAGAGGCTTAGAGAGTTCTTGTTTTACCACAGCACAGACCCTTGGCTATTCCTCCTGTTTTGGATGTTGTTCAGGATGTTTTTGGAGGCCTCATTTAATCCAGATTCTATGCCTCCTGCACCAGTTAAACCGGACAGGTATTATAGGGTACCTGAGGCTCATAAATACCTATATAAGAGTCCTAGGGCAGACCCAGAAACTATTAGTCAGGGGCCTAAGGGTGTTAGGGCTTCTGTTGTAAAGAATCCGGTTCCTCTAGATAAGGAAGCTAGAGCCTTGGACAGATGGGGTAAGAAGGTGTACACCTCTTCTACTTTGGCAATGAGGGCTTTAAATTGCCAGTTTCATATGTTGAAATATCAGAATTTCCTCCTTTCTCAGCTAAAATCTAAAGTGGATGCTTTGGTGGAGGGCATAGAGTGTAAAGAATTGCAAGATTTGGTGCATGTTTCTGAACAGGTGGGGAAACATTCTTTGCAGTGTGGCTTTGATGCTTTGCAGGCTTCTTCTAGAGTGGCTGCCACTGGTTCGGTTCTTCGTAGGCATGCCTGGCTTAAGGATCAGAATTTATCTGAACATGTTAAGTCTAGAATTCTGGATGCCCCTTTACAGTCCGAAGTGTTGTTTGGTCCTCCTGTGGAGTCTGTTTTGAAGAAAATGGAGGACAAGGCTAAGTCTATGCAGACTGTTAAAGATTTTTTGCAGGTTCAACCTCCTAAGTTTAGTAGAAATTGGCCTGCTAAGGGGTGGACGTACCCTTCTTCTGATTCCCAGTCTAGGGGTAGATCTAGGCGTGGTAGGGGCAGAGCTCAGAGTACCTTTAGGCCTAGAACCTGGAGTTCGCCTGCTCAATCTGCTGTTGAGGGTAGGGGCCAGTCCTTTCGTAAACAGGCCCAATGACCTGCATTTTCAGCTGCCAGATTCTTCTTGCCTGGCAGCTCCTTTGGGAGGAAAGCTAGCTCTCTTCAAGCAAAATTGGTTTTAGTCACCCAAGACAAATGGGTGTTGGACATTATAAACAAAGGTTACAAGTTTTATTTCCATACATTGCCTCCTTTCAAAGGTATGCCAGACATTCCTCCTCGGCAAAGGATGGAGGCTCACAAACAGATTTCATTACTTCTTCACATGGGAGCCATACAGCCAGTACCTCCTTCAGAAGTGGGTCTAGGGTTTTATTCCCGCCTGTTTCTAGTACCAAAGAAAGGGAACACGTGGAGACCGATTTTGGATTTATCTCTCCTCAACACTTATTTGGACATTCCAAAGTTCAAAATGTTGACATTACAACAGCTTTTGCCTCTGCTGGGAAAAGATCACTGGATGGTAACTCTGGATCTAAAAGAGGCTTATCTTCATGTTCCTATCAGGCCCAGTTGCAGGAAGTACCTGCGTCTTCGAGCTGGAAATTTACATTATCAGTTCTCTGCATTGCCCTTTGGCTTATCTACTGCGCCCAGAGTGTTCACAAAGGTTCTTGCTCCAGTGATAGCCATTTTCAGGATGGAAGGAATACAAATTTATCCTTATTTGGACGATTGCCTGATTATTGCACAAGACAAGGACAAGCTTCTTCAGCATCTACGATATGTGATGGTAGTGTTAAGATGCCTAGGGTATTCTGTGAACGAAACAAAGTCCAGTCTAGTACCCTCTCAGGACATGTGCTTTCTGGGTGTGAGACTGAATACAGCTTCCCAGATGGCCTTTTTGACCCCGGACAAACAGAAAAGTCTTTCACTTTATTTCCATCAAATGTCTCTACAGTCCAGGCTGACTGCAAGGACAGTTCTTCAAGCCTTGGGGTTCATGGCATCTTGTATTCTGGTGCTTCCCAATGCCAAATTGCATATGAGGAAGCTTCAATGGTATCTCAAAAATCTATGGACACAACACTGCCAGGATATAGACACTGTCATTCAAATAATACCTTGCATTCAGAAGGAATTTTTGTGGTGGGCTCAGGAATGTCACCTAAACAAGGGACTCTCTGTGACCCGACCAGAGGCGAGTCAGATTCTAACGACGGATGCCTCGGACAAGGCTTGAGGAGCACACCTCAATGGGAAATGGGTGCAAGACACGTGGCCTGCCAGACTTCAACATTTGCATATCAACTTGAAGGAGATGTTAGCAGTACAATTTGCATTAATGGCTTTCAAGGATTTACTTCACCCAGGGCAGGTGTTGATTCTAACAGACAACACAACTGTCATGTGGTACATCAACAAGCAAGGGGAACTCATTCGTACCCTCTTTGCAGACAAGCGATGATTTTGTGGGAGACAGCTCTCAGTTACAACCTCAATCTTCAGGCAAGATTTCTACCAGGAGCACAGAACTCCTTAGCAGATGTATTGAGCAGACAAATAGTGGATCCTCACGAGTGGAAATTGGATCCTCAGGTATTTCAAAAGTTGACAGTGTCATGGGGAACTCCAGACATAGATCTGTTCGCTTCCCCACTAAATTACCAGTTGCCAAAGTTTTGCACAAAAGGTTTCATCCCACAGCTTGGAAGGTGGACGCTCTGTCATTCAGTTGGAACAATCTTCATGTATATGCCTTTCCACCTCTACCTCTTCTGCCCAAGGTTCTCTTGAAGGCCAGACAAGACAAGCCATCCATGATCCTGATAGCAGCGGATTGGCCACGACAACACTGGTACCCACTACTGAGGAGTTTGGTCCGAGAGCCTCCATGGCCTCTGCCTTTGATTCCACACCTTTTGTCTCAGGAGGGCAATCACTTTCTCAACGTCAGAATTCAGTCTCTGCATCTAACAGCCTGGCATATTCTGTTTTAGATTCTGGAGGTTCTCAGCTTCCACAACAAGTTTTGAATGTTATTTTGGAGGCCAGGAGGCCTAGTACAAGGAAAGTTTATGCTGATAAATGGAGGAGATTTTTATTTGGAGCAAAGGGAAGGACTTTGATGTTTCCAAGCCTAATTTGAGTGCTTCCTTACAATATCTTACTGAGTTATTAGACAAAGGTTTGTCCTTCTCCATAAAGGTTCATGCTGCAGCCATTTCGGCTAATTATGACTGTGACCCTCCTTTATTCTCTCATCCTTGGTTTAAGCAGTTTCTCAGAGGGCAAAGAACATAAGACCCCACGTGAGCTCCTACTCCTGCTTGGGATCTCAATTTTGTGTTGGAAAAGCTTACTCTACAACCTTTTGAGCCTGCAGCTACGGCCGAGTTAAAGTATTTGTCATGGAAAACTGCTTTCTTGTTGGCCATTACTTCTGCAAGAAGGGTTTCTGAATTACAGGCCCTTATGGCAGTGGAGCCTTTCTTGATTTTTCATAAGGATAGGGTATCTTTACGTACTAATCCTTCCTTTATGCCTAAAGTGGTTTCTAGTGTGGCCTTAAACCAAACTATTCATTTGCCTACTTTTTATGCAAATCCTCAAAATAAAGGGAGAAGATTTTGCATACTTTGGATATTCACAGGCAGTTGCGTTATTATTTGAGCAGAACCAAGGAGTTCAGACAGTCTCAGCAGTTGTTTGTTTCTTTTGCTTTGGGTTCACAGGGTAAACCTGTTTCAAAACAAACTATTTCTAAATGGATTGGGTTTTGTATTTCTTTTTGTTATTCCCATCATGGTAAGGAGATTCCGACTGGGATCAGACCTCATTCCACTAGAGCTACTGCAACTTCTACTGCCTTTCTAAGGGTAGCTACAAAGGATATTTTGGAAGCAGCCACTTGGAGTTCAGTACATACTTTTTCTAAACATTACCACCTTCCTCTTTATTCTAAGTCTAGGGCTGGATTTGCCACTGCAATTTTACAGGGCATTTTAGCAGCCCCTAATGCTTTATGATTTTTCCAACCTCCCTTTCCCGTTGCTTTGGGATTCTACCCATAAGTAAGGACTGCAGCAATGTGAGATGAAGAACATAGTACAGTTTTGTACCTACCATAAATGTAGATGTTGAAGATCCACATTGCTGCAGTCAATCCCTCCCTCCTTCCCTCTGTAGCTTAGCATGGTTATATGGTTGGGGGATGGCTGTTGTTGGGGGTATCTTTTGGGAAGGTACTCTGTTTTTTGGCTGTGGCCTTTCTTTTAGGGCCTTCTGACATCTGGGGCAAGAAAAGACTGAGGATATGACGTCGGTCATGCGCTTTTATACCCTGACGCTCTGATGTCAGGGCTGTGCGCCCATGACCGATGTCAGCCTAATACTTTGGTATTCGGGCCGACCGAGGACAGCGGACTACCCCATAAGTAAGGACTGCAGCAATGTGGATCTTCGAACATCTACATTTATGGTAGGTACAAAACTGTACTTTACTTACCTTAGTTATAGTAACTGTTTTTTGTTAGCTTGGGATGTCTGAGCAGCCCAAGGCTATTTTTTCTAAATGCTCCGAGTGTGGCCATAAGCTTTCCCCAGCTGATGGCCACACTGTGTGTTAGATGCCTGGGGTTGAACACCTCACATCTGGATGTTCCATTTGTGCAGGGTTCAACCACAGGGCGATGAAGGAGCGGAGGTCAAGCTTGTTTTGGCGGGCCTTTGCGCGGACTCGGCTCCGACCTCCGCTCGCCGGGGTAACCGTCTCCACGGTTATTCCCTCTGCTCCCCTCCTCCTCCTGGGACTCAACCTCCCGCTTCTGGTTCGGAGGAGAGGGATGCTAGAAAAAGGGACCAGAGGGAGAAGCACCATAAGCGGCAGGCCGAGACCTCTGTTTCGGCCCCGCCAGCCAAGCGGGCTTCTCCCCCGGCTCCATTGTCGGCTGGATCTCCTCCTCCTCGGCTCCAGTCACCAGTGTGTTTTTCACCGGGACCTGAGGAGGAGGAGACCCGATCTCCGTCGAGGCTATCGAGGAGGCACTCAAGGCCTACCTCGGTAGCCTCGTCGAGATCAACGTACAGCCTATCGGATGCTGATCTGGACCGGATGATGAGAAGGTTCATCCAGGCCCAGATGCAGATGGGAGTGCTCCTGCCTCTCCCCCCCCCCCCCGGGGGGGAGCTCGACCCCCTTTTTCAAGCCGATTGCTCCTTCTCTGACCCGCTACCCGGGTTCGGAGCAGTTGGAGCCGAGCAGCCGGGCGGGGTGGGTCGGCGCCGATAGTACTTGGTACCGGATCCGACCCTGCCCTCGAGTGCATCGGATCCGACCTCGGAGCCTGGATCCGAGCCTCGGATCCGGGGATCAGTGCTCGCCGGCGCCCGTCTGTGTCGGGCGCACTGTCGCCGGATCCGGCGCCGCGCCGGCTCGATCCACTCTTCGGATCGAGGGAGCCGATTGTCGGATCCTTTGGTCGAGGTCGGCTCCCCTTGCCTTTGATGTGGAGAGGGCCCTGTTGAGGACTCCGGACCCCGGCACTTGTTTGGCTCCGTCCCGCTCCGTCTGCACTGGGTCAGGCTTCCACCATCCAGCCCTTGGGACAGCCGCTTCTGTGCCCCAAGCTGTTCCCCTGGAACAGGTTGCTGCTTGCGAGTCCTCTGACAGCCCCCAGAGGATGTTCCTCGCAAGCATACGCTAAAGGAGGCACATTGACTCCCCCGAGTCTCTCACGGAAGACACGGATTTGGAGGAAGGGGAAGGCTCCCCACGGTCACCCCCCGAGGATGTCTCATTTGGAGACATCATGGAAATGCTCCGTATAAGGGGGGGGTGGTCTGCCCCCAAGTCTTCCTCGGACGAGTCCGTGTTCTTGGAGGCATTTGAAGCGGGCCCGTCTACCTCTTGGGTGTCCCCTCCTGCCGACCCCCTGGTGGACCTCATTACCACCAGGGTGTGGAAGGAACCGGACACCGTGGAGCCAATCCCTAAGAGGCCCGACAGGATCCTCAGCCCTCCGTCTGACCGTGCCCATTGGAGTAAGGGGCCTCCGGTAGATGCCATGTTGACGGCGGCGGCCACCAAGAGGAATCTTGCTCAGGAGAGTCCCTCAGTCCATCCCCCGAGCAAGGAGTCTTGGATGATGGACCGCTTGGGGAAGCGGATGTTTAGTTCAGCGACCTTCTCGGTAAGGCTGAACTACCTGGCACGTCATTAGGATGCAGCACGATCTCATTAAAGAATACGCTGCATCTCCCCCAGAGTCCATGTCGGAGGAGGACAAAGTGCTGCACTCCACCCGCATGGCCACTGTTAGATCAGTTACCAATACCTCTATGCGGCTACTCTCCCATGCAGCGGGCGCCGCTAGAGCCGCGAGGCAGGTCTAGTCACTAGGCGTCAGGCCTGGCTCCGTCATTGCGATTTCTCTGAGCCCTTCAAAGCGTCATTTGCGACGCCCCTTTGATGGTTCTGCCCTCTTTGGGAAAATCGTTCGCGACAGCTTGACGCAGAGCGAGAAGGACGGAAGGCGCTGTCTGCCGTCGGAATCCGCTTCTCTGCACCCCAGAGGCCCTATTCTAGGAACCAAAAGGGTCAGAAGAAGATGTGGTTCGAAGTCGCAGCAATCCCAGCCTGCTCCGGACAACCAGTCCTTCCGTGGCAGAGGAGGACAGGGAGGACGCCGCCCTAGAGGCAGAGGGGCTCCCAGGAACTTCGGGTCCAGAGAACCTTTCTCTGAACGGCCCGCGCAGCAACCCTGAGGGGTTGCCCGGCTGCTCCACTCTGGAGGCAGTCGGGGACGTTCGGGGCACCTAGCGGCATGGGAGTCCATAACATCAGACCGCTGGGTTCTCCAGATCATATCCAGAGGATACCACATCCCTTTTCGTCACTTACCAAAATTGAAATCCCTCCCAGACGTTCCACCCGGTCAAAGGGAGGCCGCTTTGGCAGAAATTGGCCATCTGTTAAAGAAAAGAGCCATCCAGCCCGTCCCCCCAGACCAGATCGGATCAGGGTTCTACTCCAGGTTCTTTTTAGTGCCAAAAGGCGGGGATCCAAGACCAATTTTAGACCTTTCTCTCTTGAACCTGGCAGTTCCCAAGGAAAAATTCCGAATGGTCACTCTGCAATCTATTCTCCCCCTTCTGGGAGCAAATCACTGGATGTGTTCCATAGACCTCAAAGATGCGTACTACCACATCCTAATGGACAGGCGCTCCAGGAGGTTCCTCCGCTTCTGGCTGGGAGCCAGTCACTACCAGTTCCGGGTCCTTCCCTTTGGTCTCACCACAGCCCCCAGGGTGTTCACCAAAGAATTAGCAGTGGTAGCGGCCCACCTGAGGCTTCAGGGGGTGCAGGTCTTCCCCTACCTGGACGACTGGCTCCTTACCGCCCCAACAAGGCATCTACTACTATTGGCGCGAGACTCCTTTCTCCATCTTGCTCCCAATCTGGGCATTACTATAAATACAAAGAAATCCAACCTGGCGCCCACACAGCTCTTAGATTTTATAGGGGCCAGGTTAGACACAAGGAGTTTAAAAGCCTTCCTCACTGCGGACAGAGTTCAAAATCTGCAGCTCCAGGTGCGGGCCATTCTCCACTCAAGTTCTGTTCTGGCGGAGTTGGTCCTGAGGGCTCTAGGGTCCATGGCGTCTGCTATAGCACTTCTTCCTCTCGGCAGGCTCAATGTGCGCATCCTCCAGTGGACTCTCTTAGTACAGAGGTCATACCTTGCTCTTCCTATGCATCATCCCATTGCGATCAGCAAGGCTTGCAAGCGGTCCCTCCTGTGGTGGCTTCACTCCCCAGATCTCCACGGAGGCCGCCCATTTTGTGCTTCTCCCCCTCTCGCCACGGTGACCACGGACGCCTCCCCCTCGGGTGGGGGCATTTTGCGGGCCGGACCGTCCAAGGCACGTGGAACGATTCAGAGACCTTACTGCCTATCAACGTTCTAGAGATGAGAGCAGTGCTCTTAGCGTTGCTAGCACTTCAGGACTTTCTTCCCTTGGGAACAATTGCGATTCAATCGGACAACATGTCTGTTGTCTGGTACATCAACAAGCAAGGGGGAACGAGGTCTTACCCTCTTTGTCGAGAAGCCATGACAGTTTGGGAATGGGCAATCTCCACCAACCGCTTTCTAATAGCAACGCACATTCGGTCGGTCCAACATCCTGGCGGACAAGCTCAGTCGCACCATTCTGACCCCTTACGAGTGGTCTCTCAATTTTCAAGTAGCGGAGCATATTCGCAGTGGGGAACTCCTTCATGCGATCTTTTGCCTCTCCCTCAAACACCAAGTGCGACAGTTTTTGGCTCTGATACCTCCTCCAGGAGGTTCCCAAGAGACACTCTGGTGCATGCTTGGCCACCCGGTCTTCTGTATGCTTATCCACCCTTGCCTCTGATGCTCCAAGTTCTTCAGAAAGCCTCTCGGGTGGGTTGCAGAATGATTCTCATTGCTCCGTTTGGCCTCGGCAGATCTGGTTCCCCTTCCTAAGGTCTCACTCGGTGAATCCTCCTTGGATTCTAGATCCCATTCCGGATCTGATATCTCATCCATCCTGCCTATCTCCTCCGAACCTGGACAACCTGAAGCTGACCGCTTGGCTGCTCCAGTTCCACTCTTGATCAGGACTCCCGGTATTTCGTCACCTGTTAAGGCGATCCTGGTGGCAGCTCATAAACCATCCACTAGGAAAGTCTACCGCAGCAAGTGGAAACGGTTTTCTTTGTGGGGCGGCAAGGCCTGAATCCCTTCACAGCTCCTCTCCCTTTAGTGCTTGATTTCTTAACCACTCTCTTTAACGATGGTGTCAGCAGTTCCACAGTCAAAGTACAACTTGCGGCAATTTCACATTATCACATTGGTCATGACTCTAGTCCACTTATGTCAGCCAAGTTGTGTAAAATTTTCCTTAAAGGTACTTTCCTTCTCAGGCCCCCTGTAAAACAAGCGGTTCCTCCCTGGGACCTTTCCTTAGTTCTCCAGGCCTTGACCGCCCCTCGAACCAGCGGCTACGGTAGATCTCAAATTCTTGTCTTTCAAGACTGCCTTTTTAGTAGCCATTACATCGGCCAAGAGAGTTTCAGAGCTTCAAGCATTATCAGCTAAACCTCCTTACTTGGTCTTTCATCCGGACCGTGTTTACCTCAGGACCAACCCGTCCTTTCTTCCTAAAGTAGCTTCTGAAGCAAACATTAATCAATCCATTAACCTCCCTGTTTTCTTTCCTAAATATGAAAACAAAGGTGAATACAAGCTTCACTCCTTAGATGTTCACAGGCAACTTAGATTTTATCTAAACAGAACGGCTAGAACGGCTGGTCATAGGCAATCCGACCAGTTGTTCATTTCCTTTGCTAAATTTAATTTGGGCAAGCCAATTTCTAAAGTCTCTCTGTCTCGCTGGATTTCACAATGTATCTTATTGGCTTATCAAGCTTCAGGAAGGCCCGCACCGGAGGGTGTACACGCCCATTCAACCCGGTCAGTATCTACCTCGGCAGCCTTTAAGGCTAGGATTCCTCTAGATGATATTTGTGCAGCAGCCACGTGGGCTTCATCTCATACTTTTATTTCCCACTACAAGTTGGATCTTGCATCTAGGGGTAGAGCATCCTTTGGCTCCGGTGCTCCGGAATATCCTTCCATGATGGCGCCCAAGATTCAGGTAGCTGGGGACTCTGTCCCACAGGTTGCAGACAAATGAATCTCCTACTTCAGATTTAGAAGTTATGTACTCACCATAACGTTCCATCTGAGTAGGTGTATTCATTTGTCTGCAACCATCCCGCCCTCCTATCCCCCTGGCCTTTCAGTTTCCTGCATATTATGTGTTACCCTTTTCAGGGTGTTCTTGCTGTTGGCAAACTCGATCTGAGGTCATGAGGGTAGAGCAGGGCATTATGGGTGAGGGGAGGAGCTGAGAGCTTGGATCCATAGCTGGTAAACCATGCCTGTTTGGATCCGATATCGTTTCCATAACCCACAGGTTGCAGACAAATGAATACACCTACTCAGATGGAACGTTATGGTGAGTACATAACTTCTAATTCTGTGGAGCCCGTACCCAGGCACCCCAACAAGTTTCTTTCTGCTCCCCAGGGTAAGGAGTTCTTGTCCAAAGGACTCCCTGTAGATGCCATGGTGGTGGCGGCGGCCACTCAGAAGGAAGTAGCAGAGACCTCTTCCTCCATCCATCCTCCTAACAAGGAGTCTAGGACCATGGACCGGTACGGGAAGCATACCCTCTCGTCAGCAACCTTTACCTTACGGTCGCTGAACTATCTGTCTCATTTCACTCTGCTCCAGAGAGCTCTCCTCAAGGAATTAGGAGATACTCTTGCGGGTAACGTCCCTGAGGCGGTGGCTCAGACGGTTAACGCCCAGGTGTCTACCCTCAATTCCATTGTCATCTCCTCCATGCGGCTCATTTCGTATGCAGCCGAGGGAGCGAGTAGGGCAGCAAGCTCAGGAGTCGCCCTTAGAAGGCAAGCCTGGCTGTGCCTGTGTCACTTTGCGGAGGCCTTCAAGTCTTCTTTCACTGACGCTCCCTTTGATGGTGGTTCTTTGTTCGGAACCAAAGTGAAAGAGACCCTCACCAGGTGCGAGCAAGAGGGAAAGACCCTGTCTGCCGTAGGGGTCCGTTTTTCCCTTCATTCTAGCCCTTACCCCATAGCCCAGCGGGGTGGGAAGATGTGGTTCAAGAAATCAGAGGTTTATCAACGTCCTAAAGATGAGAGCAGTGCTACATGCATTGCAGGCACTACAGGGATTTCTACCTCTAGGGTCGATTGCAGTACACTCAGACAACATGTCAGTAGAGTGGTATCTAAACAAGCAAGGGGGAACCAGGTCTTACCCCCTGTGCAGAGAGGCCATGCGAGTGTGGCAGTGGGCAGTAACTTCCCAACGTTTTCTGGTGGCAACGCACATTCCGGGGAAGTCCAACGTGATTGCGGACAGGCTAAGCAGAGCTATTCTGATGCTTTACGAGTGGTCCCTGAATTGTCTGATCTTCAGCAGATGGGGTCAGCTTTGCTGCGACCTTTTTGCCAGCCCCCACAATGCCAAATGCAGCAACTACTTCACGCTGACCCCCCCACCCCCCACAGGGGGAGTCACCCAGGGACGCTCTGGTTCACAATTTTCCCTCTGGTCTGCTTTATGCTTTCCCTCTGTTTCCCTTGCTCTCAAAGGTGATTCAGAAAGTGCAATCCTTGGGAAGTAGAATGATTCTGATTGCTCCACACTGGCCTCGTCAAGTCTGGTTCCCCTTTTTTCAACCATACATTGTGGACACTCCTTGGATTCTGGACCCTCAACCAGATTTACTGACACACATGGGACAGTTCCACCCCTCTCTGATGACCCTCCGGTTGACAGCCTGGCTACTCCACTTCCGTCGTTAGTTAGGCTTCATAAATTTTCACTGGAAGTGGTTCACATTTTATCTTCCCCTCATAAACCATCTACTAGGAAGATTTATTCCAGCAAATGGAAGAGGTTTTCCATTTGGGCTCATACCCAAGGAATTGATCCTTACACAGCTCCAATTGCTTCAGTCTTGGAGTTTTTGTCTATGCTTTTCCATCGGGTTTCCGCATCAGCTACCATCAAAGTTCAGTTGGTTGCGATCTCTAATTTTCATGTGGCGAATTAGCCTAGTCTCATGGCTCATAGACTCTGCAAGGCGTTCCTGAAGGGTACCCTGTTACTCCCGTGTCCCGGTATCCGAACCTATCATGCCCTGGGATCTCAATTTTGATGTTCATCATGTTTCACTGTTGCGGTCATCACTGTAGGGTTCTTCCTGCCAGCAGGCAGCCCTCGGTCGGTCAGAATCCCAAAGTCTGGGTCCGGCGTCTGCTGTGGACTCACCCTCCCTGACGTCAGTGTGCCAGGGGTACAAAGCTCCCAGCCGACGCCATGTTCTCCAGTCTTTCTTGCCGCACGGTGTTAGCAGTTCGCAAGTGCCGGTCGGCTGACTCCTGTTATTTTTGGTGCTTCATACCGAAGACATTCTTCTTTTCAAAGCTAAGTACCCCATTGGGGGAAACTTTTTTCTTGCTCCAGACAGATGTCAGAAAAAGTTAATAATTGTATTTCATGTGGGAAGCAAATACCTCATTAGGATTTTCACTCTTACTGTATTCCTTGTCTAGGCCCTGACCACGACGTAGCTAGTTGTCAGTTTTCTGCTAGATTTAATCAACGTACTATTAAACGGAGATACGATTTTGCCTTTCATTACTTTGGGAGGCGATTTAATTATAACATGTCGTCGGACACGCTTCCGACTACCGGAGTTCATAAAAGGCGCAAGGATAAGGATAGGCCTCCAAGGTCCAAATCAGATGACAGTTTGCAATCAGAGCCAGCTGCCGGTTCGGCCGTCGTCATTGAGGCGCTTTTGCAGCCCCTGTCGTCGGCCATTACAGAACCGCTTGCCGAAACGGACTCCCACAAGGAGCCAACTAGGTCTTTGAATACTCCAGGTGCAGGACCTTCAGATAATGCTCCCTCAGATGGGTCCAGAGCCGTTGTGCAGGTACCGGCTTCCGAGGGGGTTTTCAGGCCTACGCAGCTTCAGGTAAAGGCAAAGACTCCTCCTAAAACAAAGACTCAAGCCCAGGCCTCCTCTGTTCCGGGACCTAAATCTCAAACAAATGCTTAAAATGGTGGAGGACTTGCTAACTATGATTAGGGGGTTCACATCCCCCTCCAGACAAAAGGCCAAGACAAGAATTGGATTATGAATCCTCTGATCAGGCATCTATCTCTTCAGTGTCTTCCTCCGAACAGGATTATACTTTCCCTCCTTATGAGGATTCTGATGCTGAGGAATCCATTCCTTCAGCTTCTCCTCCTGAGGATTACTCTTTTGGGGAAACTTTACATGACATGAGGGAACATTTTCACTGGGAAGGACAAGAGTACTCTGAATCTAAGCGAAGGCTTAGGGATTTCCTCCTTCTTCCCCAACACAGACCCCTGGCTATTCCTCCTATTTTGGATATTGTGGATGATGTTTTTTCTGAGTCTAATTTAACTCCTGACTCCTTTACTCCGGCCCCTGCTAAGCCTGATAGATATTACAGAGTCCCTGACTCCCACCAGTTTCTTTACAAAAATCCTACTGCTGATCTAGAAACATTTCTCAGGGTCCTAAGGGTGTTAAGGCCGCCACTGCTAAGAACCCTATTCTGTCAGGTAAGGATTCTAGAGCTTTGGAGAGATGGGGCAAAAAAGTGTACACTTCTGCTACTTTATCTATTAGGGCTTTAAATTGTCAATTTCATATGTTGAAATATCAGCAATACCTTTTGTGTGTTATGAAACAAAAACTGGGTACCATTTCTGCATGTGCTGATAATAAGGAATTGCATGATTTGATGCATGCTACTGAGCAGGTGGGGAAACGCACCTTACATTGTGGTTTTGATGCTTTGGAGGCCTCTTGCAGGGCGGCTGCCACTGGCACGGTCATTAGAATGCATCCTTGGCTAAAGGAACAAAATTTGCTTGATCAAGTGAAAGCAAAGTTACTGGATGCCCCTGTTCAACATAATGTTTTGTTTGGGTCTAAGGCTGAAGAGGTTATAAAGAAAATGGAGGATAAGGCAAAATCCATGCAAATGGTTAAGGATTTCTTACAAGTTCAGCCTCCTAGATTTAGCAGAAATTGGCCAGCTAAAAAATTGGTCCTTTCCCAGCTCGGACAGGCCTCAGAGGGGTAGATATAGGTGCCCCAGAGGGAGGGCCCAAGCACAGACCTCTTATAGACCTAGACAGTGGAGTACTTCCACCCCCAGGGGTGGAGAAGATAGGTCTCAGCCTTATAGGAAACAGACTCAATGACTCCCCCTGCATGGCTCCAGGCACCTCTCTCCTGGAAGCTCCTCTGGGAGGAAAACTTTCTCTTTTTCACCGAAGTTGGACTTGCATAACCCAAGACAAGTGGGTTCTGGATGTAGTTTTAAGAGGTTACAAATTCCACTTTCACACCTTACCAAAACCAAACGGATGGCCAGACCTACCAAAAACTCAGTGGGCAGAGGCATTAAAACAGGTGAGGTCCCTCATGGCTATGAGGGCCATAGAACTGTTTCCAAATTCAGAGACGGGACAAGGCTTTTATTCAAGACTCTTTCTAGTTCCCAGAAAGCAAAATACTTGGGAGACCCATCCTGGATCTGTCAGTCTTAAATACTTTCCTGGAAATACCAAAGTTCAAGATGCTTACTCTGCAGCAGCTCCTGCCAATGTTGAGCAAAAATGCATGGATGGTGACATTGAATTTAAAGGAGGCTGACCTACACATTCCTATCAGACAGGAGTGCAGAAGATACCTGAGGTTCAAGGCAGGCTCGAAACATTACCAATTCTCTGCGCTGCCCTTTGGCTTGTCTACTGCGCCCAGGGTCTTTACCAAGTGCCTGGCACCAGTAGTAGCTTACTGCAGACTCAAGGGAATTCAAATTTACCCTTATCTGGACGACTGCCTTATTCAAGCAGACAGCAAGGACATTTTACTCCAGCACCTGGAATTTGTTCAGAATCTACTCAAGTACCTGGGAATTCACTGTGAACGTAAAAAAGTCAAATTTAACACCCACTCAACAGATAACTTTCCTGAGTGCTCTTTTAAACACAACAACCCAGATGGCATTCCTGACATCAGAAAAACAACTACAGCTGGCTTCAACTTTCAAAAGCCTGGCGTTAATATCTCAGCTAACTGCAAGGAAATTCCTGCAGGCTTTGGGTTACATGGCTTCCTGCATCCTACTCGTACCATATGCAAGACTGCATATGAGGAAGATACAATGGTACCTAAAAAGTGTATGGTCCCAGCATTGTCACAGTCTAGAAACGGAGATTGCTGTCTTGCCTTGCCTGCAAAAGGAATTCCATTGGTGGGCCATGGCATGTCTTCAAAATAAAGGGAAAGCCTTCAGTCTACCTCCAGCCTACCAAGTGATAACCACGGACACCTCGGATTATGCATGGGGAGCCCACTTGCAGGGGAAAGGCCTGCAAGGTTTTTGGACATAGGATCAGAAGCATCTACATATCAATTTAAAAGAGATGTTAGCTGTGCAGAATGCCCTCTTGGCTTTCAGGGATCTTTTACAGCCAGGGCAGCTACTGATACAGACAGACAACACCACAGTTATGTGGTACATAAACAAGCAAGGGGGTTCACACTCCTACCCCCTTTGCAGACTAGCCATGACTCTATGGAACACAGCCCTAGCTTGCAAAATGGACCTACAAGCTCAATTCCTGCCAGGGAAACAAAAAACACTGGCAAGACAGCCTGAGCAGGAACCTGTCAGACCCACATGAGTGGATGCTAGACACCCAAATATTCAAGATGATTACAGAAGCCTGGGGCTGCCCGGACATAGATCTATTTGCATCTCCCCACAACTGCCAGTTACAGACCTTTTGCACAAGGACATATCACAAGGTAGCATGGAAAGTGGATGCTCTCTCATTCAGTTGGGGGGACCTCTCGGGGTATGCCTTTCCACCACAACCTCTTCTACCAAGGGTGTTATTAAAAATAAAACTGGACAAACCAAAGCTGATCTTACTAGCCCCGAATTGGACTCTACAATTTTGGTACTCAACACTGATAAATCTATCCCAGGAACCTCCTTGGATTCTACCTCAGATTCCAAATCTTTTGTCTCAACATCAGGGCCAGGTCCTGCACTCTCGTATCAAAACTCTCAGCCTGGCATATTCAGGGTATATGATTAATCCTACCCTTTCCAAACAGGTCATGGATGTTATCTTAGAAGCCAGAAGGCCTAGCACTAGGAAATCTTATGAAGGTAAATGGAAGAGATTTTGCACCTGGATGCATGCTCAGGAATCAGGTCCTCACATTCCAAATATTCCATTGATTTTACATTACCTAACAGATATGTTGCATAAGGGTTTATCTTTTTCCTCCATAAAAATACATGCCTCAGCTATCTCTGCACATTATAATACAGATCCTCCAATTTTTTCACATCCACTTTTGAAACAATATCTCAGAGGAGCAAAGAATTTAAGGCCCCCTAGGACACCACCCATCCCTGCCTGGGGCCTCAATTATGTCCTGGAAAAACTAACTCTCCCTCCTTTTGAGCCTGCGGCCACATCTGATGTAAAGTATTTATCATGGAAGACTGTTATCCTACTGGCTTTAACTTCAGCCAGGAGAATCTCGGAGTTACAAGCGCTCATGGATGTGGAACCTTAAATTATTTTTCATCAAGACAGGGTTTCTTTGAGGACTAACCCTACTTTCATGCCTAAAGTGGTTTCTAAAGTGGCTTTAAACCAAACTATTCACCTGCCAACTTTTTCCCTAATCCACAAAGTAAGGGGGAGAGGATCTTGCATTCTTAGGACGTGCACAGGCAGCTTCGCTTTTACCTGGACAGAACCAAGGATATTAGGAAAACAGAACAACTGTTTGTTTCTTATGCAGCAAATTCCCAAGGCAAAGCTATTTCTAAACAGACCATTTCTAAATGGATTGCTCATGGAATTCGATTTTGTTACTCTCATCATGGAAAGTAAATTCCAGGAAACATTAGGACTCACTCTACCAGAGCTGCTGCTACTTCAGCTGCCTTTCTCAGGGGAGTTCCTACCAAAGATATTCTGGAAGTTGCTACTTGGAGTTCAGTGCATACTTTCTCTAAGCACTATAATCTCCCTCTTTATTCTAAGTCTAGGGCAGGCTTTGCTTCTGCAGTCTTGCAAGGCCTTCTAACCGCCCCTTCTACTCAATAACCTCCACCCTTTATCTCGGCTTTGGGATTCAACCCTACAGTGATGACTGCAACAGTGAAACACGATGAACATAGTACAGTTGTATGCACTTACCATAAATGTAGATGTTCAAGTGTCTTCACTGTTGCAGTCTAGGTTACCCACCCTCCTGTCCCCTCTTATATTTTTTATTGGTGTGGTTCCCTGCTTCACCCTTCTTCTGAGGTGTATTTGCTACGGGGTAAGGGGTTTGTTGTATGTTACATTTTTGTTTTATTTTTAGCCTTTACTTTTGGGCACCTGACATCTGGGGCAAGAAAAACTGGAGAACATGGCGTCGGCTGGGAGCTTTGTACCCCTGGCGCACTGACGTCAGGGATGGTGAGTCCACAGCCGACGCCAGACCCAGACTTTCGGATTCTGGCCGACCAAGGGCTGCCTGCCGACAGGAAGAACCCTACAGTGATGACTGCAACAGTGAAGACACTCTAACATCTACATTTATGGTAAGCATACATAACTGTACTTTCTACAAGCCCTTCACCTTTCGAGCCTGCAGCTACCTGTGAATTGAAATTCTTGACCTGGAAAACAGCCATCTTAACAGCAATCACTTCAGCAAGGCGAGTTTCAGAAATTCAAGCCCTCTCTATCAAACCTCCATACTTAATATTCCATAAGGACAGGGTTTCTGTTAGAACAAACCCTTATTTTCTTCCTAAAGTGGCTTCCGTGTCTAATATTAATCAATCCATTGAGTTGCCTGTATTCTTTCCTCAATTTTCAAACAAGGCAGAATTTAAATTTCATCAATTGGATGTACACAGACAATTACGTTTCTATCTGCACCGAACAAAAGATATCCGGAAGTCGGATCAACTATTTGTCTCCTTTTCGGAAAACAAAATTGGGTCTCCAAGGTCACCATATCCAGATGGATATCTAGTTGCATCTCTTTCGCCTACCAAGCGGGAGGAAAAGATCTGCCATTTCCGGTCAAGGCTCACTCTACTCGGGCTGTTTCTGCGTCTACAGCCTATCAGGCCAGATTGTCAATGGATGATATATGTGCTGCAGCTACTTAGGCTTCTCCTCACACATTTGTTTTTCATTACAAATTGGATGTGGTTTCTAGGGGCAGGTCGTCCTTTGGCTCCACAGTACTCAGGAGTATTTTCCTATGAGCCACCCAGGATGTAGGTGCTAGGGACGCTGTCCCACGGGTAAGAATGTAGGCGAGCTAGGACTACATAACATCAGGAAGTTATGTACTCACCATAACGTTCGATGTACGTCATCCATCTCGCCTCACATTCTTACTTACCCATCCACCTTCCCCCTTCCTGGAGAATCTGGAGGTTAGGTTGTTATTTAGAATTCCCTTTACTTTAGCTTATTCTTTTTATCTGGATGTTGTGTATGCATGGGGTATGAATGAGTATTGCAGCAAACTAGATCTGGAGATATGGAGCAGTGCACCATGGGATACCTGCTTAGCCCAGCCAACAGAAGACTTTGAGCTAGAAAAGTTTGGCCGAGTCGGAGCCAATATTCGGCTCCGAACCCGCGGGTAAGAATGTGAGGCGAGATGGACTACATACATCGAACGTTATGGTGAGTACATAACTTCCTGTTTAGCTCCAGCCTATCAACCATAGCTTTCGGACACTACCCAAATGTAATGACTGCAACAGTGAAACACTAAGAACATAGTACAGTTGTGTACACTTACCATAAATGTAGATGTTCGAGTGTATTCACTGTTGTAGTCCAGGTTACCCACCCGCTGTCCCCCTTTTTTCTGCTGGAACTTTTCTTCCTTCTCTGATTTATACAAACTATGTGGTGTATTTGCTGGTAGATGAAGGTAAAGGTTATATTGGTATATGTATTTTATATATATATATATATATATATATATATATATATATATATATATAAATTTTGGCTACCCTTTTAGGGGGCACCTGACATCTGGGGCAAGAAAAACTGAAGAAAATGGCATTGGCTGCTTCTTTTATACCCCTGACGACCTGACGTCAGGGAAGGGGCGACAGCAGCTGACGCAGGACCCAAGACTTTGGAATTCAGGCCGGCTGAGGGCAACCTGCCAGCAGGATTACCCAAATGTAATGACTGCAACAGTGAATACACTCGAACATCTACATTTATGGTAAGTGTTCACAACTGTACTTTCTCTGCACTGCCCTTTGGCTTATCTACTGCGCCCAGGGTCTTCGCAAAGTGCCTGGCTCCAGTAATTGCATTTTGCAGGCAAAGAAATATTCAAATATATCTATACCTGGACGATTGTCTAATTAAGGCAGAAAACAAGGGCATTCTTCTAAAGCATCTGACGTTTATAAAAAGGGTTCTAACTTGTCTAGGGTACACCATAAACGAAAAGAAATCACAACTGGTACCCTATCAAAAAATTACATTTCTGGGTACAAGCTTGAATACTGGTACCCTATCAAAAAATTACATTCCTGGGTACAAGCTTGAATACTGGTACCCTATCAAAAAATTACATTCCTGGGTGCAAGCTTGAATACAACTGCCCAGATGACTTACCTTACGCCAGAAAAGCAAATTTAATTGGTGACTTACTTCAAACAGGTGGCCACAAAAACCCTGCTATCTGCAAGACAAATTCTGCAAGCTTTGGGGTTCATGGCCTCCTGCTTTCTTCTAATTCCATATGCAAGACTGCATATGAGGAAACTTCAATGGTACTTAAAAAGTTTATGGAGTCAACATTGTCACAGCCTGGAAACAGTGATTCCTATTATATCTTGCCTGCAACTAGAGTTCTTATGGTGGGCAGAGGCCTGCCACCAAAGCAAGGGACTGCCATTCACTCCATCCCCTGTCGCCCAAACCCTCACTACAGATGCATCAGACTATGCTTGGGGGGCTCATCTGGCAGGAAAGTGCATTCAGGGCAAATGGAGCCCAAATCAAATGCACCTACATATCCATCAGAAAGAGATGCTAGCTGTACAGAATGCACTGACAGCCTTCAAGGACTACCTTCATCCAGGACAACTAATGATAAAGACCGATAACACCACAGTTATGTAGTACATAAGCAAGCAGGGGGGTACACATTACTACCCCCTTTGCAGACTAGCCATGGCATTGTGAAACACTGCCTTGACCTATCAAATACAACTACAAGCTCAATTCCTGCCAGGAGAGCTAATTACTCTGGCAGACGAACTAAGCAGAAATCTTATGGACCCACACAAATGGAAACTGGAACCACAAGTTTTCAACATGTTGACACACAAATGGGGAGCCCAGACATAGATCTTTTTGCTTCACCTCAGAACTATCAGTTGGACAAATTCTGCACAAGAATTCATCACAGAAAAGCTTGGAAAATGGATGCTATATCAGTCTATGCTTTTCCCCCTCTGCCTCTGCTCTCCAAAGTTCTACAAAAAGTCAGACAGGACAAACCAAAAATTATTCTGATTGCTCCAGACTGGCCTCGCCAACACTGGTACCCACTCCTGCGCAATGTGTCACACCTTCCCACGTGGCACCTGCCTCAGACACCTTACCTACTGTCTCAGCAGAACTGCCAAATTCTGCACACTCCGCTCCAAACTTTGAATCTTGCAGCATGGCTAATCAACTAATTTCACCCTTGGCATCCCTCAGCAAACCTGTGATGGATGTCATTTTGGAGGCTAGAAGGCCTAGTACTGGAAAATCTTATGCTGCCAAATGGAAAAGATTCACAAGCCTAAAGCAGATGTCCTACGCTGACCGCCTTAAAATACTCCAGCTATACTCTGTCACATATAGTCTACTCAGAGGCGATCTCTGCTTAACATACAAGGCCATGTCAAACCCAGAGCTGTTGGACATGCTACACTTAAAGAAATCCCAATCCCTCAGAGCCACACGCTCCAGGGATCTAAACCTTGTCATCACAATAAACAAAACATGCTGGAGGGATAGGTTCCTGACCCAGAGACTCCCCAGACTCTGGAGTAGACTGCCCATACATGTCAAGCAGAGTGCCTCTTTGGCCCTCTTCAAAAGGAACCTTGACGATTGGATGGGAGAAAGGAAATTCACCCTGGGGATCACGTCAGTCGTCCTGCTAGACAGGGGTCCAGGGAAGTAGCCAGAGAATTGTTATGGCTAGGCTTGTGTAGGCCCTGGGGCTGATAGCCTAGTACCAACCTATGTGCCTGGAACCAACCTATGTGCCTGGAACCAGTCACAAGGAATAAGCACAGCAATGCCCAGTATTCCTCAGATTCTGCAATAATTAACTGAGATGCTTCACAAGGGCCTATCTTTTTCTTCCATAAAAATCCATGCCTCTGCCATTTCAGCTCATTACAACACAGAACCTGCCCTCTTCTCTCATCCTCTGCTAAAGCAGCATCTCAGAGGGGCCAAAAATTTAAGACCTCACAGGAGAGCACCAACTCCTGCATGGGACCTCAATTTTGTTTTGGAAAAACTCGCTCTCCCTCCTTTTGAGCCAGCTGCTACTGCAGACCTAAAATTTCTCTCCTGGAAAGCAGCTTTCCTTTTTAGCAGTCACTTCAGCTAGAAGGATTTCAGAATTACAGGCTCTTATGGCAGTGGAGCCTTTCATTATTTTTCATCCGGACAGGGTGGCTCTCAGGACCAATCCATCTTTCATGCCTAAGGTGGGTATCCAGTGTGGCTCTTAATCAGACCGTTCATCTGCCAACTTTCTTTCCCAATCCACAGAACAAGGGTGAGCGGATTCTGCATTCATTGGATGTACACAGACAACTTAGATTCTACTTAAACAGGACAAAATCTCTTAAGAAAATCTGAGCAACTATTGGTGGCATTTGCTGCAGGGGCAGAAGGAAAGGCTATTTCAAAGCAGACCATTTCCAAATGGATAAGCCCATGTATTCATTTCTGCTATGAGTACCATGGTAAACCTATCCCCAAGGGGATCAGATCTCATTCCACCAGGGCTTCATCTACTTCTGCAGCCTTTCTCGGAGGGGTTCCTACGAAAGACTTTCTAGAAGCTGCTACCTGGAGCTCAGTTCATACGTTCACCAAACATTATTACCATTTACCTCTCCTCTCTAAATCCAGAGCTGGCTTTGCCACTGCTGTCCAGAAGGGCCTTATAGCTGCTCCTAATGCTGTATAAATCCATCCTCCCAACCATAGCTTTGGGATTCTACCCAAATGTAATGACTGCAGCAGTGAAACACAAAGAGCATAGTACAATTGTGTACACTTAACATAAATGTAGATGTTGGAGTGTATTCACTGTTGCAGTCCTGGTTACCCACCCTCCAGCCCCCTGTTTTTCTCTTACTATATCTCTCCTTTCTTTTACTATGCTTAGAAGCCTTTTTGGTGTATTTGCTTTTGTTTGAAGGTATATTTTTTGTGTTTTAAATTATATATATATATATATATATATATATATATATATCTATATATATCTATATATATATATATATATATATATATATATATATATATCTATATATATCTATATATATATATATATATATATATATATATGTATATATATATATAATATGTATATACCGACTGAGGGCAACCTGCCAGCAGATTTCCCAAATGTGGAATCTACATTTATGGTAAGTGTATACAACTGTACTTTCTGAAAGTTGTAGATGTCTTCTTGGAATACAGCCTTACCCCTAATACTTTGCCTCCAGCTCCCAGGAAACCTGACAGGTGGTACAGAGTTCCTGACTCCCACAAATTCCTCTTTAAGAATCCCACTGCAGATCAGAGACCATTTCCCAGGGACCTAAAGGCATTAAGGCTTCAACTGCCAAAAATCCAACCCCTTCGGACAGGGATTCTAGGGCTTTAGACAGATGGGGTAAGAAGTATACACCTCTGCTACTGTTGCCATTAGGGCTTTAAATTGCCAGTTTCATATGTTAAAGTATCAGCAGCATATTATGGAACTAATTAAACAGAAATTGATGATGATTCCTGATTGTGCAGAACACAAAGATCTACAAGAGTTAATGCATTCTGCTAACCAAGTTGGTAATCATACTTTGCAATGTGGATAAGATGCCTTAGAAGGATCTTGCAGGGCTGCTGTCGCTGGATCTGTTCTTAGAAGGCATGCTTGACTTAAGGAACAAAACTTGCCAGATCATGTCAAAGCAAAATTGCTAGATGCAGCATTAAACCAAGAGCGTCTATTTGGCAATAAAGCAGAAGTCCTCAAAAGGATGGAGGAGAAAGCTAAATGTATGCAAACTGTTAAAGATTTCTTACAAGTACAGCCACCTAGATTCAGTAGACATTGGCCTTCTAAAAACTGGTCTTTTCCAGTCCCTTCCAGGCTTTCTCAGTCCAAACCCAGAGGCAGCAGGACCACCAAGACTACAGTCTCAGGTTATGCACAGATCTAAGCAATGGAGTGCTCCCACATCCAAAACGGGGAGGAATAAGCCACCATCCTGTGGTAAAATTGCACAATGACTTATCCTTAACTCTTCCAAGCCTTGCCCAAGTACTTTCACGTTTAGGAGGGAAACTTGCCCTGCATGCCAAAAACTGTGATTACATTACCCAGGACAGATGGGTCTTTGTGTTTCCCGGGGATACAGATTCCACTTCCACTCTCTCCCAACCCTAAGCGGATGTCCAGACCTCCCCCCAAACTAGTGGGCAGAGGCCCAAAAGCAAGTACTTTCTCTTCTCAGTATCAAGGCTGTTCAACCTGCCCAGCAGAACAAAGGGGACAAGGCTTTTATTCCAGGCTGTTTCTGGTACCCAGAAAAGAAAACTCTTGGCATCCTAGCCTGGATCTGTCTGATGTTCATCGTGTTACCCTCCTGCAGTCATCACACTTGGGTTATCCTGCCGTCAGGCGGTCCCGCAGTTGGCCTGAATTCCAAAGTCTTGGTCCGGCGTCAGTTGCTGTCGCTTCTTCCCTGACGTCAGAGCGCCAGGGGTATATAAGAGGCATCCGACACCATTTTCTTCAGTCTTTCTTGCCGCGCGGTGCCCGAAGCAGAAGCAGTTCGCAAGTGCCAGTCAGCCGGCACCTGAGATTTTCGATTCAAATTTCAGTCCGAAGTTTTAAATAAAGCTAAGTACCCCGTTGGGGAACATTTTCTTGCCTCAGTCCGATGTCAGAAAAAGTTAACAATTGCATTTCTTGTGGGAAGGAAATACCTCATAAGGACTTCCATTCCTATTGTATTCCTTGCCTAGGCCCAGACCACGTCGTCACAGGTTGTTGGTTTTGTGCTAGGTTTAATAAACGAACTATCAAACGCCATTTTGACTTTGCACGACATTACTTTGGTAGGAAATTTAATTATATCATGCCATCGTAGCAGCCGATGACCGGCATACATAAAAAAATGCAAGGATAAGGACAGGCAGCCTAGGAACAAGCCAGACTCAGAGGCTTCTGCTGGGCCTGTCACCGGTTCTCCGGTTTTCAGTGAGGCGCCTACGCAGCCCCTGACGACCGCAGAACTGGAACCCCAGATAGCTGCGGATTCTCAAGCAGAGTCTACTAGGCCGACGCAGCCATCTTCCGACACCGGAGCAGAAGTAGACCCCGGTGCAGTGGAAACACCTTCGGTTGCAGAAGGTGTCTTCAGACAGACTACACTCCCCATTAAATCTTATGCTAAGCTTAAAACTCCTTTAAAACCTAAGAAGACTGTACATCAGGCTACAGTTCAAGGCCCCATGCTTAAGAAACAGATGCTTAAGATGGTTGAAGATTTGATTACCTTAATCAGGGGTTCCCATCCCCCTCCTGATAAAAGACCAAGACAAGAGGAGGATCACGCTTCCTCTGACCAGGTTTCAATTTCCTCAGATTCTTCTGAGGAACAGGATTACACTTTTCCACCTTATGAAGACTCTGATGCTGAAGACTCTATTCCCTTAGCATCTTCCCCTGAAGACTACTCCTTTGGGGAAACTTTACATACGATGAGGGAACATTTCCACTGGGAAGGCCAGGACTACTCTGATTCTAAGAAAAGGCTCCGAGAGTTCCTTTTACTAACCGTCTGAATTCAGGGAAATGCAGGATCTGTTGCATGCAGCTGAACAGGTGAGCAAACATACTTTACAATGCGGATTTGATTCGTTGGAAGCTTCCTGTAGAGCAGCTGTTACTGGCTCTGTCATACGTAGACATGCTTGGTTAAAAGAACAAACCCTTCCTGATCATGTTAAAGCAAAATTATTGGATGCACCTTTACAGCAGGATGTATTATTTGGTGTCAAAGCAGAAGAGGTTTTAAAGAAAATGGAGGATAAGGCAAAGTCTATGCAGACGGTCAAGGATTTTTTGCAGGTACAACCCCCTCGTTTCAGCAGAAATTGGCCAACGAAAAACTGGTCCTTTCCAGCTTCTGACAGATCACAGAGGGGCAAATACAGACGCCCAAGAGGCAGAGGTCAGTCACAAGACCCTTACAAACCTCGCCAATGGGGTACTACTACCCAGAAAGGAGGAGAAGACAGGCCCCAAGCTAGCAGAAGACAAACACAATGACTCAATCCTCAGACTACCAAGCAAGTCTCTCCTGGCAGCTCCCTTGGGAGGAAAATTAGCATTTTTTGCAGACAACTGGCACATCATCACAAAAGACAAATGGGTCCTAAACATGATCTCTCAAGGATACAGATTCCACTTTCATACCTTAACCAAGGATAAAAGGAATGCCAAACCTGCCACCAAATCAATGGGCAGAGGCACAAAAACAAATTACAGCCCTCATGGACATGAGAGCTATTCAACAGGTACCTACACAGGAGCAAGGACAAGGATTTTACTCAAGTCTCTTTCTAGTCCCAAGAAAGGACAAAGCATGGAGACCCATTCTGGATCTTTCAATTCTGAACACCTATCTGCAAGTACCAAAATTCAAGATGCTAACACTACAGCAGCTTCTTCCCATGCTGGGCAAGAATGCTTGACTAGTAACGTTGGACCTCAAGGAGGCATACCTGCATGTCCCTATCAGAGAAAATTGCAGAAGATACCTCCGCCGCTTCATTGCAGGTTCAACGCATTATCAATTCTCTGCACTGCCCTTTGGCTTATCTACTGTGCCCAGGGTCTTCACAAAATGCCTGGCACCAGTAATTGCATATTGCAGACAAAGAGGAATTCAAATATACCCATACCTGGACGACTGCCTTATTCAAGCAGAAAGCAAGGACATTCTTTTAAAGCATCTGGCATTTGTCAAACACCTTCTAAGTTGCCTAGGGTACACAGTAAACAAAAAGAAATCAAAACTGGTGCCCTCACAAAACATAATATTCCTGGGTGCCAGCTTGAATACAACGTCCTAGATGGCTTATCTCACGCCAGACAAGCAACAACAGCTGACTCAATATTTCAAAATAATGGCAACAAAGACCCAACTCCCTGCAAGAAAAATTCTGCAGGCCTTGGGACTCATGGCATCTTGCATACTACTAATACCATTTGCAAAACTGCATATGAGGAAATTACAATGGTACCTGAAAAGCGTATGGACTCAGCACAGCCACACCTCGGAAACAATGATATTCCCTGCCTTCAACAGGAGTTTCTATGGTGAGCCCAGGCATGTCACCTCAACAAGGGTCAGCCTTTCACCTTACCCACAGCCAGGCAAACTATGACAACAGATGCATCGGACTATGCCTGGGGAGCACATATGGCAGGACAGTGCATTCAGGGCAAATGGACTACAGATCAGAGGCATCTGCATATCAATCAAAAAGAAATGCTAGCAGTACAGAATGCCCTAACAGCTTTCAAGGACCTCTTACACCCAGGACAGCTAATAATAAAGACGGACAATACCACAGTAATGTGGTACATAAACAAGCAAGGGGGCACACATTCCTACCCTCTATGCAGGCACGCAATGACCTTGTGGAGCACTGCACTGTCTTACCAGGTTCAATTACAAGCACATTTCCTGCCAGGAAAGAAAAACACATTGGCAGACGACCTAAGCAGAAACATCATGGATACACACGAGTGGAAACTAGATCCACAAGTATTTGCAATGATGGCTCAAAAATGGGGACGCCCAGACATAGATCTGTTTGCAAGCCCCCACAACTACCAACTTCAAAAATTTTGCACAAGGACATTCCATCCACAAGCTTGGAAAGTGGACGCCCTCTCATTCAGTTGGAAAACATTAACAGTGTATGCCTTTCCTCCACTGCCTCTTCTAGCAAAGGTACTGCTGAAAGTCAGATTAGAGAGGCCACAAATGATACTCGTTGCACCAGACTGGCCACGCCAGCATTGGTATCCAATTCTAAGGAACATGGCCCGCGGCCCACCATGGATTTTACCACAAATTCCTTACCTGCTCACCCAGCGAGACAATCAGATACTACACAGCCAGCTCAAGACTTTAAACCTGGCTGCATGGCAAATTACCTAAACAACCAGCCAGCACCTCTATCCAAAGCTGTTATGGATGTCATTCTGGAGGCCAGGAGGCCCAGCACCAGGAAAACCTATTCAGACAAATGGAAAAGATTTTGCGCCTGGAACCAGGCTAAAGGCCACAATCCCCTTGATCCAAACATTCCTCAGATTCTACAATATTTAACTGAGATGTTGCACAAATGACTTTCCTTTTCCTCTATTAAGATCCACGCCTCAGCAATTTCAGCGCATTACAGCACGGATCCTCCATCCACTCCTAAGACAGTACCTCAGAGGGGCTAAGAACATAAGACCGCCAAGGAGAGCACCAACACCTACTTGGGATCTCAACTTTGTTCTGGAAAAGCTTACACTGCCGCCCTTCGAACCGGCTTTTTCAGCTGATTTAAAATTTCTTTCATGGAAAACTGCCCTACTACTAGTAATAACCTCAGCTAGAAGAGTCTCAGAGCTACAGGCACTAATGGCAGTGGAGCCTTTCCTCATTTTTCATCAAGACAGAGTCTCTCTACGAACTAACCCTTCCTTTATGCCAAGGGTGGTATCCAGTGTGGCCCTAAACCAAACCATTCATTTGCCCACCTTTTTCCCAAATCCCCAGAACAAAGGAGAAAGACTCCTACACTCTTTGGACATTCACAGGCAATTACGTTACTACTTGGATAAAACTAAGGCTTTCAGAAAAACTGACCAGCTCTTTGTAGCCTATGCTACAGGATCACAAGGAAGAGCTATCTCAAAACAGACCATTTCTAAATGGATAGGGCATTGCATACATTTCTGCTACACGCACCATGGGAAACCGGTACCTGCTAACATTAGGTCCCACTCCACCAGGGCTACAGCTACATCAGCAGCCTTTCTCAGAGGAGTGCCAACCAATGATATTCTGGAAGCTGCAACTTGGAGTTCAGTGCACACCTTCAAACACTATCACTTACCTCTGTATTCTAAGAATACAGCTGGTTTTGCCACTGCAGTTTTGCAGGGCCTACTAGCTTCTTCTAACCCTGTTTAACTCCACCTCCCATCCTTAGCTTTGGGATTCAACCCAAGTGTGATGACTGCAGCAGGGTAACACGATGAACATAGTACGGTTGTGTACCTACCATAAATGTAGATGTTCGAGTGTTCACCCTGCTGCAGTCCAGGTTACCCTCCCTCCATCCCCTCTGAACTAGCTGAACTTAGCTATACCACTCTAGCCTCTACTACCTCTGTGGTGTATTTGCTTGTGCCTAAAGGTATTGTTTTATTTTTATCTAGCTATATATATATATTTTGCCTACCTATTGGGGGCACCTGACATCTGGGGCAAGAAAAACTGAAGAAAATGGCGTTGGATGCCTCTTGTATACCCCTAGCGCTCTGACGTCAGGGAAGAAACGACAGCAACTGACGCCGGACCAAGATTTTGGAATTCAGGCCGACTGCGGGACCGCCTGACGGCAGGATAACCCAAGTGTGATGACTGCAGCAGAGTGAACACTCGAACATCTACATTTATGGTAGGTACAAAACTGTACTTTCTCAACACCGAAATTCAAAATGCTAACTCTCCAACAGCTGCTTCCTATGCTAGCCAAGCACTTCTGGCTAGCAACCCTAGACTTAAAAGAAGCTTATCTGCACATCCCCGTAAGGAAATCTTGCAGGAAATACCTCTCTGCACTTCCCTTTTGCGCCCAGGGTATTCACAAAGTGCCTAGCTCCAGCCATTGCATATTGCAGGCAGAGAAGATTTCAAATTTACCCTTGCCTGCAAAAGGCATTCCATTGGTGGACCATGGCATGTCTTCAAAACAAAGGGAAAGCCTTCAGTCTACCTCCAGCCTACCAAGTGATAACCACGGACGCCTCAGATTATGCATGGGGAGCCCACTTGCAGGGGAAAGGCCTGCAAGGTTTTTGGACAGAGGATCAGAAGTATCTACATATCAATTTGGACTTTTGCCTGATTCAGGCGGACAGTCAGGAATTGCTACTACAGCACCTGGCATTTGTAGAGAGACTTCTGACTTCACTGGGGTACACCATCAAGGAAAAGAAATTGCATCTGGTACCCAGCCAACAGATTGTATTCCTGGGAGCAAGCTTGAACACAACTTCCCAGATGGCATTCCTCACTCCAGAAAAACAAATTTATTTGACAAACTACATCAATTTGCTGGCCACTAAAACCCGGCTATCTGCAAGAAAAATACTGCAAGCCCTAGGGTTCATGATCTCTCTGCATTCTACTAATTCCATATACAAGGCTGCATATGAAGAAACTTCGATGGTACCTAAAAGTCTCTGGTGTCAACATTCTCAGGACTTGGAAACAATGATTCCTATCATTCCTTGCCTAAGGACAGAGTTCCTTTGGTGGGCAGAAGCCTGCTACCACAACAAGGGACTCCCTTTCACTTTACCCCCTGCCGCCCAAACCCTAACAGACGCATCAGACTATGCATGGGTGGCTCACATGGCAGGGCTGTGCATTCAGGGCAAATGGAGCCCAAAGCAAATGCACCTGCATATCAATCAGAAAGAAATGTTAGCTGTACAGAATGCTCCGACAGCCTTCAAAGCTCTTATTCTTCCAGGACAACTATTGGTAGAGAGACAACACCACAGTTATGTGGTATATAAACAAGCAGGGGGGGTCCCATTCCAACCCAGTCTGCAGATTAGCCATGGCTGTGTGGAACACAGCCCTGAGCAACCAAGTGCACCTGCAAGCTCAATTCCTTCCAGGCAAACTAAATTCACTGGCAGACGACTTAAGCAGAAGTCTCCTGGACCCACACAAGTGGAAACTGGAACCCAAAATATTCACGCTTTTGAGGAACAGGTGGGGGCACCAGAGGTGGACCTCTTTGCTTCCCCTCAAAACTATCAGTTGAGCAAATATTGCACCAGAACTCCCCACAGCCAAGCGTGGAAAGTGGATGCCCTGTCCTTTACCGGGGAAAGCCTCTCAAACTATGTCTTTCCCCCTCTGCCCCTCTTCTTGAAGGTTCTACTAAAGATCAAACAGAACAAACCAAGGACAATCTGATTGCACCAGACTGGCTACACCAGCACTGGTATCCTCTTTTGCGCAGTCTGACAGTAGTGCCACCATGGCACCTGCTTCAACCCCTCCCCTGCTGTCTCAGCAGGAGGGCCAAATTTTTCACCCTCAGCTGCAGACCCTGAACCTAGCAGCCTGGCTCATCCCCTGAACTCATCACCAGCAACCCTCAGGTGCTGGATGTCATTCTTTAGGCAAGGAGGCCTACTACTAGAAAATCCTGTTCGGAAAAGTGGAAAAGATAACTGTTCTTGGAGCCAGTCTCAGGGAATGGACACAGCTGTGCCCAGCTTAACACATATACTATGCTCCACAAAGGCCTGTCTTTTTCTTCAGTTAATGCCTCTGCCATCTCTGCTCATTATAATATTGAGCCCACCCCTCTTCTTTCACCCTCTGGTCAAACAGTTCCTGAGAGGAGCCAAAAATTTAAGACCCTCCAGGAGAGCTCCCACCCCAGCTTGGTACCTTAACTTTGTATTGAAAAAGCTGACGTGTTCCCCCTTTGAACCTGCTGCTACAGCAGAGTTAAAATTCCTGTCATGGAAAACAGCTTTACTTTTAGCCATCAGTTCAGCAAGAAGAGTGTCTGAGTTGTAGGCCCTTATGGCCGTGAAACTCTTCATTATCTTCCATGCGGACAGGGTTTCCCTCAGGACTAACGCATCATTTATGCCCAAGGTGGTGTCTAGTGTGGCTTTAAACCAATCCATTCATTTGCCAACTTTTTCCCCTAATCCTCAGAATAAAGGGGAAAGGATTCTGCACTCCCTGGACGTGCTCAGGCAGCTTAGGTTATATGTGGACAGGACTAAGCCTCTAACAAAGTTTGACCAGCTGCTAGTCAGCTTTGCTGCAGGAGCAGAGAGCAAGGCCATTTCAAAGCAAACCATTTCTAAATGGATAGCACACTGTATCCATTTCTGCTACAAACACCATGGGAAACCCACCCCACAAGGGATCAGAACACATTCTACTAGGGCTGCATCAACCTCTACAGCATTTCTCATGGGAGTCCCTACCAGGGACATCCTGGAAGCTGCAACCTGGAGCTCTGTACATATTTCACCAGGCATTACCATTTACCTATCTATTCCAAATCCAGAGCTGGATTTGAGACAGCAGTTTTAGAGCCTGATTGCCAGCCCTAATGCTTCTTAACTACCTCCACCCATCCTCAGCTTTGGGAATCAACGTAAATGTGATGATTACAACAGTAAAACGTGAAGAACATAGTACAGATGTCCTTCATGGATGCATCTGCAGTCATAACAACTGGGTTGTCCTGTCGTCAGGCAGCCCTTCAGTCGGCCGGATTCCAAAGTCTGGGTCCGGCTTCGGCTGATGTCGCACTCCACCCGACGTCATCTCTGTTGGTCTTCGGGTATAAAAGCATCAGCCGACGCCATTTTCCTCAAGTCTTTCTTGCCGCGTGGCTCAAGCAGAAGCTGTTCGCAAGTGCCGGTCGGTCGGATCCAGAGATTACTTCTACCGAATACTACTTGAAGACTTCTAAAGCTAAGTACCCGTTGGGGACTCTTTCTTGCCTCAGCCGATGTCAGAAAAAGTTAACAATTGTTTAACCTGTGGGAAACAAATACCTCATAAAGATTTCCACTCTTACTGTCTGCCTTGTTTAGGCCCAGCCCACGACGTAGCAGCCTGTTCGCCTGTGCTTCTTTCAACCGACGAACGCTTAGGCGTCGGTCGGAGTTTGCAGAACAGTTTTTCGGTTCTGATTTTGCGTACATTATGCCGCCGGATCCTCCGACTACCCAATCTACCAAAACGCAAAGATAAAGACCGACACTCGCGGTCCGCGGTTTCGGCCGAAACCATGGTTAAGCAAACCGCGAGTGTCTCCGGTTCGGCCGGAAACCGAGAAAACTGATCTAAGTACAGCTGAACCTATTCCTACAACTGAGGCCCCTGCTACAACTCTTGAATCGACCTCAGAAATTTTACCCACTACGGTGGTTGACTTATCAGACACCATCCCCTTGGATGTCTCTACCCCAGCACGTGGTGCTGCTAGGCCTCCAGCAGCCATGTCCATTAAGGCCTTCGCCAGGGCTAAAGCAGCCAAGACTACTAAAACAGTGCCTGTTAAACCCCCACATCCAGGCCCTCTTCTAGTTCTCAAATGCTTACTTTGGCAGAAGATTTAATTTCTTTAATTAGAGGATCTCAATCTCACCCAGACAGGGCCTCTCAGCCCCCAGAGAAGAGACCTAGGGCAGTGCCCCCTGAGCCAGTGTCCTCTGATGAATCTGCTGATGAATCAGACATAACTGACCAGCCAGAGGCTCCCTTCTCCAATTTTGAAGATTCTGATGCTGAAGAATCCATTCCAGCTGCTTCCCCACCAGAAGAATTCTCCTTTGGGGAAACCTTGCATGCCATGCGAGAACAGTTCCAATGGCAGCAACAGGATTTTTCAGACTCCAGAAAAAGACTTAGGACCTTTCTGCACCTCCCACAGCACAGGCCCTTAGCTATACCTCCTGTTCTCTCTGTGGTGGATGATGCTTTCAATGATGTCTGCTCCGCTCCAGACTCTTTACCCCAGCCCTGCCAAACCAGACAGATTTTACAGGGTGCCAGATACTCATCACCACCTTTACAAGGCCCCACTTGCAGACCCAGAAACTATATCCCAGGGTCCCAAGGCAGTAGCCGACCATAGCTAAAACCCTACTCCTTCTGAAAGGGAAGCAAGGTCATTAGACAGATGGGGTAAAAGGTCTACACTTCAGCTACTCTCTCAGCTAGAGCTTTAAACTGTCAGTTTCACATGATACAATACCAAGAGTTTATGCTTGATCAGTTAACTAAAAGACTAACCACTGATGAATCTCTTGATAAGAAATATGTATTAGAGATGGTAAATAACATACAACAGGTTAGCAACCATTCCTTAAAATGTGGCTATGATGCACTGGAGGCTTCATTTAGATCAGCCATGACAGGCACAGTGATAAGAAGGCGTGCATGGCTAAAGGAACAAGCTTTACCGGATCATGTTAAAGCTAAGCTGCTAGATGCTCCTATGGACAAGACAAGTTTGTTTGGTACACCTGCCCAGCAGGTTATGAAGAAAATGGAAGAAAAGGCAAAATCTGTTCAAACTGTTAAAGATTTCTTGCAGGTTCAACCCCCAAGGTTTAGCAGGAACTGGCCTGCCAAAAATTGGTCCTTTCCTGACTCCACAAAATTTCAAAGGGGCAGGAATAGATGTTCCAGAGGCAGAAACCAATCCAGAGGAGGTGCCTACAGAGGACGACAGTGGCAAGGTAACAACAGAGGCACAGACACAGCCACTGCCACTACATCAGCACAACCACAGTGACTTAACCCTAAATCCGCCTACCAGGGAACAAATAGCAGCTCCTCTAGGCGGAAAGTTAACCTTATTTTCAAAGAACTGGCACTACATAACAAAAGACAAGTGGATTTTACAAACCATAGATCAAGGTTACCGGTTTCACTTCCACACTTTACCAGTCAAAAGAGGAATGCCAAATCTACCTCCAAATCAAAAACAGAGGCTCTACGCCAGATAATGGAGTTAGCAAACATGAGAGCTGTGGAAAGAGTGCCAACAGCAGAGCAAGGAAAGGGGTTCTATTCCAGACTATTCCTAGTTCCAAGAAAGGAAAAAGTTGGAGACCAATTCTCGACCTGTCCACCTTAAATACATACATCATTGTCCCAAAATTCAAAATGCTGACCCTACAGCAACTTCTTCCCATGCTGGGCAAGGAGTCTTGGCTGGTAACTCTAGATCTCAAGGAGGCATACCTGCACGTCCCCATTCGACCAATCTGCAGAAGATACCTCAGATTTCTTGCAGGATCAGAGCACTATCAATTCTCAGCATTGCCCTTTGGCTTATCTACTGCCCAGAGTATTCACAAAATGCCTGGCATCAGTAATCGCCCATTGCAGACTACAGGGAATTCAAATTTACCCATACCTGGACGACTGCCTGCTACAAGGGGACAACAAAAGCAAGCTGACAACAGATTTACAAAGGGTCATTTACTTGCTACAAGCACTGGGATACACAGTCAATTTACAAAAGTCAAGGCTGATACCATCCCAAACAAGGACATTCTTGGGCTGAATTGGACACAGTAAAACAAATGGCATTCCTGACTACAGAAAAACAAAAGAACTTCCTCTTTACTTCTTGGCACTAACAAAACTGAACAAGTTAACAGCAAGAAAAGTACTGCAGGCCTTGGGCTTCATGGCATCATGCATAATCTTGGTTCCATTTGCCAGACTACATATGAGAAAACTACAGTGGTACCTAAAGAATTTATGGTCCCAACACAGACACAGTCTAGAAACAGAAATCCCACTAATTCCATGCTTAAAACAGGAGTTCCTATGGTGGGCTCAGGCATGCCAGTCAAACCCAGGCCTACCCTTTCGCAGATGTCAAGCAAGCCAGACCATCACAACAGACGCTTCAGACCTAGGATGGGGGGCCCACATGCTGGACAAATGCGTGCAAGGATTGTGGACACAGGATCAACTTCACCTGCACATCAACCTAAAAGAAATGCTGGCAGTAAAACTGGCAATCAAAAAGTTCAAACCATTTCTCAGAGGGCCAGTTGATGATAAGGACAGACAACACCACAGTCATGTGGTACATCAACAAACAGGGAGGCACTCATTCATACCCCCTATGCAGAATGACCTTGGAGCTGTGGACCCTGGCACTCAGCTACAACATCCAGTTACAGGCAATATTTGTACCTGGGAAAGACAATACTCTAGCAGACATATTAAGCAGAACCACTTCGGATGCCCACGAATGGAAGCTGCACCCGGACATCTTCAAGACCATCTCAAAGAAATGGGGAATGCCACAGATAGACCTATTCGCATCACCTCTCAATCACCAGCTCAAAAATTCTGCACAAGGACATTCCACCCACTAGCATGGAAAGTGGATTCGCTCTCCTTCAACTGGAAAGGCCTAACAGCATATGCATTCCCACCTCTTCCTTTGATACACAAGGTACTACTGAAAATCAAGGAAGAACGTCCAAGGATAATCCTGATAGCTCGAACTGGCCAAGACAACACTGGTACCCACTACTGAGGAGCATGTCTCGAACAATATGTGGCCATTACCCTGATGCCTTTGATGTTAACTCAGAACAACTACAGCATCATACATCCAAACCTAAAACGTTGCAACTGACTGCATGGAACATCACATAGCAGCAGCTAATCCAGAACTTTCCCAAAGAGTAAAAGACATTATTCTTGAAGCACGCAGACCTTCAACAAGAAGGAACTGTGCTGGAAAATGGAAAAGGTTTGTCATTTGGAGTACGGAAAGAGGAAAAGATGTGTCAAACATAGATATGCCTAATATTCTGGAGTATCTGGCGAACTTCTTCATTCAGGCCTGTCCTACTCCTCCATCAAGATACATGCATCAGCTATTTCAGCAGAATACAGCTTTGATCCACCTGTTTTTTCGCACCCTTTGCTCAGGCAGTTCCTCAGAGGAATCAAGAATGTAAAACCTCCAAGGAAACCACCATTACCAGCTTGGGATTTAAACTTTGTGCTAGAAAAATTGACACTATCACCCTTTGAACCAGCAGCAACAGCAGACCTACAACACCTGTCATGGAAAACTGCTTTCCTACTGGCAATTACTTCAGCAAGGAGGGTTTCAGAACTACAGGCCTTAATGGCAGTGCAACCCTTCCTAATCTTCCACCAAGATAGAGTGTCCATGAGGACTAATCCTACATTTATGCCCAAGGTGGTATCCAGAGTGTCTTTAAACCAGGCAATCCACCTACCTACCTTCTTTCCCAACCCACAAAACAGAGGGGAAAGAATACTGCATACCTTGGATGTACATAGACAGCTACGCTACTACTTGGACAGAACAAAAAAAAAACAGAAAGACTGACCAACTTTTTGTAGCCTATGCAACAGGAAGGGAAGGAAAAGCTATTTCCAAACAGACAATCTCCAAATGGATAGGAAATTGCATACGATTCTGTTACTCCTTCCATGGAAAACCAATTCCACAGAACATAAGACCTCATTCTACAAGGGCAACAGCCACTACCACAGCCTTCTTACGAGGAGTGGCAACCAAAGACATTATTGAGGCGGCTACTTGGACCTCCGTGCATACATTTGCCAAGCATTATAATTTGCCTCTATATTCCAGATCCCGAGCAGGGTTTGCCACTGCTGTACTGCAAGGGATCCTAAACGCACCATAATCTACTTTTATCCTCCTCGCCTAGTTGGCTATGGTATTCTACCCAGTTGTTATGACTGCAGATGCATCCATGAAGGACATAGTACAGTTTTGTACCTACCATAAATGTAGATGTCCGAACTGGATAGCATCTGCAGTCAGGATTACCTCCCTCCTTCCCTCTGTGGTACTCCTAGGGTGTTTACCCTCCTAATAGCTAGCTGTTGGGGGGGAGTCTTTTATGGTGTATTTGTTTGTATATATGTACATACATGCTTATTGTTGTATTTACCTCTATCTATTTGGAAACATTGGCATCTATCCAAATTTTAGCCTGCAAGAGGGCTTCTGGCATCTGGGGCAAGAAACACTGAGGAAAATGGCGTTGGCTGATGCTTTTATACCCGAAGACCAACAGAGATGACGTCGGGTGGAGTGCGACATCAGCCGAAGCCGGACCCGGACTTTGGAATCCGGCCGACTGAAGGGCTGCCTGACGACAGGACAACCCAGTTGTTATGACTGCAGATGCTATCCAGTTCGGACATCTACATTTATGGTAGGTACAAAACTGTACTTTGTGTACACTTGCCATAAATGTAGATGTTAGAGTGCATTCACTGTTGCAGTCCTGGTTACCCTCCCTCCAGTCCCCTGACTTCTCTTTACTTCTACCTTTCCTTTTTGTTCATAGGTAGGTACTAGGCTATTGGCCCTAGCGCCTATATAAGCCAAGCCAAAAAGGTACCCTGGCTTTCGCCACCCAAGAAAATTATTTTCCTGTGTCCCTGTCGAGCAGAGACCCAGAGGTGATCCCCGGGTGAATTTCCTATTTCCCATCCAGTCATCAAGAATGCCCTTTAAATTCCATTACCCTACCTGTATCAGGATGTACAAATTTACTACTATTGTCAATCAGATTACAAAAATTACATCTGTTGTCCATATCTATTCTAATGGTAGTAACCAGTTTGGAATGGCATAGCATTCTCTTAAGTGATTTTTTTTGTTTTTAAAGGCGAATCTAGGTGAATGACCCATCACTGACTCTACCTGTTCATCCATACATAAAATACGCCAATTTTTATTGAAAATATTCTGTATTAATCTAATATTACTAGAGTAGGTTAGCAGGACTCTCAATGTTTCTGTGGTCTCATTTCTATCAGTAACTTGTATTTGGTTATCAGGAAAGTAGGGTTTCCCTTTTTCATTCCTCATCATAGGTATCTGAGATAATACTACATCCATTTCCTTTTTATTATAACCCCTCACTCTAAAACTGTTACATGTTATGTAGTCCTATCTCGCCTACATTCTTCACCTGTGGGTTCGGAGCCGAATGTCTGCTCCGACTGTCTATTTACTACCTCGAAAGTCTTTGGCTGGGCTAAGATGGTATCCCACAATACGCTGCTCCACATTCCCAGATCTCATTTTCCACTTGTAAAGCTCGGACGTGGTCTCGACTTGGCTGTGGCTAATTGTTCTTGTACAATAGAGTTGTTCATAGTGTTGTTGCTGCATTACTTTTTTGTAGGTTGCGAGTGTTTTTGTGTGTGGTATCCCTTAATTCCCTCGGGCTAGGCCCGTTTGAGTTAGAGGACCTAGTCCTCCTTGTGGTGTTTGTCTGGCTGTCTTTAGGTGCGTTTCACTTAGTTTAAGTTGAGAACCGTTTTATTTAGAGGTTCTCCCCTGTGCTTGGTTGTTGATTATACTTGTTCATCCGGTTTCTGTGTTAGCGGTTTCCCACCTTTTGTCAGTAGCGGCTGCTACAGTTGTTGGCTTGGCATGTCTAAGGAACAAAAAGAGCATAAGCCCTCGGGCTTTAAAAAGTGTTCAAAGTGTGCCTATAAAATGTCCATCACAGATGGACATTTGGTCTGTGTTTACTGTCTTGGAGCCATCCACCTTCATGAGTCGTGCAATTTCTGCCACGCCTTTAGTCCTCGGGTGCTCCAAGAGAGGAAAAACAAATTGATCCTAAAGGGACTGCTAAAACCGTCCTTTGAGGAGGATTTAGGTTCGGCTCCCAGTCAAAGTCTAAATCCTCCAAATCGAAGAAAAGGTCTCCAGCTCGGTCTATTGCTTCGGAGCCACCTTGTAAAATTACAATTGTCGAGTCTGCTTCCTCGGCTCCACCGGCATCGGGGCCGCAGGAGGTAGCTGTGTCGACTGAGTCTGCGTCCGCTCCGTTAGCTTTGGAACCAATTCGGAGCCGGTCACCAAGTTTGAGGCAGGGTTCTCCAGATAGGAGGTCCAGGTCTCCATCCATCTCCTCCAAATCCTCCAGGCTTTCCGATTTGGATGTAGATAGGGTGGTGCAGAGGCTCCTACAGTCGCCGGTGTTGGCCAAACTTTTCTCGGCTCCGACCCAGTCTGCTCTGGAGCCAGCTTTGTTGGTTGTTCCTGCTGTTCGTCCTCCGAGCGCATCCTTGTCGTCGTAGCTCAGCTCCGAGGGACATTCCTGCGCCGGCTCCAATCCCCCAGCAGGGTTTATCGGTGCCCGCATCGGCTCCGACCCTGTCGGTCCCTTCCACAGGGTTCGAGACCCGGGTCTCCTCTGTTGGGCCGGAGGGGGATGCCTCAGAACACCTTTCAGTTCCAAGCCTCCCTCTCGGTGCCTCGGCTGCGGAGACACAGGTCACGGTCATGGCCTTGGAAGGCGGTCAGTCCTCAGATTCGGGAGGTCCCGCCTTCGAGGCTATTCGGAGCGCGTTGGCTAGGTCAGCTACTTCTCTCTGATCAGGTCTTGCATCCCCCACAGCACCGGCGAGAGCTTCTGACACCCTCCAGTCCTTGGATAGCAGAGCGCCAGGACCTAAGGATACCCCCACGAGCAGTCCCCTTCTTTCTGAGGGGCCCTCAGAGCCTGTGCCTGAGGAACCCCCCAAAAAGAAATTGTGCAAGAGGAAGCACGTAGACTCCCAGGACGAGTCCCTCACTTCGATACTGACCTCGAGGAATCGGAGGGGTCCCCTATGTCTTCCTCCGAGGACGTTTTGTTCTCCGATATCCTGGAGATCTTGAAACAGAGGAGACTGGCCCTCCAAAACCCCCAACGAGGAGGAGTCAGTATTCCTTAAGGTCTTTGGCGCTCAGCCCTCCGCCTCCTGGGTGTCTCCACCCTTCGAGCTCCTGGACCTTATTTGTCGGAGGGTGTGGGAGTCTCCTGACTCCATGGAGCCTGTTCCTCGACACCCCAACAAATTTTTGTCTGCTCCCCAAGGGAAAGAATTTTTAACAAAGTGAGTCCCGGTAGATGCTATGGTGGTGGCGGCTGCCACACAGAAGGAAGTTGCTGAGTCTTCCTCTTCGGTCCATCCTCCTAACAAGGAGTCTAGGACTATGGATCGGTACGGGAAGCGTACCCTGTCTTCAGCGACCTTTACCTTGCGGTCGCTGAATTATTTGTCTCATTTCACATGGCTCCAGAAAGATCTCCTTAAGGACTTAGGAGATACTCTAATGGGTAACCTGCCTGAGGCGGTGGCTCAGACTGTCAACGCTCAGCTCTCTACCCTCAACTCCATCGCTAACTCGTCCATGCGACTGATTTCGTACGTGGCCGAGGGAGCTAGTAGGGCGGCTAGCTCAGGGGTGGCCCTCAGGAGGCAAGCCTGGCTACGCCTGTGTCACTTGGCAGAGGCCTTTAAGTCTTCCTTCACTGATTCCCCCTTTGATGGTTCCTCCTTGTTCGGTACCAAAGTGAAAGACACCCTCACCAGGTGGGAGCAAGAGGGAAAGACCTTGTCTGCCGTGGGAGTCTGTTTTTCCCTCCCGTCGAGACCTTATCCCAAGGCTCAGTGAGGGGGAAAGATGTGGTTCAAAAAATCACAAAGATCTTTTCCTGCCTCACAGGGTGAGACCCCCCCCCCCCCCGAGGCAGGATGGGGGTTGTATTCAGGGAGACGTTGCCCCAGAGGCAGAGGGGCCCCCCGCAATTCTGGGGACCGCGATTCCTTTCATGGTTCCCCATACTCTCATTCCTGAGGGTGTGCCCGGCTGTGCTTCTCCGGAGCCAGTCGGGGGTTGAATTTCCCAGTATCCGGAAGCCTGGGTCAACATCACCCAGGACAGATGGGTAGTAGAGATAATCGCCGGAGGTTACACCATCCCATTTCACTTCACACCCCCTCCCGGCAAATGGATCCCAGATGTTCCACCCAGTCAGAGGGGTCATGCAGCAACAAAGGTTTCTCAGCTGCTAGAAAAAGGAGTCATCCAACCAGTCCCCCCAGACCAGATCGGATTATGGACTTACTCGAGATTCTTTTTGGTGCCGAAAAGAACGGGGGACCCGAGACCCATTTTGGATCTCAGCCGACTCAATCATTACGTACACAAGTCCAAATTCTGGATGGTCACGCTACAGTCGATTCTCCCATTGTTGGGAAAAGAAGTATGGATGTGCTCCATCGACCTGAAGGATGCTTATTACCACATCAAAATGGACAGAGCATCCAGATGTCATCTACGCTTCCGGCTGGGAGCCAGGCATTTCCAGTTTCGAGCCCTGCCCTTTGGTCTCACCACAGCCGCCCCCAGGGTGTTCACCAAGTGCATGGCAGTGGTGACGGCTCGCTTGAGACATCAAGGATTTCAGGTGTTTCCTTACCTGGACGACTGGCTCCTATCCGCCCCCACCAAGCATCTACTTCTTCAAAACAGAGATACTACCATCGATCTTTGTCACCAGTTAGGCATTACAATAAACTGGAAAAAATCTGCCTTGCTACCCTCACAGCGTGTCTCATTTATAGGAGCAGAGTTGGGCACTATTCGGTTGAGAGCATTCCTACCTATGGAGAGGATCACAGGGTTGAAATGACATGTTTGTACGATGATGCCTCTGACACGTGTGAGAGCAAGACTAGTTCTTCAGTTACCGGGGACAGTGGCGTCCACTGTCATGATGGTCCCGTTAGCGAGGTTACGTATAAGGATCCTACAATGGCTCCTATTCGCCCAGTGGTACTTCCAAAGACTACCGCTGTCCCATCCTATCTTAATCACAGGCAAATGCAAGCAGGACCTCAGTTGGTGGCTATGCACCAACTTCTTAGACGTAGGGAAACCCTTCGTTCCACCCAACCCGGTAGCCACAGTGACCATGGACGCCTCCCGGATAGGGTGGGGGGGCATTATCTCAGCAGGATGGTCCAAGGCACGTGGCAGGAGCACGAGATAGACTTGTACATAAATGTCCTGGAGATGAGGGCAGTGCTCCTAGTGTTGCAGGCACTTCAGGATGTCCTCCCTCTAGGGACTATTGTGATACACTCGGACAGCATGTCAGTAGTGTGGTATCTCAACAAGCAAGGAGGAACCAGATCGTACCCCCTGTGCAGAGAGGCCATGAGAGTGTGGAATTGGGCGATAGCTTCCCAACGGGCCTTGGTGGCAACGCACATCCCGGGGAAAACCAATGTGATTGCAGACAGGCTAAGCAGAGCGATCCTCATGCCTTACGAGTGGTCCCTGAACCGCCGGGTGGCAGCGTATTCAGCAAATGGGGTCAGCCTTGTTGCGATCTGTTTGCCAGTCCCCTCAATGCGAAATGCAGCAGCTACTTCTCGCTGATCCCCCCACCAGGAGAATCTCCAAGGGACGCTCTTGCGCACAATTGGCCCTCGGGTCTGCTGCATGCTTACCCTCCGTTTCCCTTTATCTCAAGGGTGATTCAGAAAGCGCTATCCTTGGGAAGCAGATTGATTCTGATCGCGCCACACTGGCCTCCTCGACAAGTATGGATGTTCATCGTGCATACAACTGCAGTCAACAGATGGGTTCTCCTGCCGTCAGGCGGGTCCTCGGTTGGCCGAATTCCAAAGTCTAGGTCCGCGTCGGTCGTCGTCGCTTCTTCTCTGACGTCAGTGCGACAGGGAGTATAAAAGAACCAGCCGACGCCATATTCTTCAGTCTTTTTTGCCGTGCGGTGCCCGAAGCAGAAGCAGTTCGCAAGTGCTGGTCGGCCAGCTCCTGCGATTACAAAAAATTTGGAACCGAAGTCTTCTTAAAAGCTAAGTACCCCGTTGGGGAAACTTTTTCTTGCCTCAGGCCGATGTCAGACAAAGTTAATAATTGTATTTCTTGTGGGAAGCAAATACCGCCTAAGGATTTCCATTCCCTCTGTATACCTTGTTTAGGCCCAGACCACGACGTCTCGGTCTGTCGCTTTTGTGCTACATTCAACAAACGCACTATTAAGCGTCGGGCGGAGTTCGCCCAGCATTATTTTGGGAAAGCATTCAACTATACTATGTCGTCGGATACTCCGACTCCTGTTTTGTCTAAAAAACGCAAGGACAAGGACCGACACTCGAGGTCCGCAGCCTCTACCGACACCACGCCAAAGCCGACTACACGTGGTCCGGTTCTCAGCGAGGCACCTACGCAGCCCCTGATTACCGACGACACATCTTTGGCGGTGTCTCCTGTACCCGAGGTCGCAGGCTCCTCGGCCCACACCCTGACTACAGATACCGAAGCCACGCTTGGCATTGAAACACAGAATGTGGACAGGTCCACCTCCACTCAAGGCGTCTTCAGACCTTCCTCTTCTTTCTCCATCAAGGCTTTCACCAAGTCTAAAGCTACCATGCACCCTAAGAGACCAGCTACACAGGGCCCATCTCCAGGCCCCATGCCTAAGAAACAGATGCTTAAAATGGCTGAGGATTTAATTACTCTAATCAGAGGTTCTCAGCCACCTCCGGACAAAAGACCCAGAGTGGAGGAAGATTCCCCCTCCTCTGATCAGGGCTCCATTATTTCAGAGCACTCTGATTATCAGGAACAGTCTTACTCTCCTTTTGAAGACTCTGATGCAGAGGAATCTATTCCTTCTGTATCCCCCCCTGAGGATTACTCATTTGGTGAAACTCTGCATACCTTAAGGCAACACTTCCACTGGGAAGGCCAGGATTATTCAGATTCCAAGAAAAGGCTCAGGGAATTTCTTTTGTTACCCCAGCACAGGCCTCTGGCTATACCTCCTGTCCTGGACATCCTAGATGATGTTTACTCGGAGGCCTGCCTTAACCCGGACTCTCTCCCTCCAGCTCCAGTTAAGCCTGACAGGTACTACAGGGTTCCTGACTCACACCAATTTCTATACAAAAGCCATGCTGCTGATCTAGAAACCATCTCACAGGGGCCCAAGGGAGTTAAGGCCTCCATTGCCAAAAACCCAGCCTTCCGAGAGAGATTCCAGATCCTTAGAAAGGTGTGGAAAAAAGGTATATACCTCTGCTACCTTGTCCATGAGGGCCTTAAACTGTCAGTTTCATATGCTAAAATACCAACAGTTTCTGTTATCTCAATTGAAAAGTAAAATGTCGCAACCTGAACAACCAGACATGAAGGAGTTGCAGGATTTGATGCATAGTGCAGAACAAGTGGGTAAACATACCTTACAATGTGGTTTTGAAGCTCTAGAGGCCTCATGTAGAGCTGCTGTTACAGGCTCAGTCATACGTAGGCATGCCTGGCTCAAGGAACAAGCCTTGCCTGATCATGTCAAAGCTAAATTACTAGACGCCCCTCTTCAAAAGGATGTACTATTTGGGGCAAATGCTGAGGAAGTATTACGGAAAATGGAGGAAAAGGCTAAATCAATGCAAACTGTGAAAGAATTTCTGCAGGTTCAACCCCCACGTTTTTGTAGAAATTGGCCTTCCAAAAACTGATCCTTTCCTGCCACAGACAGACCCCAAAGAGGCAGATACAGCGCCCGAGGGGCAGAGGACAAACACAAGACTCGTACAGAGGCAGACAATGGCAAGCTCCTACACAGAGAGGTGGTGAGGACAACTCGCAATCTTTCAGAAAGCAAAACCAATGACTTCCCCTTTGCATGCCAACCAGGTCTCAAATGGCAGCACCCTTAGGAGGAAAGCTGGCACTATTCTCAAAAAATTGGCATATTGTCACAAAGGACAAATGGATCCTGAACATTATAAACAGAGGCTACAAATTCCATTTTCATACCCTTCCAAAAATGAAAGGCATGCCAAACCTGCCACACAATCAAAGGGCAGAGGCACAAAAGCAAATTTCAGATCTTATAAACATGAAAGCTATTCAAGAGGTACCTACACACGAACAAGGTCAAGGTTTTTATTCCAGGCTATTTCTGGTGCCAAGGAAGGGCAAAGATTGGAGACCTATTTTGGATCTTTCCATCCTAAACACATTCCTACTGCCAAAATGCAAGATGCTCACTCTACAGCAATTTCTTCCCATGCTGGGCAAGGAGTCTTGGCTGGTAACATTGGATCTCAAGGAGGCATACCTGCATGTCCCAATCAGACAAAATTGCAGAAGATACCTCAGATTTCTTGCAGGTTCAATACATTATCAATTCTCTGCATTGCCCTTTGGTTTATCTACTGCGCCCAGAGTATTCACGAAATGCCTGGCATCAGTAATTGCCTACTGCAGACTTCAAGGGATACAAATGTACCCTTATTTGGACGACTGCCTGATCCAAGCGGACAGCAAGCACATTCTTCTGAAACATCTGGCTTATGTAATAATGTTATTAAGCTCTCTATGATACACAGTCAACAAAGAGAAATCAAGACTAATACCCTCTCGGAAGATAATTTTCCTGGGTGTCAATTTGGACACAAACACCCACATGGCCTACCTCACGCCAGAGAAGCAGGGGCAACTAATTCAATATTTCAGAACACTGGCAAATTGCACCAGGCTGACTGCAAGGAAAATCCTGCAGGCTCTGGGATTCATGGCATCTTGCATCTTACTAATCCCATGTGCAAAGTTGCATATGAGAAAACTACAATGGTACCTAAAAAAACATATGGTCTCAACACAGCCACAGTTTGGAAACAATGATACCACTAATTCCATGTCTGCAAAAGGAATTTCTGTGGTGGGCTGAAGCATGCCAAACAAACACGTCTTCCATTCAGCAAGCCTCAAGCAAATCAAGTCATCACAACAGACGCCTCGGACTACGCCTGGGGGGCGCACATGACAGACCGGTGCATTCCAGGGCAAATGGACCCAAAAAGAAAAGCACCTTCACATCAATCAAAAAGAAATGCTAGCAGTAATAAATGCTATTATAGCTTTCAAGGACCTTCTACAACCAGGTCAGCTATTGATAAGAACAGACAACACCACAGTTATGTGGTACATAAACAAGCAGGGAGGAACACATTCTTATCCCCTATGCAGACTGGCCATGTCACTTTGGAACATGGCCATGGACTTGCAAATGGAGCTACAAGCACAGTACTTGCCAGGCAAGGAAAACACGCTGGCAGACAACCTAAGCAGGAATATGACAGATCCACACGAATGGAAGTTGCATCCAAAAGTTTTTACAGAAATAATCCAAGAATGGGGAAGGCCAGACATAGATCTCTTTGCCTCCCACAAAAATCATCAATTGACAAAATTCTGCTCAAGGATCTTCCATCCAAAGGCCTGGAGAGTGGACGCTCTCTCTTTCAGTTGGACATCAATGACAGTTTATGCCTTCCCACCTCTTCCTCTGCTGCCCAAAGTCCTGTTGAAGACCAGAGCAGACAGACCAAAGATGATCCTCATTGCTCCGGACTGGCCAAGGCAACACTGGTACCCACTACTAAGGAGCCTGACACATTCCCCACCATGGACCCTGCCTCTAATATCTCTTCTTCTGACTCAGCACAGCTTCAAAACTCTTCACAGTCAGCTGAAGACACTCAATCTAGCCGCATGGAAGATTCCGTAGCATCACAGCAGGCCCTGCTCTCCAAGGAGGTGCAGGATGTCATTTTGGAGGCCAGAAGGCCATCAACTAGAAAAGCTTACTCTGCAAAATGGAAATGTTTTTGTGTTTGGAATGAGAAAAAGGGGCCAGTGCCCTGGAAAACTGAATTTACCTCAAATACTATAATATTTGGCCGAACTGCTAAGCAGTGGACTTTCGTTCTCCTCCATCAAAATCCATGCCTCAGCCATTTCTGCAGAATACAACACTGATCCACCTTTATTCTCTCACCCTCTATTAAGACAGTTCCTCAGAGGGGCTAAGAATTTAAGACCTCCAAGAAAACAACCAATACCTGCTTGGGATCTTAATTTCATTCTGGAAAAACTGACTTTGCCCCCTTTTGAACCAGCTGCCTCAGATTTACAATATTTGTCCTGGAAAACAGCTTTCTTTCTGGCTATCACTTCAGCTCGTAGAGTTTCAGAACTGCAGGCTCTTATGGCTGTCCAGCCTTTCATCATCTTCCATCAGGACAGAGTTTCATTACGTACCAACCCGTCCTTTATGCCTAAAGTGGTATCCAGGGTAGCTTTAAATCAGGCCATACATTTACCTACTTTTTATCCTAATCCTCAAAACAAAGGGGAGAGATTACTGCATTCCTTGGACATCCACAGACAACTGCGTTATTATTTGAACAGAACAAAGCCTTTCAGAAAATCAGAACAGTTTTTTGTGGCCTATGCGGTAGGAGCTCAAGGAAAGTCAATATCCAAACAGACAATCTCAAAATGGATAGCCCACTGCATACGCTTTTGCTATTCCTTTCATGGCAAAACTGTACCTACAGGCATAAGAACTCATTCCACCAGGGCCACAGCCACCTCTGCAGCCTTCCTCAGAGGAGTTCCTACCAAGGATATTTTAGAAGCAGCCACTTGGAGTTCTGTGCATACCTTCTCTAAGCACTATAACCTACCATTATACTCCAAGTCTAGAGCAGGCTTTGCCACTGCAGTCTTGCAGGGCATTTTGGCTCCTCCTAGCTCCACCTAGTGCCTACCACCCCTTTCTTAGCTTTGGGATTCTACCCATCTGTTATGACTGCAGCTGTATGCACGATGAACATAGTACAGTTTTGTACCTACCATAAATGTAGATGTTCGAGTGCTAATACAACTGCAGTCCAGGTTTCCTCCACCTTCCCTCTAGGGGTATTCTTTTATGGTGTATTTGCTTGCAACTACTGTTTTTTGATTATATTGCATTGCATTATTACATTATTTTATGTATTGCCTTCCTTCTGGGGGCACCTGACATCTGGGGCAAGAAAGACTGAAGAATATGGCGTCGGCTGGTTCTTTTATGCCCCTGTCGCACTGACGTCAGGGAAGAAGCAACGACAACCGACGCCGGACCTAGACTTTGGAATTCGGCCGACCGAGGACCCTTCTGACGGCAGGAGAACCCATCTGTTATGACTGCAGCTGTATTATCACTCGAACATCTACATTTATGGTAGGTACAAAACTGTACTTTCCCGTTCCTTCAACCTTACATTGTGGATGCTCCTTGGACTCTGGACCCTCGTCCAAACTTGCTGACACATATGTCTGGACAGCTCCACTCCTCCCTGGAGACCCTCCGGCTGACCGCCTGGCTACTCCACTTCCATCCTTAGTCAGGTGTCACGATTTTTCTCCAGACGTGGTTCATATTCTTTCGTCCTCTCATAAACCGTCCACTAGGAAGATCTACTCTAGCAAGTGGAAAAGGTTTTCGATATGGGCCCATTCCAAAGGTATTGACCCCTACACAGCCCCCATTGATTCTGTTTTGGAATTTGTCTCATTTATTCTACCAAGGGTCTGCCTCAGCCACCATCAAAGTTCAGCTGGCGGCTATTTCAAATTTTCATGTGGCTTATGAACCTAGCTTAATGGCGCACAGGCTGTGTAAAGCATTCCTGAAAGGCACTCTTCTCCTTCGTCCCCCTGTATCTCAACCTGCTATGCCCTGGGACCTCAGTTTTGTTCTGCAGGCTCTCACTCTCCCACCCTTCGAGCCTGCGGCTTCCTGCGATTTAAAGTTTCTTACATGGAAATCTGCCTTTTTGATAGCTATCACATCGGCTAGACGAGTCTCAGAACTCCAGGCCCTATCAATCAAGCCCCCATATTTGGTATTCCATAAAGATAGTCTCTCTCAGACCAAATCCGTCCTTTCTTCCCAAAGTGGTAATATTATTCAGTCCATTGAACTGCCGGTCTTCTTCACCAACTTCTCCAATAAGGCAGAGTACCAGTTTCATCTGTTGGATGTTCATAGGCAACTACGCTTTTATCTACATAGGACTAAAGATTGGCGGAAGTCAGACCAGCTCTTCGTTTCGTTCTCAGAGAATCGCTTGGGGTCTGCGGTTTACAAGGTCACCATCTCTAGGTGGATAGCTGGTTGCGTTGCCTTTATTTATTAGGCAGGGGGAAAGAGCCTGCCCTTTCCAGTCAGAGCACACTCTACCAGAGCAGTTTCCATTTCCACAGCCTTTCAGGCTAGGTTATCGATGGATGATATATGTGCGGCTGCAACATGGGCTTCTCCTCACACGTTTGTTTCCCATTACAAATTGGATGTGGTATCCAGGTGCAGATCATCTTTTGGCTCCACAGTGCTCAGGAGTATTTTCCATTGTGTCACCCAGGATGTTGGTGCTAGGGACGCTGTCCCACAGGTGAAGAATGTAGGCGAGATAGGACTACATAACATCAGTAAGTTATGTACTCACCATAACGTTAGATATATGTAGTCCATCTCGCCTTACATTATTCATTACCCCCCCACCGTCCCCCACTCCTGGAGGATTTGGAGGATCACCTTGTACTTCTGATATTACAGAGTCCCTTTGGATAATTTGTTGGACCTCGTTGTTATGGGTGTGTGTGTGTGTGTGTGTGTGTGTGTGTGTGTGTGTGTGTGTGTGTGTGTGTGGGCGATGGATACTATACTTCTGTTGGCAGCAAACTAGATCTGGGAATGCAGTGTATTATGGGATACCATCTTAGCCCAGCCAATCAAAGACTTTCGAGCTAGTAAATAGGCCGAGTCGGAGCGGACATTCGGCTCCGAACCCACAGGTGAAGAATGTGAGGCGAGATGGACTATATACATCTAACGTTATGGTGAGTACATAACTTACTGTTAAATGTAGTAGTTCCCGGTGAAATCCTTCATTACTAGCATTCAGTCTAGAGGCTTGTAAACCTTATACTTTGATCACATTCTTAAATATGTGGGTGGGATGCATGCTTTGCCTGTGTAGATGTGTTCCTATAACATTTTTTTCTAAATATTTGGGTATCAAACTCACCTTCTATATTCTTCAGAACCCTCACATCCAACACTTGGTTTATCCTGCCATCAGACGGTCCCACAGTCGGCCCGAATTCCAAAGTCTTGGTCCGGCGTCGGTTGCTGTCGCTTCTTCCCTGACGTCAATGCACCAGGGGTATATGAGAGGCATCCGATGCCATTTTCTTCAGTCTTTCTTGCCGTGCGGTGCCCGAAGCAGAAGCAGTTTGCAAGTGCCAGTCGGCTGTCACCTGAGATTTTCAAATCGAGTTTCAGTCCGAAGTCTTCAAAGCCAAGTACCCCATTGGGGAACCTTTTCTTGCCTCAGTCCAATGTCAGAAAAAGTTAACAATTGCATTTCTTGTGGGAAGCAAATACCTCATAAGGACTTTCATTCTTTTTGTATACCTTGCCTAGGCCCAGACCACGATGTCACTGGTTGTCGGTTTTGTGCTAGGTTCAATAAGCGAACTATAAAACGACGCTTTGATTTCGCACGTCACTACGGTAGGAAATTTAATTACACTATGCCGTTGGAGCAACCGGCTACCGGTGTGCATAAAAAACGCAAAGATAAGGATAGGCAGCCTAGATCCAAGCCAGACTCCGAGCCCTCGGCTGGGCAGGTCGCCGGTTCTACGGTTTTCAGTGAGGCGCCTACGCAGCCCCTGGCTACCGCTGAATTGGATCCCCAAACCGGTTCAGATTCTCCAGCAGAGAGTTCTAGGCAAACGCAGCCATTTTCTTTAGGCCCTACCGACGTAGGAGAAGCCGGTGCTGTAGAAACACCTTCGGTTTCTGAAGGTGTCTTCAGACCAACTACTCTCACCATAAATTCTTATGCTAAGCTCAAGACTCCTCTAAAACCAAAAAAAAAACTACACTTCAGTCTCCAGGTCAAGGCCCTATGCCTAAGAAGCAGATGCTTAAAATGGCTGAAGATTTAATTTCTTTGATCAGGGGTTCCCAACCCCCCCCCCGACAAAAGGCTTAGACAAGAGGAGGATTATGCCGCCTCTGATCAAGTGTCTGATGTTCATCGTGTTACCCTGCTGCAGTCATTACACTTGGGTTATCCTGTCGTCAGGCGGTCCCGCAGTCGGCCGGATTTCCAAAGTCTTGGTCCGACGTCGGTTGCAGTCGCCTCATCCCTGACGGCAGTGCGCCAGGGGTACATATACTGCAACCTACGCCATTTTCTTCAGTCTTTCTTGCCACGCGATGCCCGAAGCAGAAGCAGTTCACACGTGCCGGTCGGCCAACTCCTGAGATTTTTGAATTGGAATTTCAGACCGAAGTCTTCTATAAAGCTAAGTACCCCGTTGGGGAAACTTTTCTTGCGTCAGACCGATGTCAGAAAAAGTTAACAATTGCATTTCTTGTGGGAAGCAAATACCTCATAAGACTTTTCATTCTAATTTGCATACCTTGCCTAGGCCCTGATCACGACGTCACTTCTTGTTGTTTTTGTGCTAGATTTAATAAACGTACTATTAAAAGACTATTTGATTTCGCACAACACTTTTTTGGCAGAAAATTTAATTATAACATGCTGTCGGAGCTTCTGTCTCCCGGCGTGCACAAAAAGCGCAGGGATAAGGACCGACAGCCCAGGCCTAAGCCCGATTCTGAGGCCTCGGTTGATCCGGCCTCCGGTTATCAGTGAGGCTCCAATGCAGCCTCTGACTACCACAGTTCAAGAAACCGAGACCGCCACAGATATTTTGACGGAATGTACTAGACCGACGCAGCCTTTCACTTCAGGCCCTACCGACGATTCACCTCCCAAGGACGTCGGTGCTTCTGAAACGCCATCGGTTTCAGAAGGCGTTTTCAGACAGACGACCCTAACATTCAAAATGTTTTTCAAGTCGAAGACTCCTTCCAAACCGAAAAAGGCTTCACTTCAGTCTCCTGTTCAAGGCCCTATGCCTAAGAAACAGATGCTCAAGATGGCTGAAGATTTGATTTCTCTTATCAGGGGTTCTCAACCTCCTCCTGACAAAAGACCTAGACTAGAGGAAAAATCTGCTTCCTCTGAACAACTGTCTATTTCTTCGGATTCCTTTGAGGACCAAGACTATTACTTCTCTCCTTATGAAGATTCTGATGCTGAGGACTCTATTCCCTCAGCTTCCCCTCTAGAAGATTACTCTTTTGGGGAAACTTTACACACTATGAGGGAACATTTTCACTGGGAAGGTCAGGATTACTCTGATTCCAAGAAAAGGCTCAGCGAGTTTCTTTTACTCCCCCAACACAGACCTCTAGCCATCCCGCCTGTTTTGGACATTGTGGATGATGTCTATTTAGAATCCACTTTCAACCCTGACTCTTTGCCTCCTGCTCCGGCCAAGCCTGACAGATACTACAGAGTTCCTGATTCCCACAAATTTCTTTACAAAAGCCCAGTAGCTGACCCAGAGACTATCTCCCAGGGTCTCAAGGGGGCTAAGGCTTCCATGGCAAAAAATCCAGTACCTTCTGAAAGGGGTTCAAGAGCAATAGACAGACGGGGGGGAAAAGGTTTATACCTCAGCCACCTTAGCTATGGAGCTCTAAACTGTCAATTTCATATGCTTAAGTATCAGCAATTTCTGATCTCTCAGTTAAAACAAAAGATAACCACCCTCCCTCAACAATCTGAATTGAAAGAAGTACAGGATTTGTTGCACGCCACCGAGCAGGTAGGCAAACATACCTTGCAATGTGGGTTTGATTCTTTAGAGGCCTCCTGCAGAGCAGCTGTCACTGGATCAGTTATACGTAGGCATGCCTGGTTAAAGGAACAAAGTCGGCCTGATCATGTTAAAGCAAAACTACTAGATGCTCCCTTACAGCAGGATGTTCTTTTTGGTGTTAAAGCAGAAGAAGTTTTAAAGAAAATGGAAGATAAGGCAAAATCAATGCAGACAGTCAAAGATTTCCTACAAGTACAATCCCCTCGCTTCAGCAGAAACTGGCCAACAAAAAATTGGTCCTTTCCAGCCACTGACAGGCCTCAGAAGGGTAAATACAGGCGCCCAAGGGGCAGAGGACAACCACAAGCTCAGTATAAACCTCGCCAATGGGGCACTCCTACCCAGGAGGGAGGAGAAGACAGGTCTCAATCCACCAGAAGGCAAACTCTATGACTTGCACCTCAACTGGCCAAACAAAGCTCTTTTGTTAGCCCCCCTGGGGTGAAAGCTAGCACTATTTGCAGACAACTGGCACATGGTCACAAAGGACAAATGGGTACTAGACATAATTCTACGAGGATACAGATTCCACTTTCACACCTTGCCAATAAAAAGAGGAATGCCAAACCTGCCACAAAATCAAAGGGCAGAGGCTCAAAAACAAATTACAGCTCTCATCGCCATGAGAACCATTCAAAGGGTACCAACTCAAGAGCAAGGTCAAGGATTTTACTCAAGACTCTTCCTAGTACCCAGAAAAGAAAATGCTTGGAGACCAATTCTGGACCTTTCAATTCTAAACACTTACAAGTTCCCAAATTCAAGATGCTAACACTACAGCAGCTACTTCCCATGTTGGGCAAGGAAGCATGGCTGGTAACGTTGGACCTCAAGGAGGCATACCTGCATGTCCCTATCAGACAAAGTTGCAGAAGATACCTCCGTTTCATTGCAGGTTCAACCCATTATCAATTCTCTGCACTGCCTTTTGGCTTATCTGCTGCGCCCAGAGTATTCACAAAATGCCTGGCACCAGTAATTGCATACTGCAGACAAAGAGGAATTCAAATATATCCATACCTGGACGACTGCCTCATTCAAGCAGAGAGAAATGACATTCTCTTACAACATCTTGCTTTTGTGAAGCATCTACTGAATTGTCTGGGGTACACAGTAAACGAAAAGAAGTCAAAACTAGTACCCTCTCAAAAAATGACATTCCTGGGTGCCAGCTTGGACACAACGGCCCAGAAGGCTTATCTTACACCAGACAAGCAATTACAACTGACTCAATATTTCAAAGCAATGGCAACAAAGACCCATTTAACTGCAAGAAAAATTCTGCAGACTTGGGGCTTCATGGCATCTTACATTCTGATAATACCATTTGCAAAACTGCATATTAGGTTCATAGGTTCATACTAGGCTGTCTGCCCTAGGGCATTTATAAGCCTAGCCAGAATGTGTTTGGCTTTCGCCACCCATTTTAAATTTATTTTGCTATGCCCTTTAACAGTGACACAGAAGTGATACCTGGGGTAAACCTACGATCTCCCATCCACTCATCAAGATTCCTCTTGAAGAGAGTCAATGTGGGACTCTGCTTAACCTGGACTGGGATTTTATTCCAGAGTGAAGGGAGCCTCTGGGTTATGAATCTGTCCCTCCAGCATGTCCTATTTATTTCAGTGCTGAGGTTCGAGTCTCTCGAGCACGTCGTTCGATGGGATTTGGATTTTCTGAGGTGCAGCATGTCCATTAATTCCTGGTTGGACATGGCTTTATACGTCAGGCACAGATCGCCTCTGAACAAGCGGTATGCCACTGAGTAGAGCTGGAGTTTCTTTAACCAGGCAGCATATGGCATCTGTTTGAGCCCTTTGATCCTCTTGGTGAGATACTTTTGGGGTCTTTCCAGTTGCTGCAGGTGTCTGGTAAGGTACATCCCAAAAGGGGCATTGTACTCAATTATGGGCCTGATGAGGGATGAGTAAAGAGGCACAATGACCTCCCCTGATCTAGATGTGAATCCCTTCATGATTAGGTGGGCTATATAAAATGTTTTTCTAACCACTTTGGCCACGTGTTTGTCAAATGAGAGATTGCTATCAACTTGGGTCCCCAGGTCCCTAATTACTTCTTCTGTACTTAATGGATTGCCACCTATGTGGTAATTTGTGGGCACTTTGTTTTGCCAAAGGGATGACTATACACTTTTGGCATTTAGCTTGAGGCCATGGCTCTGGCACCAGTTGTCTGTTTCTATGAGGCCCTTTTGGAGGATGCTTGTGTCGGCTGGGGAGTCGATTATGGCGCCCAGTTTGCATTCATCTGCGAACTTGGTCAGCCACAGTCCTTCCGTGTTGGCCTGTACCCCCGAGAAATATATACCGAACAAGAGAGGTCCCAGGACTGAGCCTTGTGGGGACACCACTTGTAACTGGTTTGGAGTCTGACATGGCTCCAGCAATTCTAACCATGTGGGTTCTGTCCTTGAGCCAGTTTGCAATCCATCTAGTGACATAGGGGGTTTATATTTAAGCTTGTGAGCTTATCTATAATGCCCCAATGGGGTATTGTATCGAAGGCTTTTGCGAGGTCCAGGTAGGCTGTGTGGACCACCTTCCCCTCGTCAATGACCTTGGTGACTGTTTCAAAGAAATCAACCAGGTTTAAGAGGCAGGATCTGCCCTTAACAAAGCCGAACTGGGTAGGATCCAGTGTCTGTAGGTCCCCAATATCTTTATTTATGAGGTCCATGATGATCCTTTCCATAGCTTTGCAGACCAAGCTAGTCAGGCTTATGGGGCGATAGTTTCCAGGATCCGTTGAGGCACCACCTTTATGGAGAGGGACCACTGTTGCTGTACGCCACTCTTTGGGCACATATCCTGTAGTAAGGCTGAGATTGAACAGTAGTTTTATATTTGGGTTTAGCTCTTCTTGGAGTTCATGTAGGGCAGCCGGGACACCGTCTGGTCCCATTGATGCTGTGTTTTGCTTTGGAGAGGCGGCTCTTACCTGAGCATCTGAGATGTCAGGGGCAGCACTCTGTTGGGATAGATATTTGCCCTTTGGTGGGGAGAAGTTTGCGCTGAACCTGTCAGCTAGGATGTTGGCAATGTCTGTGGGTTCAGTATATTTTTGTCATTTTGGACTAATTCTGAGCATATCTGGGAATTACCACCCAGGTTCCTAACATAACTAAAGAAAGCCTTGTGATTATCCTTAGTGTCCTGTGCAATTTTTCTCTCAAGCTGGCCTTAGACAATTTTATGAGTGCCCGTAGTTTTTGCTAATACTGATCAGTGATGCCTTCCCTTTTGGGATTTTGCTCTATCATTTAGTAGCTTCCTCCTTCTATTGTATAGTTTGTTTATGGCTGGGGTCCACCAGACAGGACGTCTGCCTTTGGAGGATTGGGTCTTGGTTTTATTTGGGATCGCATGATCCATGCATTCCTGAAGGTGTTCATAGAATGTGTTTATAAAGGATTCTGCGGTCTGGGCCATATTTTCCACAGGCCCGGGGGCTTTGAAGGATTCCACCTCAGTTTTGAGGAGTGTGAAATTTGCTTTAGAGAAGTTTTTCACTGTGGTCTTCTGGGCGGGGGGTGGGGTCGGGATGTGAATATCCAATGAGATTAGTTTATGGTCTGATCTTACCAGTGGAGGGATACACTTCTGGTCTGGAGCATAGAGTCCCCATGTTGGTGATGATCAGGTCCAGTATGTTTTCTCCTCTTGTGGGAGAGGTAACAAGTTGTTCCATAGCATTTGAGTTTATAAATTCTAGGAACCTTTGGGCTAGGGTGTTGGAGCTAGAGTAATGCTCCCAGTCTGTTTTGGTAGTTGAAGTCGCCCAATATAATGGTGTTTGGAAAGACCTTCATATTTTCCAGTGTTCTCAGGAAGGCCGAGTGGGGTTCCTGGGTTTGGGGGAGTGGTCTGTAGCAGGCTATAAACTGGAAGGCAGTTTTACCCACTGTTAGTTGCACATGGGATAGTCTCTGATGCTTCGTGCTTTGCCACCAACCTGGAGGTGTGGGTATCTTTGATGAATATCGATACTCCCCCCTCCTTTTGTGGTTCGGTCCAAGTTTTGGGGCCGAAAAGCATGGTATGAGGTATAACCTGGTAGTGTTGGGGTGCTCTTGGGAGCCCTGAACCAGGTTTCTGTTACTGCACAGATATCGATGTTCTCCATGCTAAGGAGAGTTTTAGTGCGTGCATCTTGAGGTTTAGACTTCTGGCGTTGAGTAGCATTACTCTTAGTTTCTTATCCCTTGTGATACCTATGGAGGTGGGTTTGTCTTTTGAACCTTGCCTAAAAGGCACTATGGGGTAGCAAGAGCCTTTGCCAATATCCGAAAGCCCAGGGGTGACAGGTGCAAGCCGTCCCTAGCGAAGCATCGTGGCTTGTCGAGCATATCATCCCAAGCTGACAGGCATTGGATCCCCTTTGAATGACACCAGTACTTAAGCCAATTGTTGAAATTGATCATCTTGTCTTCATATTGTGGCATCATTCTTGGTGAGGGTAAGATGCTACTCAAGGTCAGGGTCATACCGGCCTGGGCTACATGCTCAGAGAGCTCCTTTTTATGTCTCTCTTCATGTAGTCCAGGGAGGTACGTCTCAGGTCATTCACACCAGCATGGACAATGACTGAGTCATATTTGTACTTGCTTTGGAGTGACCTCAGTGCTTGTGTTATGTGGCGGATCCTAGCGCCCGACAGGCTGCTCACCGTGACCCTCTCCTTGTTCAGCCTGGTGAGCGGGACGTCAGTGTGCCTGACGATAGTCACCTATTACAAGTGTATCAGGTGTGTTGTTTAGTCTTAAGGGCTGTGACTGTTCAGCACACTGGCTTTGTGAGATGTGTTGCACGTGTTTTGTTTTGGGGTAGCGGTTGCTTGGGTGTCTGCTTTGGAGGTCTCTGCTGCTTAGGCAGATCTTTATTTAGAGCCTCCGAGTATGTTTGTGTGATTGTGTTTGGTTTGCTGTCGTGGTAGGTCTATGTGAGACTGGAATTGTAGTGAGTGTGGTTTCCTTCTCCTCCTGACTGGTTATGCCAGTACTGAGTTGAGAGAGCTTAGCCTCCAGTTTGGCTATATGGTTGCATCTCTCACATGTGTTGGAATTTGTTGGGAGGAGGAGAGGGTTGTCTGTGTACATGAGGCAGTTGTAACATTGCCTCAAGATTCCCAGATTCACCAGCTGGACCGGAGAGGAGATTGACAACTGACCTTTGGACATGCTAGAATAATATTGGGAATTCCTTAATAATTGAAAACAAGGGCCAGTGGGGAGTGAGGGTGTAGTGCTTTTAATTTTTAGTGCTGACTTATATAATTGCTTTAGTGAGCAAGTGCCAGGTAACTTAAGTGCAATGTGTTACAGGTAACTTAAATGCAAAAACGACATGAGGAAATTACAGTGGTACCTAAAAAGCGTATGGTCTCAACACAGCCACAGCTTGGACACAGTGATACCTCTCATTCCCTGCCTTCAACAGGAATTTCTATGGTGGGCACAGGCATGTCACCTCAACAAGGGTCAGCCTTTCACCTTGCCCCCACCCAGACAAATAATCACAGCAGATGCTTCAGACTATGCTTGGGGGGCACACATGGTAGGGTAATGCATTCAAGGCTTATGGACTGCAGAACAAAGAAAACTGCACATAAACCAAAAAGAGATGCTAGCTGTACAGAAAGCTCTGACAGCCTTCAAGGATCTACTACAGCCTGGACAACTTGCAGTAAAGACTGACAACACCACAGTAATGTGGTACATAAACAAACAAGGGGGCACACGTTCCTACCCTCTTTGCAGGCAAGCAATAATCTTATGGAACACAGCTCTGGCCTACCAAGTCCAGTTACAAGCTCAATTCCTGCCAGGACAGAAAAACACATTGGCAGATGACCTAAGCAGAAACATCAAAGATCCCCACGAGTGGAAGCTAGACCCACAAATATTTACAATGATAACTCAAAGATGGGGCCTACCAAGTATAGACCTGTTTGCCAGTCCTCAAAACTACCAGCTGACAAAATTTTGTACAAGGACATTCCACCATCAAGCTTGGAAAGTGGACGCTCTCTCTTTCAGTTGGAAAAACCTGACAGTATTTGCCTTTCCTCCATTACCTCTTCTCTCAAAGGTTCTTTTGAAGGTCAAAAAGGAGAAACCTTGAATGATTCTCATATCCCCAGACTGGCCACGCCAGCACTGGTACCCGCTATTGAAGAATATGGCGCACAGCCCACCATGGATATTGCCTCAAATACCTCATTTGCTCACGCAGCAAGACAAGCAGATTCTACACAGCCAGATCAAAACCTTAAACCTGGCTGCATGGCAAATCAATTAAGCATTCAACCAGGCCCACTTTCACAAGCAGTGCTGGATGTTATTCTAGAAGCCAGGAGGCCAAGCACCAGGAAGGCTTACTCGGACAAATGGAAAAGGTTTTCTGTTTGGAACCAAGCTAAAGGCAAAGACACAACTCAGCCTCATATGCCTCACATTCTGCAGTATTTAGCTGAGATGTTGCATAAAGGACTTTCCCTTTCCTCAATTAAAATCCATGCTTCAGCTATTTCAGCTCACTACGGCACGAATCCGCCTTTATTTTCAAATCCTCTCCTAAGGCAGTTCCTCAGAGGGGCGAAAAACATTAGACCACCTAGAAGAGCTCCTACACCAACATGGGACCTCAACTTTGTTCTGGAAAAACTAACGCTACCTCCCTTTGAACCAGCTTTTTCGTTAAACCTTCAGTTCCTATCTTGGAAGACTGCCCTGCTCCTGGCAATAACTTCTGCTAGGAGAGTTTCAGAATTGCAGGCACTTAAGGCAGTGGAACCTTTCTTCATTTTTCATCAAGACAGAGTTTCTCTACGAACTAATCCTTCCTTCATGCCTAAGGTGGTTTCCAGTGTAGCTCTAAATCAAACCATTCACCTACCCACTTTCTACCCCAATCCCCAGAACAAAGGTGAGAGACTCCTGCATTCTTTGGACATTCACAGGCAGCTTCTTTACTACTTGGATAAAACTAAGGCTTTCAGAAAAACTGACCAGCTCTTCGTTTCCTATGCTACAGCCTCTCAAGGGAAGGCCATATCCAAGCAAACCATTTCTAAATGGATAGGCCATTGTATCCGATTCTGCTATAGCCATCATGGTAAACCAGTTCCTCCTTCCATTAGATCCCACTCTACCAGGGCAACAGCTACCTCTACAGCTTTTCTCAGGGGGGTTCCTACCAAGGAAATCCTAGAAGCTGCAACTTGGAGTTCAGTGCACACCTTCACCAAACACTATCACTTACCTCTTTATTCTAAGTCCAGAGTAGGCTTCGCCACTGCATTGCCTCCACTAACCCTCTATGATGCCTCCACCCTACCTTAGCTTTGGGACTCAACCCAAGTGTAATGACCGCAGCAGGGTAACACGATGAACATAGTACAGTTTTGTACCTACCATAAATGTAGATGTTCGAGTGTTCACCCTGCTGCAGTCCAGGTTACCCTCCTTCCAACCCCTCTGATTTACTGGCTAAACCTCTGCTATACCTTACTGATGTATTTGCTTATAGCTGAAGGGATTTTGTGTTTGTACAGTATTCACACCATTTTGGTACTGATTTGGATCACCTTTTTGGGGGCACCTGACATCTGGGGCAAGAAAAACTGAAGAAAATGGCGTTGGTTGCAGTATATGTACCCCTGGCGCACTGACGTCAGGGATGAGGCAACTGCAACCGACGTCGGACCAAGACTTTGGAAATCCGGCCGACTGCGGGACTGCCTGACGACAGGATAACCCAAGTGTAATGACTGCAGCAGGGTGAACACTCTAACATCTACATTTATGGTAGGTACAAAACTGTACTTTTCCTCAGCTCCTCTGAGGAACAGGATTACTCCTTTCCCCCTTACGAAGATTCTGATGCTGAAGACTCCATTCCCTCAGCTTCTCCCCCTGAAGATTATTCCTTTGGGGAAACCTTACATACCATGAGGGAACATTTCCACTGGGAAGGTCAGGACTACTCCGACTCAAAGAAAAGGCTCCGAGAGTTTCTTTTACTCCCCCCAGCACAGACCACTTGTTATCCCCCCAGATGTGCATACAGCTGCAGTAATCACAGATGGGTTTTCAGCCGTCAGGCGGTCCCTCGGTCGGCCGAATTCCAAAGTCTCGGTCCGGCGTCGGTTGTCGTCGCTTACTCTTCTGACGTCAGAGAGGCCAGAGTATATAAGACACAGCCGACGCCATGTTCTTCAGTCTTTTTTGCCACGCGGTGCCCGAAGCAGAAGCAGTTCGCAAGTGCCGGTCGGCCAGCTCCTGAATTACGAAAAAAATTGGAAACCGAAGTCTTCATTAAAGCTAAGTACCCCGTTGGGGAAACTTTTCTTGCCTCAGACCGATGTCAGGAAAAGTTAAATATTGTATTTCTTGTGGGAAGCAAATACCGCATAAGGATTTCCATTCCCTTTGCATACCTTGTTTGGGCCCAGACCACGACGTCTCGGGCTGTCGCTTTTGCGCTACCTTCAATAAACGCACTATTAAGCGTCGGGCGGAGTTCGCCCAACACTACTTTGGTAAAGCTTTTGATTATAAAATGTCGTCGGATACTCCGACTACCGTTTTGTCCAAAAAACGCAAGGAAAAGGACCGACACGACGCCGAAACAGGCTACACGTGGTCCGGTTCTCAGCGAGACGCCTTTGCAGTCCCTGACTACCGACGACTCTCCTTTGACGGTGTCTTCTGTACCCGAAACCGCTGGGTCCTCGGCCCTTTCCCAGACTACTACCGAAGCCCCTGCTAATGTAGAGCCTACTAACGTGGACAGGTCCACCTCCACCCATGGTGTATTTAGGCCCTCATCTTCCTTTTCAATTAAGGCCTTTACTAAATCCAAAGCAGCCAGGCATCCCACGAGACCTGTTGCACAGGGCCCATCTTCAGGACCCATGCCTAAAAAACAGATGCTAAAAATGGCTGAGGATTTAATTACTCTTATCAGAGGTTCTCATCCCCCTCCTGACATGAGACCCAGAGTGGAGGAAGGTTCTCCCTCTTCTGATCAGGGATCCATTTTATCAGAACATTCTGATGCAGAGGAACACTCTTACTCTCCTTTTGAGGATTCGGATGCAGAACAGTCCATTCCTTCGGTATCCCCTCCTGAGGATTTTTCCTTTGGGGAAACCTTGCACACCTTGTGGGAACACTTCCATTGGGAAGGCCAAGACTTTTCAGATTCCAAGAAAAGACTTAGGGAATTTCTTTGGTTACCTCAACACAGACCTCTGGCTATACCCTCTGTTTTGGACATACTGGATGATGTCTACTCAGAGACTTGTCTTAACCCTGATTCTCTGCCTCCTGCGCCAGTCAAACCTGATAGGTATTACAGAGTACCCAGCTCTCACCAATTTCTCTTCAAAGGCCATAATGCTGACCCTGAAACCATTTCACAAGGCCCCAAGGGATTGAAGGCCTCCACTGCCAAGAATCCACTTCCTGCAGAAAGGGAATCCAGATCTTTAGAAAGGTGGGGTAAAAAGGTATACACCTCGGCCACCCTAGCCATGAGGGCCTTAAACTGTCAGTTTCATATGATTAAATATCAACAGTACCTGTTATGACAATTAAGGAACAAAATGTCTCAACCTGAACAACCAGATTTAAGAGTTACAGGATATGATGCATAGTGCGGAGCAAGTGGGTAAACACACCGTACAATGTGGTTATGATGCCCTAGAGGCTTCCATTAGAGCGGCTGCTACAGGATCAGTCATTCGCAGACATGCCTGGCTTAGGGAACAAAGCTTGCCTGATCATGTGAAAGCTAAACTTCTTGATGCTCCTTTACAAAAGGATGTACTATTTGGTACTAATGCTGAGGAGATACTACGGAAAATGGAAGAAAAAGCCAAATCTATGCAAACTGTCAAAGCTTTCTTACAGGTCCAACCACCACGGTTTAGCAGAAATTGGCCTTCAAAAAACTGGTCCTTTCCAGCCACTGACAAGCCCAAAAGAGGTAGATACAGACACACAAGGGGCAGAGGGCAATCACAAGGATCATATAGAGGCAGACAATGGCAAACTCCAGCACCAAGAGGTGGTGAAGACAGTGCACAACAATACAGGAAGCAAACCCAATGACTCCCTCATTTCCATGCCAAGCAAGTCTCAGCTGGCAGCACCTTTGGGAGGAAAACTAGCATTATTTGCAAGCAATTGGCATATTGTCACAACAGACAAATAGATACTGGACATTATAAACAGAGGCTACAAATTTCAATTTCACACTCTGCCAAAAATGAGAGGCATGCCAAACCTGCCACAAAATCAAAGGGCAGAGGCACAACTGCAAATTTCAAAGCTCATAAACATGAGAGCTATTCAAAAGGTACCTACGCACCAACAAGGTCAAGGTTTTTATTCAAGACTTTTTCTGGTACCAAGGAAAGGAACCGACTGGAGACCCATTTTGGACTTATCCACCCTAAACACATTTCTACTCGTACCAAAATTCAAGATGCCCACATTACAGCAACTTCTTCCCATGCTGGGCAAGGAGTTTTGGCGGTAACATTGGACCTCAAGGAGGCATACCTGCATGTCCCAATCAGACAAAGCTGCAGAAGATACCTCAGATTTCTTGCAGGTTCAATCCACTATCAATTCTCTGCATTGCCCTTTGGCTTATCTACTGCGCCCAGAGTATTCACAAAGTGCCTGGCATCAGTGATTGCCTACTGCAGACTTCAAGGGATACAAATTTACCCTTATCTGGACGACTGCCTGATCCAAGCGGACAGCAAACACATACTTCTGGAACATCTGGCATATGTGACACGGTTACTGCTTTCTCTGGGATATACAATCAACAAAGAGAAATCAAGGCTAACACCATCTCAGAAAATAACCTTCCTGGGTGCCAACTTGGACACAAACACCCAGATGGCATATCTTACGCCAGAAAAACAGGGGCAACTATCTCAGTACTTCAAAACACTAGCAAAAAGTACCAGGCTTACTGCAAGGAAAATCCTGCAGGCTCTGGGATTCATGGCATCTTGCATTCTTCTAATCCCATGTGCAAAGCTGCATATGAGGAAACTTCAGTGGTACCTAAAAAATCTATGGTCTCAACACAGTCACAGTTTGGAAGCAATTATACCAATAATTCCATGTTTGCAAAAGGAATTTCTATGGTGGGCCCAAGCATGTCAAGTAAACACAGGCCTTCCATTCTGCAAGCCTCAAGCAAAACAAGTCATAACCACAGACGCCTCGGATTACGCCTGGGGGGCGCACATGAAGGACAGGTGCATTCAGGGCAGATGGTCCCAAAAGGAAAAGCACCTTCACATCAATCAAAAAGAAATGCTAGCAGTAATAAATGCAATTACAGCTTTCAAGGACTTCCTGCATTCAGGACAATTACTGATAAGAACAGACAACACCACAGTAATGTGGTACATAAACAAGGAGGAACACATTCATACCCCTTGTGCAGACTAGCCATGACTCTTTGGAACTTGGCTCTGGAAAGACAAATCGAACTTCAAGCACAGTACTTGCCAGGACTGGAAAACACACTGGCAGACACTCTAAGCAGAAATATGACAGATCCACACGAATGGAAGTTACATCCTCAGGTGTTTACAGAAATAATCCAAGCGTGGGGGAGGCCAGACATAGATCTTTTTGCCTCCCACAGGAACCATCAATTGAAAAAGTTTTGTTCAAGGACCTTTCATCCAAAGGCCTGGAGAGTGGACGCCCTTTCATTCAGTTGGACAGCATGGACAGTTTACGCATTCCCACCTCTGCCTCTTCTGTCCAAGGTGCTTTTGAAAGCAAGAACAGACAAACCGAGGATGATACTGATTGCTCCAGATTGGCCAAGGCAACACTGGTATCCACTCCTGAGGAGCCTAACACATACTCCTCCCTGGTCCCTGCCTCTAATGCCTCTTCTGCTGACTCAGCACAGCTACAAAACTCTTCACAGTCAGCTGAAAACACTCAACCTCGCTGCATGGAAAATTCCTTAACACCACAACAGACCCTACACTCCAAGGAGGTGCAAGATGTCATTTTGGAGGCCAGAAGACCATCTACTAGAAAAGCTTACTCTGCAAAATGGAAGCGGTTTTGCTCTTGGAATGAGAAAAGAGGCCAGGACCCTAGAAAACTGAACTTGCCTCAGGTGTTACTGAGTATCTAGCTGAGCTGCTGAACAGTGGACTTTCATTTTCTTCCATAAAAATACATGCCTCAGCCATTTCTGCAGAATTCAACATGGATCCCCCTTTATTTTCTCACCCACTCTTACGACAGTTCCTCAGAGGGGCTAAGAATATAAGACCTCCAAGGAAGCAACCAATACCAGCCTGGGACCTTAATTACATACTAGAAAAATTAACTTTGCCTCCTTTTGAACCAGCTGCCTCAACAGATTTGCAATATTTGTCCTGGAAAACAGCCTTCCTTCTGGCCATCACTTCAGCTCGTAGGGTTTCTGAACTACAGGCCCTCATGGCGGTGCAGCCCTTCCTCATCTTCCATCAGGACAGGGTTTCCCTTCGTACCAACCCATGTTTTATGCCAAACGTGGTATCCAGGGTAGCCTAAAATCAAGCCATACACCTACCTACCTTTTATCCTAATCCTCAAAACAAAGGGGAAAGGCTGCTACACTCTAGACATCCATAGGCAGCTACGTTATTATTTGGACAGAACAAAGTCCTTCAGGAAATAGAACAACTTTTTGTGTCCTATGCTGTAGGGGCTCAAGGGAAACCAGTTACAAAACAGACCATTTCCAAGTGGATTGGCCACTGCATACAGTTTTGTTATTCCTATCATGGGAAATCTGTTCCTACAGGTATCAGATCTCACTACACCAGGGCCAGAGCCACCTCTACAGCCTTCCTCAGAGGTGTTCCTACCAAAGATATTTTGGAGGCAGCCACTTGGAGTTCTGTACATACCTTCACAAAACACTACCACCTATCCTTATATTCCAGAACAAGAGCAGGCTTTGCCACTGCTGTTTTGCAGGGCATTCTGGCTCAACCCAGTTCCTCCTAGTACCTACCACCCTATGCATAGCTTTGGGACTCGACCCATCTGTGATTACTGTAGCTGTATGCACGATGAACATAGTACAGTTTTGTACCTACCATAAATGTAGATGTTCGAGTGCTAATACAGCTGCAGTACAGGTTTCCCTCCCTCCTTCCCCACTTGGTAAAGGCATGGGGCCTAACAACCTCTTCATACTACCTGACTGGGTTATCCTGCTATGTTTTATTTGCTTGCTTACACTGATTTTGGATTGCATTGCATTGCTTGTATATGTAGATGAGCATTATTTATGTATTGCCTTCCTTTTGGGGGCACCTGACATCTGGGGCAAGAAAGACTGAAGAACATGGCGTCGGCTGTGTCTTATATACTCTGGCTTCTCTGACGTCAGAAGAGTAAGCGAAGACAACCGACGCCGGACCGAGACTTTGGAATTCGGCCGACCGAGGGACCGCCTGACGGCTGAAAACCCATCTGTGATTACTGCAGCTGTATTAGCACTCGAACATGTACATTTATGGTAGGTACAAAACTGTACTTTTTAGACATTGTGGATGATGTTTTCTTAGAATCTAGTCTAAATCCAGATTATCTGCCTCCTGCTCCAGCCAAACCAGATAGATACTGTAGAGTGCCTGACTCTCTCAAATTCCTATACAAAAGCCCTGTTGCTGATCCAGAGACAATCTCCCAGGGTCCCAAAGGGTCTAAAGCTTCTATGGCTAAAAATCCTGTACCCTCTGAAAGGGACTCCAGAGCACTAGATAGGTGGGGGAAGAAGGTTTACACCTCAGCTACTCTAGCTATGAGAGCACTAAATTGTCAATTTCACATGCTTAAATACCAGCAATTCCTAATGTCTCAAATAAAACAAAAGATGGGCACGCACCCTCAACAGTCTGAATTCAAAGAAATGCAGGATCTGTTGCATGCAGCTGAACAGGTGGGCAAACATACTTTACAATGTGGTTTTGATGCCTTGGAAGCTTCCTGTAGAGCAGCTGTTAGTGGGTCTGTTATAAGTAGACATGCTTGGTTAAAGGAACAATCTCTGCCTGATCATGTTAAAGCAGTTACTAGATGCACCCTTACAACAGGATGTCTTATTTGGGGTTAAAGCAGAGGAGGTACAGCCCCCACGCTTCAGCAGAAATTGGCCAACAAAAAATTGGTCCTTTCCAGCTTCTGACAGACCACAGAGGGGTAAATACAGGCGCCCAAGGGGCAGAGGACAAGCATAAATGCCTTACAAACCTCGCCAGTGGGGCACTGCAACACAGAAGGGAGGAGAAGACAGGCCCCAAACTACTAGAAGGCAAACACAGTGACTTAAACCTCAAACTGCCAAGCAAAACTCTCTTGGCAGCTCCCTTGGGAGGAAAATTAGCACTTTTTGCAGACAACTGGCGCATCATCACAAAGGACAAATGGGTCCTAGACATTATCTCACAAGGATACAGATTCCATTTCCACACCTTGCCAAGGATAAAAGGAATGCCAAACCTGCCACAAAATCAATGGGCAGAGGCACAAAAACAAATTACAGCTCTCATGGACATGAGAGCCATTCAACTGGTACCTACACAGGAGCAAGGCCAAGGATTTTACTCAAGGCTCTTTCTAGTCCCCAGAAAGGACAAAGCTTGGAGACCCATTCTGGACCTTTCAGTTTTAAACACCTTCTTGCAAGTACCCAAATTCAAGATGCTAACACTACAGCAGCAGCTTCCCATGTTGGGCAAGAAAGCTTGGCTAGTAACATTGGACCTCAAGGAGGCATACCTGCATGTCCATATCAGACAAAATTGCAGAAGATACCTCCTTTTCATTGCAGGTTCAACCCATTACCAATTCTCTGCACTGCCCTTTGGCTTATCTACTGCACCCAGGGTCTGCACAAAATGCCTGGCACCAGTAATTGCATACTGCAGACAAAGAGGAATTCAAATATACCCATACCTGGACGACTGCCTCATCCAAGCAGAAAGCAAGGACATTCTCTTACAACACCTGGCTTTTGAAAAACATCTTCTAAGTTGCCTAAGGTACACAGTAAACGAAAAGAAATCAAAACTAGTGCCCTCACAAAATATGACATTCCTGGGTGCCAGCATGAATACAACGGCCCAGATGGCTTATCTGACGCCAGGCAATTAACTCAATACTTCAGAGCAATGGCAACAAAGACCCAACTCCCTGCAAGAAAAATTCTGCAGGCCTTGGGCTACATGGCATCTTGCATACTACTAATACCATTTGCAAAACTGCATATGAGGAAATTACAATGGTACCTAAAAAGCATATGGACTCAACACAGCTTGGAAACAATAATACCTCTCATTCCCTGCCTTCAACAGGAGTTTCTATGATGGTCACAGGCATGTCACCTCAACAAGGGTCAGCCTTTCACCTTACCCCCAGCCAGGCAAACTATGACAACAGATGCATCGGACTATGCCTGGGGGGCACACATGGCAGGACAGTGCATTCAAGGCATCTGGACTGCAGATCAAAGGAATCTGCACATCAGTCAAAAAGAAATGCTAGCTGTACAAAATGCTCTGACAGCCTTCAAGGACCTCTTACATCCAGGACAGCTTATCATAAGGACAGACAACACCACAGTAATGTGGTACATAAACAAGCAAGGGGGTACACACTCCTACCCTCTATGCAGGCAAGCAGTGACCTTGTGGAACACAGCACTGGCTTATCAAGTTCAATTACAAGCTCAATTCCTGCCAGGAAAAAAGAACATTTTAGCAGACGACCTAAGCAGAAACATCATGGATCCCCACGAGTGGAAACTGGATCCACAAGTATTTGCAATGATAATTCAAAAATGGGGGCTCCCAGACATAGACCTGTTTGCCAGCCCCCAAAACTGTCAACTAACAAAATTTTGCACAAGGACTTTTCATCATCAAGCTTGGAAAGTGGACGCACTCTCATTCAGTTGGAAAATGCTGACAGTATATGCCTTTCCTCCATTACCCCTTCTCACAAAGGTGCTGCTGAAAGTCAGGATGGAGAGACCCCGAATGATGCTCATTGCCCCAGACTGGCCACACCAGCACTGGTACCCACTATTAAGGAATATGGCAGAGGGCCCACCATGGAGTCTACCACAAATTACCCATCTGCTCACACAGCAGGACAATCAGATTCTACACAGCCAGCTCAAAACCTTAAACTTGGCTGCATGGCAAATCAGCTAAGCAACCAGCCAGCTCCTCTCTCACAAGCTGTTATGGGTGTTATTCCGGAGGCCAGGAGGCCCAGCACCAGGAAAGCCTAGTCAGAAAAATGGAAAAGGTTTTGCGCCTGGAACCAAGCTAAAGGCCAAAATACCCTTCAGCCTGACATACCTCAGATTTTGCAATATTTAACTGAGATTTTGAACAAAGGGCTTTCCTTTTCATCTATTAAAATCCACTCCTCAGCTATTTCAGCTCACTACAACACGGATCCTCCCTTATTTTCACATCCACTACTAAGGCAGTTTCTCGGATGGGCCAAAAACATTAGGCCTCCCAGGCAGGAGAGCACCAACACCTACTTGGGACCTCAACTTTGTTCTGGAAAAACTTACTCTACCTCCTTTTGAGCCAGCTTTCTCAGCTGATTTAAAGTTTATATCATGGAAGACTGCCGTGCTGCTAGCAATTACTTCAGCGAGAAGAGTTTCAGAGCTTCAGGCACTAATGGCAGTAGAGCCCTTCCTCATTTTTCATCAAGACAGTTTCTCTACGAACTAACCCCTCCTTTATGCCTAAGGTGGTATCCAGTGTGGCTCTAAATCAAACCATCCATTTACCCACCTTCTTTCCAAATCCACAGAACAAAGGAGAAAGACTCCTACATTCCTTGGACATTCAAAGGCAGCTACGTTACTACTTGGATAAAACTAAGGTTTTCAGAATATCTGACCAGCTTTTTGTATCCTATGCTACAGCATCACAAGGAAAGGCTATCTCAAAACAGACCATTTCCAAATGGATAGGATATCGCATACGTTTTTGCTACACCCACCATGGAAAACCAGTTCCTGCTAGCATAAGGCCCCACTCTACCAGGGCAGCAGCTACATCTACAGCCTTCCTCAGGGGGGTGCCAACCAAGGATATTCTGGAAGCTGCAACTTGGAGTTCAGTACACACCTTCACCAAACATTACCACTTACCACTTTACTCTAAGACTAGAGCTGGCTTCGCCACTGCAGTTTTGCAGGGCCTTCTAGCCTCCTCTAATCCTGTTTGACTCCACCTCCCATCCTTAGCTTTGGGATTCTACCCAAGTGTGATGACTGCAGCAGGGTAACACGATGAACATAGTACAGTTTTGTACCTACCATAAATGTAGATGTTCGAGTTTATACCCTGCTGCAGTTCAGGTTACCCTCCCTCCATCCCCTCTGACCTAACTAAGACCTTTCTATACCTTTAAATCTGTTACAACCTTTGTGGTGTATTTGCTTATAGCTGGAGGGATTTTGTGTTTGCTACACTTTTTATTATTGGTACTATCTACTGACCACCATTTGGGAGGGGGCACCTGACATCTGGGGCAAGAAAAACTGAAGAAAATGGCGTTGGATGCCTCTCGTATTTCCCTGGTGCACTGACGTCAGGGAAAAAGCAACAGCAACTGACGCTGGACCAAGACTTTGGAATTCGGGCTGACTGCGGGACCGCCTGACGGCAGGATAACCCAAGTGTGATGACTGCAGCAGGGTATACACTTGAACATCTACTTTCTATTTCCACGAACTACAGCAAGTAAACTTTAAAAAACTCGTACTATTATTCATGAGCTCATATAGTGGCTTAAATGATGTCTCATCCCCATTCCATGTTAAGAACAGGTCATCCACGAATCTACGATAAAACACCAATTGTCCATGGAACCTTTCAGTCAAAAGATGTTGCTTCTCCCAGCTGGCCATAATTATGTTGGCATTGCTATTGGTACAAGGTGTGAGCATAGCTACGCCATCCATCTGTCAATAAGTATTATGCTCAAAAATGAACACATTGATGTAATGTGGTCCTATCTCGCCTGCATTCATTACTGACGGGCTCGGAGCCGAGAATCGGCACTGACTCGGCCGCTATAACTAGCACAAAGTCTCTAATTGGCTGGGCTAAGCCTGTATCCCAGGATGCACCACGCCCAAACCCCCAGATCTCGTTTGCCGCTTGTTGAGTGAAGATGTGGTCTCGTGCTTGGCTGTGGCTAAGTACCTTATTTGAGCTATTTACTTAGTTTCCTGTAATTTTTTTTTCCAGCCAAAAGCTATTTTAATAGCTACGTTCTGTGTATTTGGTGTTTTGTGACTCTTTTCTGTTTTTAGTTATAGTTGTGGTATCCTTGTGTTTGGCGGGCTAGGCCCGTTTAAGTTAGAGGGCCTTAGCCCTGTTCGGTGTGTTTCCTTGTTGGTTTTAGGGGCGTTTGAGTTAGAGTCCCTTCCTCCTTTCCCTTTCGTGTTGGTGTCTGGTTTTGTGTGGGGATTTGAAATGTAAGACAAAGATCAGAAGGAGCATAGGCATTCTGGTTTTAAAAAGTGTGTCAAATGTTCCTATAGGATGTCTCTGACTGATGGCCAATGCCATCTGTGTGTACTGTTTGGGCGCGATACACTTGCAAGAGTCCTGCAGTGTGTGTCATTCATTTAGTTCCAGGGTCTTGCAAGAGAGAAAAAATAAGTTGATTCTCAAGGGCCTGGTAAAACCTGCCTTTGAAGAAGCTTTGGCGTCTTCTCCCCCTAGCGGGAAATCTAAGACAAAAAAGACATCTCTGGCTCCTTCTAGTTCGTCGGAGCCATCAGAGAAAAGATTAAAGACCGTTTCACTTTCCTCGGCTCCATTGGTCTCGGAGCTGCAGGAGATGCTGTCGATACTGGAGATGGCTTCTTCGGTTCCACTGCCGCCGGAGCCGAAGGAGGTTTCTGTTGTGTTGGAGCCGACTCTGAGCCATTCTCCTAGCTTTACGTTGGATCCATTAGAGAAAACTTCTCGACCCCCTTCTGTGTCCTCCAAGTCCTCCAGGTTGTCTGATTCGGATTTGGATAGGGTGGTGCAGAGGCTCCTCCAGTCACCAGTGTTAACAAAATTATTCTCTGTTCCAGCCCAGTCGGCTCCGGAGCCTGCCCTTTTGTCGGTTCTGATTATTCCTCCTCCGACCACCTCTCTGTCGTCGGAGCCGGAGTGTTCTGAGTCGAGTGAGGTCCTTAGGTTGGCTCCAAAACCCCCTTTGAGTTTTTCGGCTCCGACCTCGGCTCCAACCTTTTCGATTCCATCTAATGGTTTCGGCACTCGGGTTTCGTCGGTCGGACCCGAGGGGGATACATCGGGGCTCCAGACCTCTGCTCAGAGTCTCCCTCTATTGCTTCGGCCAGGGGAACCCCTGTTCTGATTGTGGTCTCGGAGACTGGTCGCTCCTCGGATTCAGGAGGACCTGCCTTCAAGGCTATGAGGAGCGCACTGGCCAGGTCTTCGGTGACATCACTCGAGTCAACCACTCCTTTCCGGGACACTGCGACTAGAGCCTCTGATGCCCCCCTATCAGCAGGCAGCGGGGCTCGAAGGCTTGAGAATACCCTCATGCGTGGTCCCCTGCTTAGGCCCTTCAGAGTCTTTGCCTGAAGAGCCTCCCAGAAAGAAGTTGTGGTGGAAGCACATAGACTTCCCAGATGAGTCTGTCACCTCAGACACCGACCTCGATGATGCATAGGGGTCCCCAAAGTCATCCTCCGATGTCTCATTCTCCGACATCCTGGAGATTTTGAGACAGACGACTGGCCTTCCAAAACCCCCTCTGAGGAAGAGTCGGTCTTCCTCAAGGCCTTCAGAGACCAACCTTCCACTTCATGGTTGTCTCCCCTCTTCGATGAATTGTTGGACCTTATTTGTCGAAGGGTGTGGGAACACCCTGACTCTGTGGAACCGGTTCCCAGCCGCCCGAACAAGTTCTTGTCTGTGTCTCCTGGGAAAGAGTTCTTGACAAAAGGAGTTCCTGTAGATGCCATGGTGGTGGCGTCTGCCACTCAGCAAGAAGTTGCAGAGGCTTCTGCTTCCGTTCATCCTCCTAACAAGGAGTATAGGAGTATGGATCGGTATGGAAAGCGTACCCTGTCCTCAGCGACCTTTACTTTGAGGTCGTTGAATTATCTGTGTCAATTTACGAGGCTCCAAAGAGATCTCCTCAAGGAGTTGGGAGATGCTCTGTCTGGTAACTTGCCTGAGGTGGTGAACCAGGCTGTCAACGCCCAGCTGTCTACCCTGTCTTCTATTGTTAACTCGTCCATGAGGCTCATATCCTATGCAGCCGAGGGGGTGGGTAGGGCAGCTAGCGCAGGCGTACCCCTTAGGAGGCAAGCCTGGATGCGCCTGTGTCACTTCGTGGAGGCCTTCAAGTCTTCCTTCACAGACGCTCCCTTTGATGGGCCCGTTTTTCGCTTCCCTCTAGACCTTATCCCAAGGCACAGAGGGGAGGAAAGATGTGGTTCAAGAAGTCTCAGAAGTCTTTTCCTGACCATCATGGTGACCCCCCCCCCTCCAGAGGCAGAGGAAGGGGGAATTACTCTGGAAGACGTCGCCCTAGGGGCAGGGGAGGCCTCCGCAACTCAGGAGACCATGAGTCCTTTCGTGGTTCCTTCTACCAACGTCCCTGAGGGACTGCCTGGCTGTGCCTCTCCAGCCAGTCGGGGGTCATTTCTTGAAGCATCTTCAAGCCTGGGGAAACATCACTCAGGATCGATGGGTGCTTCGAATTATTGCCGGAGGATACACCATTCCCTTTATCGCACCCTCTCCGCCATCCAAGAGAGTCCCAGACGTTCCACCCAGTCAAAGGGATCAGGCAGCGTTAGAAGTCTCAAAGCTGCTGGAAAAAGGAGTCATCCAAACCAGTCCCCTCAGACCAGATCGGATCAGGAACTTACTCAAGGGTATTTTTGGTGCCAAAAAGAACAGGGGACTTGAGGCCCATCCTGGATCTCAGCCGTTTAAACCACTTCGTCAGGAAGTCCAAGTTCCGAATGGTCATTCTTCAAACCATTTTCCCCTTGTTGGAAAAAGGAGTATGGATGTGCTCCATCAATCTCAAGGATGCCTATTATCACATCAAGATAAACAAGGCCTCCAGGAATCACTTAACGCTTCCAGCTGGGAGCCAGTCATTTCCAATTCCGAGCCCTGCCTTTTGGTCTCAACACAGCCCCCAGGGTGTTTACCAAATGTCTGGCAGTGGTGACTGCTCACCTGAGACGTCTAGGATTCCAGGTGTTTCCTTACCTAGACAACTGGCTTCTCACCGCCCCCACCAGGCATCTACTTGTTCGAGCCACGGAGGCCACCATCAACTTGGGTCAACTCCTAGGGATTACTTTCAACTTGCAAAAATCTGTCTTGCTGCCATCACAACGTGTTGTATTTATCAGCACAGAGCTAGATTCCGTAGAAATGAGGGCTTTCCTTCCTACAGAAAGAATAAATAAAAGTGCTACAGGCTCAAGTTTTGGCCTTATTACCTCTGAAAAAGGTCCGAGCCGGACTTGTTCTTCAGTTACTAGGTTCCATGGCGGCCACCATCCTACTAGCACCCCTGGCCAGGCTACATATTCGGACACTCCAGTGGCTTCTTTCGGTCCAGTGGTCCTTTCAAGAATTCCCTCTGTCTCATCCGATTCTTATAACGGAACAATGCCGACAGGACTTGCGTTGGTGGCTTCATTCACCCAATCTGAACAAAGGGAGATCCCTTTGCCCCCTACTGCCACAGTGACCACGGACGCCTCCCAGACGGGGGGGGGGGGGCATTATCTGGGCAGGATGGTCCAAGGCACGTGGCAAGATCACAAGGTACACTTGCATATAAATGTCCTGGAGATGAGAGCGGTGCTACTAGCATTGCAGGCACTTCACAGCTCTCTTCCCAAGGGAACTATTTCAATTCTTTCTGACAACATGTCAGTCGTGTGGTACCTGAACAAGCAGGGGGGAACCAAGTCCTATCCCCTTTGCAGAGAGGCCATGAGGGTGTGGAATTGGGCGGTGTCTTCCCAACACTTTCTAGTGGCAACGCACATTCCGGGGAAGTCCAATGTGATAGACAGGCTAAGCAGAGCTATTCTGATGCCTCGCTAGTTGTCCCTGAACAATCGAGTTGCTGCTCAGATCTTCTCCAGGTGGGGTCTACCTTGCTGCGGCCTCTTTGCCAGTCCCCTCAATGCCAAGTGCAGCAGTTACTTCACTTTGATCCCTCCTCAGGGGGAGTCACCCAGGGAAGCTCTAGTCCACGATTGGCCCCCCAGTCTGCTCTACGCCTTCCCTCCGTTTCCTTTGCTGCCAAGAGTGATTCAGAAGGCAACTTCCTTGGGAAGCAAAATGATTTTGATCGCACCACACTGGCCCCGTCAAATTTGGTTCCCCTTTCTCCGGAGATATACCATGGATTTTCCTTGCATTCTGGATCCAGTTCCAGACCTATTGACTCATCTGTCAGGGCAGTTCCACCCATCCCTGCGAACCCTCAAGCTCACTGCCTGGCTTCTCCACTTCCGTCCTTAGTCAGACAGCTTTCCTTTACACCGGAAGTGGTACATATCCTATCTTCTTCCCACAAGCCATCCACTAGAAAGATATACTCCAGTAAATGGAAGAGATTTGCTATCCGGGCCCAGTCACATAATCTATATCCCTTTACAGCCCCTGTGATGGCAGTTTTGGATTTTTTGGCGACGCTTTTCAGACAAGGTTCCGCTGCCTCCACTATTAAGGTACAGCTGGCGGCAATTTCTAATTTTCACATTTCATATGAGCCTTCCCTCATGGGCCATAAACTGTGTAAAGCATTCCTAAAAGGAGCCTGGTTACTTCGTCCACCAGTTTCACAGCCAGTTTTGCCATGGGATTTAAACTTGGTGCTGAGAGCCATAACTACTTCTCCCTTTGAGCCTGCAGCCACTTGTGAATTAAAATATTTGTCTTGGAAGACCGCCTTTCTGGTGGCCATTACTTCAGCCAGAGGGGTATCGGAGCTTCAAGCCCTTTCTGTTAAACCTCCTTATTTGATTTTTCATAAGGATAGAGTATCCTTGAGACTCAACCCTTCCTTTCTTCCTAAGGTTTCTTCTACCTTCTGTCTTCACCAATTCTTTGAGTTACCGGTGTTTTTCCCACACTTTTCAAACAAGGCAGAATTCAAATTTCACCAATTGGATGTACATAGACAACTGAGGTTTTATTTGCACAGGACAAAACAAGAGAGGAAATCAGATCAGTTGTTTGTGTCTTTTCAGTGAACAGGATTGGTAGCCCTGTGACCAAAGGCACTATTGCAAGGTGGATTAAGGACTGTATCTCATTTATTTACACATCGGCAGGTAGAGATCTACCTTTCCCAGTTAAGGTGCATTCTACCAGGTATATGGCTACCTCAGTGGCTTTTCATGCTAGGCTCTCTTTGGATGAAATCTATGCGGCAGCCACCTGGGCTTCCCCACACACCTTTATTAGTTATTATAAGCTGGACGTGGCTTCTAGAGGCCGAGCTTTCTTTGGTTCCACGGTGCTCAGGAGTGTTTTCCCATGAGCCTCCCAGGATATAGGTGCTAGGGACGCTGTCCCGTCAGTAATGAATGTAGGTGAGATAGGACCACATTACATCAATTAGTTATGTACTCACCATAACGATAGATGTATGTGGTCCATCTCGCCTACATTCTTGGGTTACCCACCCACCTTCCCCCATCCTGGTGGACTTGGAGGAAATTTATATTCTTAGACCCTTCTGAGGATATTATTTTTTCTCTCTTCTTGCTGTGTGTTCCTGTGGGGTTATGTATGTGTAATGATTATATTGTGGCAAACAAGATCTGGGGGTTTGGGCGTGGTGCATCCTGGGATACAGGCTTAGCCCAGCCAATTAGAGACTTCGTGCTAGTTATAGCGGCCGAGTCAGAGCCGATTCTCGGCTCCGAGCCTGTCAGTAATGAATGTAGGCGAGATGGACCACATACATCTATCATTATGGTGAGTACATAACTAATTGTTTTCTAATATTAATTCCATGAATAGGCACAGCAAATCTAAAAATGTAGCTCTCCATCATCAGTTAGATATTTCTTTAATAAGTTGACACCTACATTGTTCAGTAGTGTAGTGAAGAGGGACTGTACATCAAAGGTAGCTAATCTGCAGTTCTTACATTCATTATTTTCCCTAGTGAATTGAAACAAATCATTTAAAAAGTGTTTAGTATCCTTCAATATATATTTATTCCTAGCTGAAACAGACTTCAGATGTCTCAACATATAGGGATAACTGCTCAGTGCACCATCCCCTCCCAGCAACTATGGGTCATGGGTGAACATGAAGGGTGTTTATGAATTTTGGGGAGTCCCTGTATTATGGGAATAATGGGCTCATTACTACAAAATGTTTAAACAAATCAAGAGTAACCATACAACATAAGACAGTCATATAATGCATTATAGATTATTCTTATGTTATTAATGTGTTCCATCTATTTTTTTCATACACATCAACATCATTAAGCATCCATCTCACAGTATCACAATAAAACTTATGATCCATTATGACAGCAGGTCCCCCCTTGTCAGCAGGTCTAATAGAAAGGGTAATATCATTTTGCAATGCTTCCAAAGCTGACCTCTCATATTTATTTAACTTGTTAAAGCATCTACTCATAGTCTTGTTAGCAAAAAGTTCATAAATTTCTCGTTCACGCACTTTTTCAAATGTCTCTATAACAGCATTGTTAACCGGAATAAATGTATTTCTCTTACAAATGGTTTCACCCTTCCCTGTATCACACACCTTGTTCCCATATTGTAATTTTAGCATTAAATTCCATGAAAAAGTTCAATAATACTATCTGTTAAAGTTCTTTTTCCTGCTTGTATAAATGTCATACCTTTAAAGAGTTGTAGTTCCTATACAGGCAACTGTTTGGAAGAAATATTCCAAAGTAATGATTCATAGTTTGTTGGCCACATCTTTTTGATGGGTTTGTTGCTCCCTTCTTCTGGCATCCCCTTCCTCTTAAGTCTGCCCCTGATGCTCGACCACTGCCTTTTGTTGGCCATATGGATGGGAAAAGGGAGGGCAGCCTCATTCATCAGTGTATTTCCGAGCACCTCCATCCATTCCATTAGGCAAACGTGTCACATCGGATTGAGATACTTCAATAGCTACAGGAAGTACCGGAGTTGAAGGTAGCACTTATTAACTCCCTTCTTAAAGGCGCACCTACTTCTTCTACACTGTCTGAGTTCTCATTAATGATCATATCTTTGTATCTCAGCCATGTGAAGACATGGGATTTATATCACAACATCGAACGCAGAATTCATTGAAGCACACAGCATCGAACAGGCTTCATAGAACGCTGAAAACATTGAATCCCTATTAATGGAAATTCCAAATGGGGACATCACACTGTAAGGGTGTAGGCAGGGGGGCAAGCCCTAAAATGTGTAGTTGAACGACTGGTAAGCTAAAGAGCCACTCAATAAACCGTTGAGAAACTGTTTTGTTGGTTCTACTTTTTAATAATAAAATAAAAATAAAATCAATAATACAACGACAATTTCTCCGTACTAAGCGCTTTCACCCAACATCATATAGGGCATCTTCAGAGTACAAATTCTTTACGATGAAAGCCATCCTTTATATACTTTGAATTAAATAAATAAATTAATTGTGTAATTGTTTAAATTGTATAATTGCGTAATTAGTACTGTAGAAACACTGAAATACGTCTAAGCCCCAAAACTGTTGTCCATACTGTGAACAATAAATAAAACATAACTGTTATTTTTCAAATAATTATTTGATGAACACTAAATGGATAGAAAAGGTTGACCAAAATTAACTATGTTTAACGGATAAAAACGTGAACAGCAGTCACAAAAAGCAAAAATATCACAAGGTATAAATCTCACAAGGTATAGATCTCACAGAATTTAGATATAATATAATATACACATACTTAAAATATAAATTTGATATACACATACTTAAAATATAAATTTGATAATGTGTGGTACTACTACAATCCATCTGCATTAGTACTTAATGTATTTAATATATTTAATGTGTGAATTTGTATACTAATAAATGAATTAATAAATAAATAAATAAATGCCAAATCTTTAATAGTAAACTTTTCCAATGCTGGATAACTATTCTAAAAAGTGTTAAATAATAAATATAATAATAATAATAATATATTATGTTATTATGTTATATTGTGTATAAATATATACCAAAATATTAAAAATATTCAATATTTGTAATATTTAAAATTTGTTAAAATCATGCTTAAATGAAATATGATTTTAATTTAAGTACACTAGAAATAGAAACAAAGTCATTGATGCACTCCTGCACCCCCCACACCCCCCTCCACCTAAATATACCGACTCAGAGATCGCACTACAGTGTACAAAATGGAAATTTTCCATTTCCGCACTGTACTGCACCGAAGTGCGATCTCGGGAGTGGTATCCCAAGTGGCAGAGGGTGCGTGGGGTGCAGGAGGTCTTGCCCCCCTGCATGGAGCAAGTTGTCATTCATCTGCACTTCACAATTTTTTTCCCGAACTTCGATGTTTCACCATTTGATGATTTCAGCTTCGATGAATCACACATTTCAAACAACTTCCAAACCAATGCAATACTCATTTGGAAACAAAATTTTCCTCACTTTGTTACAGAATTGATATAGTTCATATTGATTTACCTAGGCTGTATAAATTTTGGATTTTAGAAATTTTTTTCCCCTGATGCACGTAATACCTGTTGAAAAGATCACAGACAAGTATGCCTTTGAAGCCCCCCAAGATTACCACCTTCAGCCTATCTTTTGCCCAGGAGGAAACCTTGTTGCTTGAACATTTTGACATTAAAACAAATACCCTACTTAGAAAATTGCCCCAGTAATGACCAGATAACTCGGCAAAACATAAGTCAGCATGGAAGGACTGTGAAACCCCAGAAGTTATAGATTTAAGGATTCCATTGGTACACTGAGAATTAAGTGTCCCACTAACCCTTCATTTGTCTAGAGATTTGCAACAAAGCCTAGCCTTCATAGTAAATATTACTGCATCAAACCTGAACACTAGATGTGAAGTTGTTAAATCTCGCCGTTTATTCTCACTGATGGGTTCGGAGCCGATCCTCGGGTCCAACACGGCTGTTAGCAAAGCTCAGTGTTTGCCAGTAGCTCGAGACCAAGCCCCTTATCCCATGATGCACTGCTGGAATTACCCCAGATCTAGTTTGCCACGGCACATCTCTGTGTTCCAGATAGCTCGGACCAATTTTATTGGATAGATTCGTCTATTGCAAGTTTTAAAAACTTTTTTTTTTACTTATATTTCTATATAGATTTAGACTTAGATTTACATTTAGATAAGTGTCCTGTGTTGGCTTTGTTTTTTCTACAGAAGTGTTTCTACTTAAGCAGTTGGCCTTGTTATTTAACCAATTTCTTAGTCAGTAGTTATTTAGATGGTTTCTTGTGTGTTTTTTTTTCCCATTGTTTAAACTTGTCTGAATTTAAAAAGAGATGTCTGATGAGAAAGAGAAGCCACATCCTAAATCTGGCTTCAAAAAATGTCCGGATTGTGGACAAAAAATGTCAGTCACTGACGGGCATGTTCAGTGTGTTTATTTTCTGGGGGCATTACACCTCCAAGACTCTTGTAGCATCTGTCACTCTTTTTTTCCAGGGTACTTTTAGAGAGGAGGAGGAAATTGGTGGATATGGCTTTACTTCAGCACCCCTTCTCGGAAGCACTGGGTGACCAGGATGGTGCTAGTAAATCCTCTAAGTCATCCAAGTCTTCAGGTGACTCCAAGTTATCGAAAAAGGCTAAAAAAATGTAGGGTGTATGGTCATCGGTTCCACTGCCCTCGGAACGGTGTGTCCCTTCTGCTCAGAGCCCAGCTCATAGCTTTGGAGCCGGTTTCTGAGATTCCCTCATCTCCTCTGCTCCAATCAGCACCCTCGGTGCACTCCTCGAAGTCTTCTTTCAGCCTCTCAGATCTGGATATGGACCAGTTGGTGCAGAAGCTTTTATGGGCACCAGGCCTTGCCAAATTGTCTGCTCCGACGCCCTCATCGGAACCGAAGACCATTAACCCGGACTTGACTGCTCCTCCTCCGAGCTGTACTGGACTTTCGGAGCCGGAGGAGGCCGGCCTGATGGGTGTTGAGCCTGTGGAGCCGAGACCTGCTCTGGTGTTATCGGTTCCATCTACTCAAACGTAGTCGGCACCGACTTGGGGCTCTAGGAGCCAACACTCTCCTGTCAGGTCCGGAGAGGATAGTCATACCGATTTGTCGATGCCAACTCTTCCTTTCAGGGCTTCGGCTCGGATGAGCTCGGCTCCTGGCTCGGAGCCCATGTCCTTGGTGCAGGAGGATCGGGCGGTCCCTTCGGATCCGTCTACCCCTTCTCGTCGGAGCCACGGTGCGTTCGATGCCATGAGGAGAGTCCTGTCTCCAAAGACATCATTGGCATCAGGTCTGGCTTCCTCCTCCCCTCAAGCACTTGTCTGCTCCTGCTTCTACCGGTCAACCCAAGCGTAGAGACCCTGAGCCTCAAGTAGCCCCACAGGGCACCCCCTGCTCTTCTGAGACCTTCCCAGAAGCCCCCACTGAGGAGGTACCCAGGAAGAGACTGTGCAAGAGGAGGCACTTGGACTCCCCACAGGAATCTTTGACATCTGACACTGACTTGGATGAGTCAGAAGGGTCCTCTCCATCCCCTCTGAGGATATCTCCTTTGCGGCGATATTAGAGATGCTTAATCAGAGGGGTGGTTGGCAGTCCAAAAACCCTACTGAAGACGAGTCGGTGCTCTTGAAGGCTTGGGTGTGTCTGCCTTACGATGAGCTCATGGAGCTGATCTCTCGTAAGGTGTGGGAGTCTCCGGAGGCCATGGAACCTGTCCCTCAGAAGCCAAATAAGTTAATCTCTGCCCCAGTGGACAAAGCTTTTTTGACTAAGGGAGTGCCTGTTATTGCCATGGTGGTGGCGGCAGCCACCAAAAAGGAAACGTCTGAGACATCCTCATCTATCCATCCTCCTAACAGAGAGTCCAGGATCATGGATAGATATGGGAAATGCATGTTTATTTCAGTGACTTTTTCCCTTCGATCACTGAACTGTTTAACCCATTTTACAAGACTACAAAGAGATCTCTTGAAAGAGCTAGGAGATGCTCTCCAGTTTACGGTAGCTGCAGGGGTTGCCGACAAAGTTAACTCCCAGCTCACTACTCTAAACTTGATTGTGAACTCGTCCATGCGTCTCGTATTTTACGTAGCCGATGGTTCGAGTAGAGCCACTAGTTCAGGGCATGGCTCTGCATAGACAAGCCTGGATGCATCTCTGTTCCTTTGCGGAGCCTTTCAAGTCTTCCTTTATCAACACCCCATTTGATGGCTCATCTCTGTTTGGGCCCAAGGTAAAGGAAACTCTAACTAGGTGCGAACAGGAAGGCAAGACTCCGTTGAAGTCCATTTTTCTACCCCTACTCTGCCCTATCCCAAGGGCCCTAAGGGTGGAATGATGTGGTTCCGAAAAGCTCAGGGACTTTTACGCTGCCCGCGCGGCAGGGAGGGTCCACAACAGCAGGGTGACAGAGGCCAGTTCTCTGGTCAGCCCTACCAGCGCTCCTAAAAGGAGACCTGGCTGTCCGGCTCTGGAGGCAGTCGGGGGTCGCTTATCATTGTACCCAGAAGTCTGGCTAAGCATAACATCTGATACCTGGTTACAAAGCATCATTTCCAGAGGGTATTTCATACAGTTCTCTTCCCCTCCCACTCCTGTCAACAGAATCCCGGATGTTCCACCCAGTCTCGGGGAACAAGCAACTATAGAGGTCCGCAAGTTGCTAGAAAGAGTCATCCAGCCAGTCCCAGCAGACCAAACAGGATTTGGAACTTACTCAAGATTCTTTTTGGTTCCAAGGAAAACAGGGGACTGGAGACCTATCTTGGACCTCAGCAGACTCAACCAATTTGTAAAAAAAGAAGTTCTGAATGGTCACGCTTCAGGCCATTCTTCCCTTTCTAGGGAAAGGCGATTGGGTGTGCTCCATCGATCTCAAGGACGCATACTACCACATAAAGATGGACAGACACTCCAGAGATCACCTGCGTTTCCGGCTGGGAGCCTATCACTACCTGTTTCGAGCCCTGCCCTTTAGTCTCTCTACAGTCCCCAGAGTGTTCAATGCCAAATGCATGGCAGTGGTAACAACTCACCTCAGGCATCTAGGATTCCAGGTGTTTCCATATCTGGATGATTGGCGCCTTACCGCCACCACCAGGCATCAATTGATTCAGGCAACACAATCTACTCTTGACAGTCTGCCACCACTTGGGCATTACAGTCAACTTCGAAAAGTCTGCTGTGTCGCCATCACAGCATACCGTCTTTATAGGAGCAGAGTTAGATACCTCGACCACCACTCTACGTCTTCCAGTCGAAAGGGTCTCACTTTTTCGCCAACACGTCAACTCAGTGTCGAAGAACAGAGCTACAGCCACAGAGGTCTTGAAGGCACTAGGTTTGATGGCGGCAGCAATTGTAGCCATTCCATTCGCAAGGATGCATGTGCGAATTCTTCAATGGCTCCTGTTCCCTCAGTAGTCTTACCAGAAATTGCCAATGAACCATATGAATCTCATCACAAACTCTTGCAAGAGGGACCTTCGGTGGTGGTTGACGTCTCTTCATGTCACAATAGGACGACCCTTTGTGCCCCCCTCCCCTCCAGTAGCCACTGTAACCACGGACGCTTCCCTGATAGGGTGGGGGGGCATTTTCAGGGAAAGACTGCCCAAGACACATGGATGGATCAAGAGTCGCATCTGCATATCAATATTCTGGAGTTGAGAGCAGTACTTCTGGCGTTGCAGTACTTTCAGGACTCTCTTCCTCTAGGGACAATTGCGATTCAGGCAGACAAAATGTCTGTGGTCTGGTAATTGAACAAACAAGGCGGAACCAAGTCTTACCCCCTTTGTCGAGAAGCCCTCACAGTATGGCAGTGGGCTGTGTCATCCCAGCATTTTCTGTTAGCAACGCACATCCCGGGAAAATACAACGTGATAGCAGACAAGCTGAGCAGGGCAATCCTGTTGTCTCACAAGTGGTCTCTCAACCAACACATTGCGGACATGATTGTCCGCAAATGGGGGCCAGCCTTGCTGCGACCTCTTTGCCAGTCACATCAATACCAAATGCAGAAGCTACTTTGCCCTAATACCTCTGGGACATCCACCGAGAGACACACTCGTACACAATTGGCCTCCAGGTCTCCTGTATGCGTTCCCTCCAATTCCATTGATACCCAGGTTTTTACAGAAAGCAAAGTCGCTGGAAAGGACTGTTATCCTTATAGCCCCCATTGGCCTCGACAGATTTGGTTCCCTTTTCCTCACCACCATCTGCTGGAAGATCCATGGATCCTGGACCCAGTTCCAGACGACCTGACACACCCATCAGGGGACTTCCATCCTTCACTGCAGTCTCTAAAGCTGACTGCTTAGCTGATCTACTTCCCCAAATAGCCAGGCTTTATTCACTCTTAGATGACACAAGACAAATTCTATTGTCTTCTCATAAGCCATCCACCAGAAAACTATATCGCAGTAAGTGGAAAAGGTTCTCCATTTGGGCCAGTATACAAAAAATTGACCCTTTCCGAGTTCCTTTGTCGTCCATTTTAGAGTTTTTGGCAATGATTTTTAAGGAAGGAGCAGCAGCTGCCACAGTCCCGGGTTCAGTTAGCTGCCATATCTTATTTCCACCTTGGATTGGATGGGTTAAATATTATGGCCCATAAGTTATCTAAGGTTTTTCTCAAATGTGTTTTTCACATGAGGCCTCCTGTCAAAACCCCTTATTCTCCCTGGAATTTGAATTTTATGCTATCGCAAGTAATCCCCCCCCCCCCCCCCCCTTGAACCAGCAGCATCTTGTGATCTCAAATTTTTGTCCTGGAAAACTATTTTTCTACTGACCATTACTTCTGCCCTCAGTGTCAACTTCAAGCATAATCTATCAGACCTCCTTATGTGATTTTCCATGCTGATAGAGTATCTTTCAGAATAAACCGCTCCTTTTTGCCTAAAGTCTGTTCTGAGTCTAATATCAACCAGGTCATTGGGTTGCCAGTCTTTTTTCTCAACCATTCCAACAAATTAGAATACATGCACAAACTTGACGTGCACAGACAGCTAAGATTTTATCTTGATAGAACTAAGGATATTAGGAAATCAGATCAACGATGTCCTTCATGGATGCATCTGCAGTCATAACAACTGGGTTGTCCTGTCGTCAGGCAGCCCTGCAGTCGGCCGGATTCCAAAGTCCGGGTCCGGCTTCGGCTGATGTCGCACTTCACCCGACGTCATCTCTGCTGGTCTCCGGGTATAAAGGCATCAGCCGACGCCATTTTCTTCAGTCTTTCTTGCCGCGTGGCGCCCAAAGCAGAAGCTGTTCGCAAGTGCCGGTCGGTCGGATCCAGAGATTTCTACTACCGAATACTACTTCGAAGACTTCTAAAAGCTAAGTTACCCCGTTGGGGACTCTTTCTTGCCTCAGCCGATGTCAGAAAAAGTCAATAACTGTTTAACTTGTGGGAAACAAATACCTCATAAAGATTTCCACTCTTACTGTTTGCCTTGTTTAGGCCCAGACCACGACGTAGCAGCCTGTTCGGCCTGTGCTTCCTTCAACCGACGAACGCTTAGGCGACGGTCGGAGTTTGCTGAACAGTTTTTCGGTTCAGAATTTGCGTACATTATGCCGTCGGATCCTCCGACTACCCAAATTGTTAAGAAACACAAAGAAAAAGACCGACACTCGCGGTCCACGGTTTCGGCCGAAACCATGGGGAAGCAAACCGCTAGTGTCTCGGTTTCGGCCGAAACCGAGAAAACTGATCAAAGCACAGCTGAATCTTTGACTACTTCTGAGGTTCCTGCTACCTTACTTGAATCGGCCTCTGAAATTTTACCTACTACAGTGGCTTCTAGTGAATTATCAGACACCATCCCTTTGGATGTCTCTACCCCAGCACGTGGTGCTGCTAGGCCTCCTGCAGCCATGTCCATTAAGGCCTTTGCCAGGGCTAAAGCAGCCAAGTCTACTAAATCAGTGCCTGTTAAACCCCCCTCAACCAGGCCTACTTCTAGTTCACAAATGCTTACTCTGGCAGAAGATTTAATATCCTTAATTAGGGATCTCAATCTCACCCAGACAGGGCCTCTCAGCCCCAGAGAAGAGACCTAGGGCAGAGCCCCCCGAGCCTGTGTCCTCTGATGATTCTGCGGATGACTCAGATATTACAGACCAGCCAGAGGCTCCTTTCTCCAATTATGAAGACTCAGATGCTGAAGAATCCATTCCAGCTGCTTCTCCACCAGAAGAATTCTCCTTTGGGGAAACCTTACATGCCATGCGAGAACAATTCCAATGGCAGCAACAGGATTTCTCAGATTCCAGAAAAAGACTTAGGACTTTTCTGCACCTTCCATAACACAGGCCCTTAGCTATACCTCCTGTCCTCTCTGTTGTGGACGATGCCTTTAATGATGTCTGCTCTGCACCAGATTCCTTACCTCCAGCCCCTGCCAAACCAGACAGATTTTACAGGGTACCAGACACGCATCATCACCTATACAAGGCCCCACTTGCAGACCCCGAAACTATATCCCAGGGGCCTAAGGCAGTAGCCTCGACCACAGCAAAACCCTATTCCTTCTGAAAGGGAAGCCAGGTCTTTAGACAGATGGGGCAAAAAAGTTTATACCTCAGCTACTCTCTCAGCTAGAGCTTTAAACTGTCAGTTTCACATGATACAATGCCAAGAGTTTATGCTTGATCAGTTAACTAAAAAACTATCCTCTGATGACTCTATAGATAAGAAATATGTATTAGAAATGGTAAATAACATACAACAGGTTAGTAACCATTCCTTAAAATGTGGCTATGATGCACTGGAGGCTTCATTTAGATCAGCCATGACTGGCACAGTGATAAGAAGACATGCATGGCTGAAGGAACAAGTCTTACCGGATCATGTTAAAGCTAAGTTATTAGATGCTCCTATGGATAAGACCAGTTTGTTTGGTACACCTGCCCAGCAGGTAATGAAGAAAATGGAAGAAAAGGCAAAATCTGTTCAAACGGTTAAAGATTTCTTGCAGGTTCAGCCCCAAGGTTTAGCAGGAACTGGCCTGCCAAAAATTGGTCCTTTCCTGACTCCACAAGATCCCAAAGGGGCAGGAATAGACGTTCCAGAGGCAGAAACCAATCCAGAGGAGGTGCCTACAGAGGACGACAGTGGCAAGGTAATAACAGAGGCACAGACTCAGCCACTACCACTACAACAGCACAATCACAGTGACTTAATTCTACATCCGCCTACCAGGGAACAAATAGCAGCTCCATTAGGCGGAAAATTAACCTTATTTTCGAAAAACTGGCACTACATCACAAAAGACAAGTGGATTTTGCAAACCATAGACCAAGGTTACCGGTTCCACTTTCACACTTTACCAGTCAAAAGAGGAATGCCAAACCTGCCTCCAAATCAAAAAACAGAAGCTCTACAGCAGATAATGCAATTAGCAAAGATGAGAGCTGTGGAAAGAGTGCCAATAACAGAACAAGGCAAAGGAGTTTACTCCAGACTATTCCTAGTTCCAAGAAAGGAAAGAAGTTGGAGACCTATTCTCGACCTGTCCACCTTAAATAACATACATCATTGTCCCAAAATTCAAAATGCTGACCCTACAGCAACTTCTTCCCATGCTGGGCAAGGAGTGTTGGCTGGTAACTCTAGATCTCAAGGAGGCATACCTGCACGTCCCCATTCGACCAATTTGCAGAATATACCTCAGATTTCTTGCAGGATCAGAGCATTATCAATTCTCAGCATTGCCCTTTGGCTTATCTACTGCGCCCAGAGTATTCACAAAATGCCTGGCATCAGTAATCGCCCACTGCAGACTACAGGGAATCCAAATTTATCCATACCTGGACGACTGCCTGCTACAAGGGGACAACAAAAGCAAGCTGACAACAAATTTACAAAGGGTCATTTACTTGCTACAAGCACTGGGATACACAGTCAATTTACAAAAGTCAAGGCTGATACCATCCCAAACAAGCATTCCTGGGCGTGGAATTGGACACTGTAAAACAAATGGCATTCCTAACCGCAGAAAAACAAAAAGAACTCCCTATTTACTTCTTGGCTCTAACAAAACAAAACAAATTAACAGCAAGAAAAGTCCTGCAGGCCTTGGGCTACATGGCATCATGCATAATCTTGGTTCCACATGCCAGATTACATATGAGAAAACTACAGTGGTACCTAAGGAATTTATGGTCCCAACACAGGCACAGCCTAGAAGCAGAAATTCCACTAATCCCATGCCTAAAACAGGAGTTCCTATGGTGGGCACAAGCATGCCAGTCAAACCCAGGCCTACCCTTTCACAGCTATCAAGCAAGCCAGACCATCACAACAGACGCCTCAGACCTAGGATGGGGGGCTCACATGCTGGACAAATGCGTACAAGGATTGAGGACGCAGGATCAACTCCACCTGCACATCAACCTAAAAGAAATGCTGGCAGTAAAACTGGCAATCCAAAATTTCAGACCATTTCTCAAAGAGGGCCATTTGATGATAAGGACAGACAACACCACAGTCATGTGGTACATCAACAAGCAGGGAGGCACTCATTCATACCCCTATGCAGAATGACTTTGGAGCTTTGGAACCTGGCACTCAGCTACAACATCCAGTTACAGGCAATATTTGTACCGGGAAAGGACAATACTCTAGCAGACATATTGAGCAGAACCACATCGGATGCCCACGAATGGATGCTACACCCGGACATCTTCAAGACCATCTCAAAGAAATGGGAAGACCACAGATAGATCTATTCGCTTCCTCTCGATCACCAACTCAAAAATTCTGCACAAGGACATTCCACCCACTTGCATGGAAAGTGGATTCGCTCTCCTTCAGCTGGAAAGGTCTAACAGCATATGCATTTCCACCTCTTCCCTTGATACACAAGGTATGACTAAAAATCAAGGAGGAACGTCCAAGGATAACCCTGATAGCTCCAAACTGGCCAAGACAACACTGGTACCCATTACTGAGGAGCATGTCTCGGGACAACATGTGGCCAATACCCCTGATGCCTTTGATGTTAACTCAGAACAACTACAGCATCATGCATCCAAACCTAAAAACGTTGCAACTGACTGCATGGAACATCACATAGCAGCAACTAACCCAGAACTTTCCCAAAGGGTTAAAGACATTATCCTTGAAGCCCGCAGACCTTCAACAAGAAGGAACTATGCAGGAAAATGGAAAAGGTTTGTCATTTGGAGCACTGAAAGAGGAAAAGATGTGTCAATGGCTAACATTCTGGAGTATCTGGCAGAGCTTCTACATACAGGCCTGTCCTATTCCTCCATCAAGATACATGCATCAGCTATTTCAGCAGAATACAGCTTTGATCCACCTGTCTTTTCACATCCTTTACTCAGGCAGTTCCTCAGAGGAATCAAGAATGTAAAACCTCCAAGGAAACCACCATTGCCAGCTTGGGATTTGAACTTTGTGCTAGAAAAATTGGCACTCGCACCTTTTGAACCAGCAGCTACAGCGGACCTACAGCATCTATCGTGGAAAACTGCTTTCCTACTGGCAATAACCTCAGCAAGGAGGGTCTCTGAACTTCAGGCCCTAATGGCGGTACAGCCCTTCCTAATCTTCCACCAAGATAGAGTGTCCATGAGGACTAATCCTACGTTTATGCCTAAGGTGATATCCAGAGTGTCTTTAAACCAGGCAATCCACCTACCTACCTTCTTTCCCAACCCACAAAACAGAGGGGAAAGAATGCTGCATTCCTTGGATGTACATAGACAGTTACGCTACTACCTGGACAGAACAAAAAGTAGCAGAAAAACTGACCAGCTTTTTGTAGCCTATGCAACAGGAAGGGAAGGAAAAGCAATTTCCAAACAGACAATCTCCAAATGGATAGGAAATTGCATACGGTTCTGTTACTCCTTCCATGGAAAACCAATTCCACAGAACATAAGGCCTCATTCTACAAGGGCAACAGCCACTACCACAGCCTTCCTACGAGGCGTGGCAACCAAGGACATTATTGAGGCGGCTACTTGGACCTCCGGGCATACATTTGCCAAGCATTATAACTTACCAATGTACCCCAGATCCCGAGCAGGGTTTGCCACTGCTGTGCTGCAAGGGATCCTAACCACACCATAATCTAAATTTTTCCTCCTCCCTTAGTTGGCTATGGTATTCTACCCAGTTGTTATGACTGCAGATGCATCCATGAAGGACATAGTACAGTTTTGTACCTACCATAAATGTAGATGTCCGAACTGGATAGCATCTGCAGTCAGGATTACCCTCCCTCCTTCCCCTCTGTGGTACTCCTAGGGTATTTACCCTCCTAATAGCTAGCTAGTGGGGGGAGTCTCTTATGGTGTATTTGTTTGTATATATGTACATACATGCTTATTTTCTGAGTTTGCCTTCTATCCTTTTGGAAACATTGGCATTTATCCAAAAATTAGCCTTCCAGGAAGGGCAACTGGCATCTGGGGCAAGAAACACTGAAGAAAATGGCGTCGGCTGATTTATACCCGGAGACCAGCAGAGATGACGTCGGGTGAAGTGCGACATCAGCCGAAGCCGGACCCGGACTTTGGAATCCGGCCGACTGCAGGGCTGCCTGACGACAGGACAACCCAGTTGTTATGACTGCAGATGCTATCCAGTTCGGACATCTACATTTATGGTAGGTACAAAACTGTACTTTTTATATCCTTTTTGGAGGCCAGAAAACGTAGACCAGTGGCTAAAACAACCCTTTCAAAATGGTTATCTGGTTGTATCTCATTTGTTCATGCAACTGCTAACATACCTTTGCCACACAAAGTAAAGGCTCATTCAGCCAGAGCCATTTCTACATCATCTGCTTTTCAAGCCAAATTGCCACTTGATAACATTTGTGCTGCAGCCACTTGGTCTAAGCCACATACTTTTATCACTCATTACAAAGTGGATAAGGCTTCCAGGGACAGGTCTTCTTTTGGCTCTCCAGTCCTGAAAAATGTACTCCCGTGAGCCACCCAGGATTGCGGGTGCTAGGGACGCTACCCATCAATGAGAATAAACGGTGAGATTTAACTTCACATAAAGAAGTTATGTACTCACCTAACGTTCCATGTGAGTTGTTTCTTGCCTTTATTCTCACGTCTCTCCCTCCACCCCCCACCTGGCTGACAGTTGACCTAGAGGCTAGTATCATCCTGGTTGTTCAATACTTCTTCTTCCTTCTTGGGGTGTGCACCCCTTACAGGGTTATATATACATGCAGCAAACAAGATCTGAGGTAATTCCAGCAGTGCATCATGGGATAAGGGGCTTGGTCTTGAGCTACTGGCAAACCTTGAGCTTTGCTAACAGCCATGTCGGAGCAGAGGATCGGCTCCGAACCCATCAGTGAGAATAAAGGCGAGATAACTCACATGGAACGTTATGGTGAGTACATAACTACTTTTCCCAGGCATTCATAGGGGTGCCAGACAGGTGCAGATCACCTTCCATAGTCTTTCCTTTCAAAAATCCATAGCATTTGAACAAAGCAGTAGTCTCTGAGAGATTACACTTTCATCATAGTTGCGCTACTACAGTGTAGAAATCACAAGATCCTCCTGTCTAATTTCCTTATTTGCAGACATCTGACTTGCTGATGTTTATGCCCCCTCTTTTTGATAAGCATTTTGCTAAAGAATGCTTGCTGATTTAGTAGAGGTTTAATGCAACTACTCTCTCTGCTGTAGAGCCTTCAGTGGTGTGCACTGCTGCCCTGATTAAGGAATTGAGACCCCCCTTCCCTTAGGTGATATTTGATTTAGATTTTGTAACTTCAAGAAGAATACAGCTTTTCCTCTCTGGTTAGAGTGCACAGGGGCTGTAGTTTAGTGATGTCCTCCAGAAGATAGTTTTAGCCTGTTGCCGCCCTCCAACTTTCTGCAACCTGCTTGAGATTATTTGGAACTGTAGGAATAGGGTTGGGGACAAGGCTATTACTCTGATCATCATTTGAACATGTCCTCAGGAATGCATCCCTTGAAAAATGTTATAAACCACTTCCAGATAGCTCTCACAAGCACTCCCATTTTTTTTTTACACTCGCTGTGGTGTGTAAGCTCCCTCAGAAAGTCCAGAGCTCACTGTACTTGTCCTGTGGCTGCTTATTGGGACTCTAGGTCTCTCCTAGAAGTAGCTGTTTGGTCTTCTGTGTACACTTTTGCTAGACATAAGCTAGATTCAGTGTCCAGATCTTCAGAAAGCTTTGTAAAAGTATACTAAAAGGACTGCTAGTCTCTGGAACCTGTCCATCCAGCCGTTCTAATTACCTTGCTGCAGGCATCCCATATAATTCTCTCATGAGAGAGATGGTATCTCCAAAAGAAAACTCTTCCCCTGGAGATTCAGGACTGATGAGAGTCCTCTTCCTCAGGGGAATGAAGTCCTTGGGGGATTCAGTTTGAGAGCAGCAAGTAAGAATGTCTTCAGAAGAGGAGTATTCTTCATCTGACTTTTCTGAGGCCTGCATAGGAGTAGGAGCAGGTGGAGGTACCAGTGATTGTAGGGCCTGGAATGCCCTAAAAAGATTTTGAGAGAGAACTTCCCACCCAGGGGTAGATTGCTGTTGGGTATGTTTTAATTTGTTTCCTCTTCAGAAGAGCTGAAGAATGGTTCAGTTTAGAGGCCAACATCTGGGAGGATTGCAGAGCAGGGATAGGCCCCTCCAACACCACGAGCTGTGGTTCCCCCTCGCCATCAGGTTCTGATGGCTGATCAAACTCAGCCGACATACTCTGTGTTTCCGTCGGGCCAGCTTCCATTACGGTTCTCGGTTCCAATTGAGAAACAGACGTCCGATGGGACCCTGGGCTAACATGTGCTTAGAGAGTCTCACCGGACTCCTGAGGTGCAGCATGGGCATTGGGCCTAACTTTTTTGGCCTTCTTCCTAGGCTGCTTGTCGTAAGTACCTACCCCGCCCTCCATACCTAACGCCAGACGTTGGAGTCTCTAGTTCTTGAGAGAGAGTTTGAGAGCAGCCAGATGGCTGTGAAGAATTTTAGGCACAAACAATTTACAAATGTCGCAAGACGTATGGTCGTGGACCTCCCCTGGACAAAACAAACACTTATGCTTATCCTTGTGTGGAATTTGTCTTCTACAAGCACACTTCCCCTTTCTAGTTTTGTGTACATCTGAAAAGCTAAGAAATAGATAAAAAAATCCCACAGGTTACTTATCTGTAGCGGATGGCCGTCAAACGAGAATGCTTCCTGAAGCTGGCGATCAGAGGTTCGAAGATCACTGCGGCAGGAAAGTTCTGAAGTGGGTACGTGCAGATGTTACCTTTATAGCCAACGTCGGTTTATGACTGACATCAAATGTAGCATATACCCCTGCTCCTAAGACTTTGGTGTACTGGCCGGATGTCCAGTGCTGCAGGCAGCAACCTCCCTACAGTTATGAATACTGAAACATGAGAATAGAAGGACATAGTTATGGCTACTTGCAACAGTGATCTAATGAAGAACATAGTACCGTTTGTATAAATTAACTTAGCAATGACAGTAGATAACCTCACTATTTCATTATTAGCACCTTGTCACACCTCTTCTTTCTTTCCTACTTCCCATGCTCTCCTGATGTGTCATGACATGAATATCTTTACTGGATTAGACTAAATTTTTATAGTGCTTCAACTTTCCATTTGGGCAAGAAAGCCCTGAAACAGTGTTATCAGATGATGTCATTTTCATTCATTCCTCAATGAATGGGTTTCCGATCAGAGACTGCCGCATTTCTTCCAGACTCTTGTATCAGACTCTTGAGCCCCTCCCCTTACCCATAATGCCCCTTACTGCTGTATTACCTCGGATCTCGTTTGCTGCTCTAATGGTTCAGACATGAATCGTATTCTCTTGAGCTCTGGTTGTCATTCATGAGTTTTCTTGGCGAGTAAAAGTTACATTTATTACTTTTACTCTCAACGTGTGTTCTTATATACTCTTCCTTCTTTTACTCCTTTTTCTGCAATTTTTGCTATTTCTTTTTACCCATTTATTCCAGTGAGCATCTTAGCTTACCATTGTTGGTAATTTTTCCTTTTTTTTTTTCCCCTTAATGTATATAATTTCTTTTCTTGTCTTTCTAAAACATGGCTGAGAAGCCAACAGGATTTAAGAAGTGTGCTTATGTGGGTATGAGATGCCCAATTCTGATACCCATAAAGGAGGGTGTCTATTATTTAGATCCAAGTCATCTGGATTCTCCTGGTCAAATCTACGCAGGATTCAGTTTCAGGACTGTCAGCGATAGGCTTAAGTTGGTTTTAAAAGGCATACTTCCAGCTCCTCCTTCTGCTTCTGTTTCAGTGGCTCTAACCCCCACCAAAAAGTCAAAATCTATTTCAGAGTCCAGGGAGCACAGGAAACTCTCACCTGCCCAATCTCCCAAATCTGCTCCAGCATCGGAGCCGCCTGCCAAGCTTTCTAAGCACACCCATCTAACATCAACAGTTACTGTCACCTTGGCCCCGGATCCCTTGCTTTTCTGCAGAGATTATTTCACCATGGCTCCAATCCCCCTTTTTGCAGGAAACTCTCCACCTTGCGCATCTTCTATCAGGTCCTCCCGAAGTCTGTCCGAGGTAGATGTGGACAGGGTGATCCCTGCTGTGGTAGCCCTCGGCCGCCCTGAATACCAGAGTCAAATGTTTTTCTGCGTCGGCTGCTGTCGCCTGTAGTCTGATGTCAGGTTGTCAGTGTTATAAAGCAAGGCTGCCAGCGCCATTACATCAGTCGTTCTTGCCGGGGAGCCCATAGCAGAAGCAGTTCGCAAGTGTGCCAGTCGGTCACTACCAGAGTTTAAATTACAGCTGAAAACGTCTAAAGCTAAGTAACCCATTGGGTATCCCTTTTTCTTGCACTAACCTATGTCCGAAAAAGTTAACATTTGTCTCGCCTGTGAAAAGGAAAGCAGATCCCACACTGAGACTTCATTCATACTGCCTCACTTATTTAGGCCCAGACCACGACATCCCCCATTGCCGGTTCTGTGCCCTCTTTAATGCAAGAACCATTCACCGTAGGTATTTTTGTCTTCTGTCTTCGCATTCCGAAATGGCGTCAGCCAACAATCCGTGGACATTCCAAAAAAGTGCAGAGATACAGACCACAAAAGACTAAGCCTTCCGACGACACTACCTCTAAGCAGGTCATCAGTTCTCCATAATTCAGTGAGGCGCTTTCGCAGCCCCTGATGCCCGATTTCAGTATCTACGCAGGCCTCTACCGAGACCCTTTTGGAGTCTGGTATCCCACAGAAATCTTCTTTGTCTTCTGAGCCTTTGGCTGTGTCTGGCTTGTTTGGATCCGGAGCCATGAAGCAGGCACTGGCTTTTGAGGAGGTCTCTTGCACTACAGAATCTAGACAAAAAACAAGATCTTCTCATCCGACTACCGTTTCTCTCAGACCGATGGATACTCTTAGGCCTAGAAGCCAAGCCACTCCTAGAAAACCTGCCTCTAGCCACCATCTTGCTCCTGCTCCACCACCCCAAGTACAAATGCTTAAAATGGCGGAGGGTCTCATCTCCCTTATCAGGGGTAGTCAAGCCACAACTTCTAAAAGGAAGAGACACCCTTCTCCTGAAATTGATGGAACAGAATTCTGAGGAATCTGATTATTCAGATTTTGAAGAGGAAAAACAATCTCTGACTGCTTATGAGGATTCAGATGCAGAGGAGTCCATTCCTTCTGCCTCCCCCACCAGAAGACCTTTCCTTTGGGGAACATTTCCAATGGGAATCTCAGGATTTCCCCCAGTCTTAGAAAAGATTGCGTTTCTGGACCTGCCCCAGCACAGACCCCTGACCATCCCCCCGATTTTAGAAGTGGTGGATGATGTTTTACATGAATCTAGCTTGGCTCCTGACACCCTCCCACCTGCTCCCAGTAAACCTGACAGGCATTACAGAGTACCGGATTCTCACAAATACCTGGACAGAAATCCTGCTGCAGGCCCAGAGATCATTACACAGGGACCTAAAGGAGCTAAGACTAGTTCTGCCCAGAATCCTATTCCTTCTGACAAGGATTCCAGAGCTCTGGACAGATTGGGTAAAAAAAAGTATACACCTCTGCAACCTTGGCTGTCAGAGCACTCAACTGTCAGTTCCATATGTTAAAATATCAACAGCACACTTTAGAACTGTTAAAACAAAAGATTTCAACCTTTCCTGACTGTGCCAATTCGAAAGAGTTAGCAGATTACTACACTCTACTTGTCAAGTGGCCAAACACTCATTACACTCTGGATATGACACCCTAGAAGCCTCAAGCAGGGCAGCAGTGTCAGGATCTGTCATTAGGAAACATGCATGGTTGAAGGAACAACCTCTCCCTGATCATGTAAAGTCTAAATAATTGATGCACCCCTGGATAAGGACCGCTTTTTTTTGGAGTAAAAGCAGAAGAGGTGCTTAAAAAGATGGAAGACCAAGCAAAATCTATAAAAACAGTAAAAGATTTCTTTCAGCTTCAACCTCACAGGTTCAGCAGAATCTTTCCCTCTAAGCACTGGTCCTTCACTGCACCTAACAGAAAGGGCCAAGGTAAGCCCCGCAGGGACAGACCACCCATGCCCCTATCCCAGGGGCAGCAGAGAACCAAACAGTGGACCACTTCCGCCTCAAAGGCAAGGAGTTCTAAGCCACCCTTCTATAGCAAAGACTCTCAATGACTCCCTCTCCCCTCTCTGCCCTCCTTTGTCACCTAAAGCTAGGAGGAAGGCTCTCCCTCTGCAAAGAAAATGACCTTCTGTAACTAAGGACCAATGGGTCTTAAAGATCATTTTTCAGGGATACAAATTCTCTTTCAACGAACTCCCAATTCCAAGAGGGTACCCAGACTTGCCTCCAAATCAGTGGGCAGAGGCATTGAAACAAGTCCAAACTGTCATATCCCAGGGGGCAGTAGAACCTGTCCCCTCAGATCAAACGGGCAAAGGCTTTTATTCCAGATTGTTCCTTGATATTCTTCGTGTTTCACTGTTGCAGTCTGATTGCAGTAGCCCTCAGTCGGCCTGATTAACAAAGTCTTGGGTCTTGCTTCGGTTGCTGTCTGTTCTTCCCTGACGTCATGTCGTCAGGGGTATAAAGCATTGCAGCCGACGTCATTACATCAGTCTTTCTTGCCGTGCGGTGCCCGAAGCAGAAGCAGTTCGCAAGTGCCGGTCGGCCGACTCCTGAAATTTTTGTTTTCAAGTTTCAGAACCGAAGTCTTCAACTAAAAGCTACGTACCCCGTTGGGGAAACTTTTTCTTGCTCTTATCTGATGTCAGTAAAAATAATTGCATTTCTTGTGGAAAGCAAATGCCTCATGAAGATTTTCATTCGTAATGTATTCCTTGCCTAGGCCCTGACCACAACGTACCTCGCTGTCGATTTTGTGCCTTATTTAAACCATGAACTATCCATCGTCTGTATATTTGCACTTCTAAATATTTTGGTGCTCGGTTCAATTATCCTGACATGTCTTCAGTAAGCCATTCGACTACCGACATTCCGAAAAAATGCCGAGATAAAGACAGAGACAGGCCGCCCAGTTCGCTGGTACTCAGTGAGGTGCTTTCGCAGTCCCTGATGCCCACTACTTCAGATTCACAGGTCTCTACTGAGACCCATTCTAAGTCCGATATGCCACGAGATGCTTCAACTGTGGAACCTGCGGATGTCTACCTTGGATGGGTCCGGAGCCACTGTGCAGGTACCGGCGTCTGAGGATGTATTCAGGCCTACTGATTTGCACGTTAAACCAACGCCATCTTCTTCAAGGCCTAAAACTCGAACCATGCTTAGAAAACTGACGCCCAGACCACATGGTCAGGCCTCTATGCCTACAACACAAATAAGAATAACTGAAGATCCTAATACTTTAATTAGGGGAAGCCAACTTTCCCCCTCTAAGAGACCTAGGACTGAGTTTGCTTATGATACTTCTGACCAGGATTCTGAATTTGTTTCCTCTGATGACCAAGATTTACCCTGATCTACCTATGAGGATTCTGATGCTGAGGATTCTATTCCCACTGCTCCCCCCCCCCCAGAGGATTTCTCTCTTGGTGAAACCTTGCCTACTCTCAGGGAGCATTTTCGTTGGGAAAGTCATGATTTCTCTGATTCTAAAAAGAGGCTTAAGGATTTCTTACTACTGCCCCAGCACAGGCCTTTAGCTATACCTCCTGTACTGGACATTGTTGATGATGCCTTTTCGGAATCTAGCATGGCCCCTGACTCTTTACCTCCTGCTTCCAGAAAACCTGATGGATATTACAGGGTTCCTGACTCTCACAAGTTCCTTTTCAAAAATCCTACTGCGGATCCTGAAACCATTTCACAGGGACCCAAGGGCATTAAAGCTACTACTGTCAAAAATCCTACCCCCTCTGATGAGAGACTCCAGGGCGCTAGATAGATGGGGTACGAAGGTATACACTTCTGCAACTTTGGCCATTAGGGCCTTGAATTGCCAGTTTCATAAGTTATCAGCTGCATATTATTGGATTGCTTAAATAGAAAATTATGTTGTTTCCTGATTGTGCTGAAAATAAGGATTTACAGGATTTAATGCATTCTGCTGAACAAGTTGGTAAACATACATGGCGATGTGGTTTTGATTCACTGGAGGCATCTTGCAGGGCTGCTGTAACTGGGTCTGTACTTAGAAGGCATGCTTGGCTTAAGGGGCAATCCTTGCCAGATCATGTTAAAGCAAAATTACTGGATACTCCCTTAAATCAGGACCGCCTGTTTGGCAACAGGGCATAAGTTCTTAAAATGATGGAAGAAAAAGCTAAATTTATGCAAATTGGTAAAGATTTTTTACAAGTACAACCTCCAAGATTTAGTAGGCATTGACCTTTTAAGAATTGGTCTTTTCCTGCCTCTTCCAGACCTCAGTCCAAACGCAGATCCAGCAGAGAACCCAGGCTTCAGTCCCAGGGGACGCACAGGACTAAGCAGTGGGGGGTCTCCACTTCCAAATCTGGGAGTAATAAAACTCCCCCTATGGTAAACTGTCTCTATGACTTCTTTTTAATACTTCCAAGCACTTCTCAACTGACTGCCCCTTTGGGGGGAAAGATTGAAATTTATGCAAAGAACTGAGGACTCATTACCCAGGACAAATGGGTTTTAAATATAGTGTCCCAAGGATACAGATTTCACTTCCATACATTACCAACTCCAAATGGTTGGCTGGATCTACCTCCAAATCAGTGGGCAGAGGCCCAAAAGCAATTGCTCTCTCTCTCTCTCAAGCATAGGGGCTATTCAGTTGGTACCAGAAGAAAAGGGACAAGGTTTCTACTAGAGTTTTTTCCCGGTACCCAGAAAAGAGAATTCATGACGTCCTATCCTGGACCTGCCTACACCTTTTTGGTGATTCCAAAATTCAAGATGCTGACTCTTCCACCAGTTGCTTTCTATGCTAAGCAAAGATGCCTGGTTGGCAACACTAAATTTAAAGGAAGCATGCCTGCACATCCCAATCAGGGCATCTTGCAGAAGATACCTACACTTCAAAGCAGGCTTACATGCACTATCAGTTCTCTGCACTGACCTTTGGCTTATCTACTACGCCCAAGGTATTCACAAAGTGCCTAGCTCCAGTCATTGCATTTTGCAGGCAAAGAAATATTCAAATATACCAATACCTGGACGATTGTCTAATTCAGGCAGAAAACCAGGACATACTTTTGAAAAATTCTGCCTTTTGTACAAAGGGTGCTAACTTGTCTGGGGTACACCATAAATGAAAAGAAATCACACCTGGTACCCTATGAACAAATTATATTCCTGGGAGCAAGCTTGAGTACAACTTCCCAGATGGCTTTCCTCACACCAGAGAAACAAATTCACTTGATAACCTACTTCAGACAAGTGGCCACAAAAACCCTGCTGTCTGCAAGGCAAATACTACAAGCCTTGGGGTGCATGGCCTCCTGCAGTCTTCTAATTCCATATGCAAGACTGCATATGAGGAAACTACAGTGGTATCTAAAAAGCGTATGGTGTCAACTTTCTCAGGATCTAGAAGCAGTGATTCCTATCATTCCTTGTCTACGCCTAGAGTCCCTTTGGTGGGCAGAGGCCTGCCACCAAAACAAGGGACTACCATTCACGCTAACCCCTGCCGCCCAAACCCTAACAGACTCATCAGACTATGCATGGGGGGGCACCTGGCAGGGAAGTGCATTCAGGGCAAATGGAACTCAATTCAAATGCACCTTCACATCAGTCTCAAAGAAATGTTGGCTGTACAGAATGCCCTGACAGCCATCAAAGACCACATTCTCCCAGGACAATGAATAGTAAAGACGGACACCACCACTGTTATGTGGTACATAAACAAGCAGGGGGTACACATTTTTACCCCCTCTGCAGACTAGCCGTGGCATTGTGGAACACAGCCTTGAGCTACCAAGTGTATCCACAAGCTCAATTCCTGCCAAGAAAACTAAATACACTGGCAGATGGACTAAGCAGAAATCTCATGGCCCCACACAAGTGGAAACTGGAACCAAGGATTTTTAACATGTTGACAAGCAAATGGGGAGCCCAGATATAGACCTGTTTGCCTCCCCCCAGAACTATCAATTGGAAACATTTTGTGCAAGGACTTACCACAGACGAGCTTGGAAGGTGGATGCTCTGTCCTTCAGCTGGAAAAACCTATCAGTTTATGCCTTTCCTCCTCTGCCTCTGCTCTCCAAAGTACTACTAAAGATCAAACAAAACAAACCAAGGATGATTTTGATTGTACCAGCCTGGCCATGCCAACACTAGTACCTTCTCCTGCGCAGTGCGTCACTGTTGGCCCCATGGCACCTGCCTCAGACTCCTACCCTGCTGTCTCAGCAGAAGAACCAGATTCCGCACCCACAGCTTCAAACATTGAACCTAGCAGCCTGCCTAATTACCTAAGCTCTCCTTTACTATCCCTCAGTAAACCAGTGATGGATGTCATTTCAGAGGCAAGGAGGCCTAGTCCTAGAAAATCTTATGCTGAAAAATGGAAAAGATTCTGTACCGGCCTCAAAGAGATGCCCTATGCAGACCGTCTCAAAAAACTGCAGCTTTACTCCGTTACATATCGCCTACTCAGAGGCGATCTCTGCCTAACGCACAAAGCTATGTCAAACCCAGAGCTCTTAGACATGCTCCACTTAAAGAAATCCCAATCCCTACGAGCTACACACTCTAGGGACCTAAACCTCGTCACCACAATAAACAGAACATGCTGGAGGGATAGATTCCTGTCCCAGAGACTTCCCATACTCTGGAACAAACTACCTATCTATATCAAACAAAGCTCCTCATTAGCACTGTTCAAGAAAAATCTTGATAATTGGATGGGAGATAGGAAATTCACCCCGGGGATCACTTCTGTGGCTCTGCTCGACAGTGGCACAGGAAAATAATTTTCTTGGGTGGCGAAAGCCAGGGTACCTTTGGCTAGGCTTATATAGGCCCTAGGGCCAATAGCCTAGTACCTACCTATGAACCTATGCCTGGAACCAGTCTCAAGGGATGAGCACAGCAGTGCCTAATTTACCTCAGATTTTACAATACTTAACTGAGATGCTTCACAAGGGCCTGTCTTTTTCCTCAATAAAAATTCACGCCTCAGCCATTTCAGCTCATTTATAACACACAGCCTCTCCTCTTCTCTCATCCACTGCTCAAGCAGTTCCTCAGAGAGGCCAAAAAATTTAAGACCACCCAGGAGAGCTCCAACTCCAGCCTGGGACCTTAACTTTGTATTGGAGAAACTCACCCTTTCTCCTTTCGAGCCAACTGCTACTGCAGATTTAAAATTCCTTTCTTGGAAAGCAGATTCCATTTTGGCCATCACTTCAGCAAGAAGGGTATCTGAATTACAGACCCTTATGGCAGTGGAGCCTTTTGTTATCTTTCATGCGGACAGGGTGTCCCTCAGGACCAATTCCGCTTTCATGCTAAAGGTGGTATACAGTGTGGCCTTTAATCAGTCCATTCATTTGCCAACCTTCTTTCCTAATCCACAGAACAAAGGGGAACGGATACTGCACTCCTTAGATGTGCACAGACAACTTAGATTCTTCTTCGACAGGACTAAACCTCAAAGGAAATCTGAACAACTGGTGGTGGCAGTTGCTGCAGGGACAGAGGGGAAGGCTATTTCAAAGCAAAACATTTCCAAATGGATAGGCCATTGCATTCATTTCTGCTATAAGCACAATGGAAAACCTATCACACAGGGGATCAGACCCCACACAACCAGGGCTGCATCTGCCTCTACAGCCTTTCTCAGAGGCGCACATACCAGGGACATCCTAGAAGCTGCTACCTGGAGTTCTGTACATACTTTCACCAAGCATTACCATTTGCCAATTTTCTCTAAATCCAGAGCTGGCTTTGCCACGGCAATTTTGCAGGGCCTTATAGCTGGTCCTAATGCTATCTAAATTCCTCCTCCCATCCTTAGCTTTGGGAATCTACCCAAATGTAATGACTGCAACAGTGAAGCATGAAGAACATAGTACAGTTGTGTGCTTACCATAAATGTAGATGTTCAAGTGTATTCACTGTTGCAGCCTTGGATGATGATCGTGTTTCACTGTTGCAGTCATTACATTTGGGTAATCCGCTGGCAGGTTGCCCTCAGTCGGCCTTATTAACAAAGTCTTGGGTCCTGCATCGGTTGCTGTCCCTTCTTCCATGACGTAAGGTCGTCAGGGGTATAAAACATGCAGCTGATGCCACTTTAATCAGTCTTTCTTGCCGAGCGGTGCCCGAAGCAAGTGCTGGTCGGCCGACTCCTGAAATTTTCGATGTTCTTCATCTCACATTGCTGCAGTCCTTACACTTGGGTAGTCCGCTGTCCTCGGTCGGCCCGAATATCAAAGTATTAGGCTGACGTCGGTCAAGGCGCTTAAGACTGACATCAGGACATCAGGGTACAAATGCGCATGACCGACGTCATATCCTCAGTCTTTTTTGCCGCATGGTCCGATGCAGAAGCAGCGTTGCAAGTGCCGTTCGGCGTTCTGAAATTTTTCGGTCGAGTTTCAGACCGAGTCAAAGTTGGCTAAGTACCCCGTTGGGGAATATTTTAGTTTTTTCTTGCCTCAGTGGTTTACTGGATGTCAGAAAAAGTGAATAACTGTATTTCTTGTGGGAAACAGATACCGCATAGAGATTATCATACTTTGTGTATTCCTTGTTTGGGGCCTGAGCACGACGTTGTTGGGTGTCGCTTTTGTGCTAGGTTCAATAAGCGCACTATTAAGCGAAGGTTAGATTGTGCCAGGTTGGTCTTCGGAAGCGGTGCAATTATAATATGCCGTCGGATGCTCCGACGCCCGCTTCTTCGAAGAAGCGCAAAGACAAAGCAGCTAAACCCAGGCAAGAGGAGTCGACTGTGCCGGAGGCCGGTTCTTTAGAGGAGTCAGTGGAACCGGTGGTTCGCGGAGGTTTCTCTGGAGTCCCAGGGGAGACTTTGTTATTGCAGGATGTGGCCTCTCAGGAGGCAGGTCAGGCTGAAGGGGCTTCTCAGGTTACTGTACTCCCTCCTTCCTAGGGTGGTTAGGCCCTCTCCTTCTGTTTCCAAGGCTTCTCCCAGAGGCAGGCCAGGTTTAGCTTCTGTTGGTGTCACTCCTAGTTCATCAGGATCTGTGCCCAAGAATCACATGCTTAAAATGGCAGAAGATTTAATTACTTTGATTAGAGGTTCTTTGCCCCCTCCTGATAAGAGGCCTAGGGTGGAACCTGAGTTGGGGAGTTTTGAGCAGGCTTCGGATGTTTCAGAGTCTTCGGCTGAAGACTTGCAGGAGTATTCTCCTTGTTCTGATTCTGATGTGGATGATTCTACTCCTCCTGCTTCTCCTCCAGAGGATTTTTCTTTTTCAGAGACTCTTCATTCCATGAGGGAACATTTTAAGTGGGAAGGTCAGGACTTCTCTGATTCCAGGAAAAGGCTTAGGGAATTTTTGCTTTTACCCCAGCATAGGCCTTTGGCTATACCACCTGTTCTGGATGTTGTGGAAGATGTGTTTGCAGAGGCTTCACTTAATCCTGATTCTTTGCCTCCTGCTCCTGTTAAACCGGACAGGTATTACAGGGTGCCTGAAGCTCATAAATATCTTTATAAGAGTCCTAGGGCGGACCCAGAAACTGTTAGTCAGGGACCTAAGGGTGTCAAGGCCTCTGTTGTAAAAAATCTGGTTCCTCCAAATAAAGAGGCCAGGGCTTTGGATAGATGGGGAAAGAAAGTCTATACTTCTTCCACCTTAGCTATGAGGGCTTTGAATTGCCAGTTTCACATGTTGAAATATCAAAACTATCTTCTTTCTCAATTGAAGTCTAAGGTAGATGCTCTGGCGGAAGGTATTGAGTGTAAAGAATTACAAGATTTGGTACATGTTTCTGAACAGGTGGGTAAGCATTCTTTACAATGTGGTTTTGATGCTGTACAGGCCTCGTCTAGGGTGGCTGCCACTGGGTCAGTTCTTCGCAGGCACGCCTGGCTGAGGGATCAGAATTTATCTGACCATGTTAAGACAAGGATTTTAGATGCTCCTTTACAGTCTGATGTGTTGTTTGGTTCACCTGTGGAGGCAGTCTTAAAGAAAATGGAAGACAAGGCTAAGTCTATGCAGACTGTTAAAGATTTTTGCAAGTTCAGCCTCCAAGTTTAGTAGGAATTGGCCTGCTAAGGGGTGGGCGTCCTTCTTATGATTCACAGTCTAGGGGTAGATCTAGGCGGGGTAGGGGCAGAGCTCAGGGCTCTTTCAGGCCTAGAACAGGGAGTTCACCTGCACAGTCTTGGTGAGGGCAGGGGCCAGTCCTTTCGTAAACAGGCCCAATGACCTACCTTTTCAGCTGCCAGAGCCTTCTCGTCTGGCAGCACCTTTGGGAGGAAGGTTGGCACTCTTCAAGGAAAATTGGAGTTTAATTACCCAAGACAGATGGGTATTGGATATCATACACCAAGGTTACAAGTTTTATTTCCATACCTTGCCTCCTTTCAAAGGCATGCCAGACGTTCCTCCTCAGCAAAGAATAGAGGCTCACAAACAAATTTCTCTGCTGCTTCAAATAGGGGCCATACAGCCGGTCCCTCTGCCAGAAGTGGGCCTAGGATTTTATTCTCGCCTGTTCCTAGTACCAAAGAAGGGGAACACGTGGAGACCAATTTTGGATTTATCTATCCTCAACACTTATCTGGACATTCCCAAGTTCAAAATGTTGACGTTACAACAGCTTTTACCTCTGCTGGGCAAAGATCACTGGATGGTGACTCTGGATCTCAAGGAGGCTTACCTTCATGTTCCTATCAGGCTAAGTTGCAGGAAGTATCTGCGTTTTCGGGCTGGGACTTCTCATTATCAGTTCTCTGCATTGCCCTTTGGCGTATCTACTGCGCCCAGAGTGTTCACGAAAGTTCTGGCTCCAGTGATAGCTTTCTTCAGGCTAAAAGGAATACAGATCTATCCCTATTTGGACGATTGCCTGATTCTGGCTCAAGGAAGGGACGAACTTCTTCATCATTTGCAATATGTGATAGCAGTGCTAAGATGCCTGGGGTATTCTGTGAACGAAACAAAGTCCAGTCTAGTACCCTCTCAGGACATGTGCTTTCTGGGTGTGAGACTGAATACAGCATCCCAGATGGCCTTTTTGACCCCGGACAAACAAAAGAATCTTTCCCTTTACTTCCATCAATTGTCTCATCAGTCCAGGCTGACTGCAAGGACAGTCCTTCAAGCCTTGGGGTTCATGGCATCTTGTATTCTGGTGCTTCCCAATGCCAAACTGCATATGAGGAAGCTACAATGGTATCTCAAAAATGTATGGACACAGCACTGCCAAGATATGGACACTGTCATTCAGATAATACCTTGCATTCAAAGGAATTTTTGTGGTGGGCTCAGGAATGTCACCTAAACAAGGGACTCTCTGTGACCCGGCCAGAGGCGAGTCAGATTCTAACGACAGATGCCTCAGACAAAGCTTGGGGAGCTCATCTAAATGGAAAGTGGATACAAGACAAGTGGCCTGCCAGACTACAACATCTACATATCAACTTGAAGGAGATGTTAGCAGTCCAGTTTGCATTAATAGCTTTCAAGGATTTACTTCTTCCAGGGCAGGTGTTGGTTCTAACAGACAACACAACTGTCATGTGGTACATCAACAAGCAAGGGGGAACACATTCTTATCCTCTATGCAGGCAAGCAATGATTTTGTGGGAGACTGCTCTCAGTTTACAGCTAAATCTTCAGGCAAGGTTTCTGCCGGGAGCACAGAACTCCTTAGCAGATGTGTTGAGCAGACGAATTATGGATCCCCACGAGTGGAAATTGGATCCTCATGTATTTCAGAAATTGACAGTGTCATGGGGAACTCCAGACCATAGATCTGTTCGCTTCTCCACTAAACTACCAGCTGCCAAAGTTTTGCACAAAAAGGTTTCATCACACAGCTTGGAAAGTGGATGCTCTTTCTTTCAATTGGAGCAATCTTCATGTGTATGCCTTTCCACCTCTGCCTCTCCTCCCAAAGGTACTCCTAAAGGTCAGACAGGACAAGCCAAAGATGATTTTAATAGCTCCAGACTGGCCTCGACAGCACTGGTACCCATTACTGAGAAGTCTGGTGGAGCCTCCATGGCCTTTGCCTTGATTCCACACCTGCTGTCTCAGGAGAACAGTCATTTACTCAATGTCAAACTTCACTCTCTTCACCTAACAGCCTGGCATATTCTGTTTTAAACCCTGGAGGGTCTCAGCTTCCACAGCAAGTTTTGAATGTTATTTTGGAGGCCAGAAGGCCTAGTACAAGGAAAGTGTATGCAGATAAATGGAAGAGATTTTTATTTTGGAGTGCAGCAAAGGAATTTGATGTTTCTAAGCCTAATTTAAGTGTGGCTCTTCAATATCTTGCTGAGTTACTGGACAAAGGTTTGTCCTTCTCTTCTATTAAGGTTCATGCTGCAGCAATTTCTGCTCACTATGACTGTGACCCACCATTGTTTTCTCATCCTTTGTTTAAGCAATTCCTTAGAGGGGCAAAGAATATAAAACCCCCACGTAGAGCTCCTACTCCTGCTTGGGATCTCAATTTTGTGTTGGAGAAACTCACTCTACAACCTTTTGAGCCTGCAGCCACTGCCGAGTTGAAATATTTATCATGGAAGACTGCTTTTTTGTTGGCCATTACCTCTGCGAGAAGGGTTTCTGAATTACAGGCTCTTATGGCAGTTGGCAGTCCATAAGGACAGAGTATCTTTGCGTACTAATCCTTCCTTTATGCCTAAAGTGGTTTCTAGTGTGGCTTTAAACCAAACTATTCATTTGCCTACTTTTTATGCAAACCCCCAAAATAAAGGGGAGAAGATTTTGCACACTTTGGATATACACAAGCAGTTGCGATATTATTTGAGCAGAACTAAAGGGTTCAGGCAGTCTCAGCAGTTATTTGTTTCATTTGCTTTGGGTTCTCAGGGCAAGCCTGTTTCAAAACAAACTATTTCTAAGTGGATTGGGTTTTGTATTGCTTTCTGTTATTCCCATCATGGTAAGGAGATTCCAGCTGGGATTAGGCCTCATTCCACTAGGGCTACTGCCACTTCTACAGCTTTTTTAAGGGGGGTGGCAACTAAAGATATTTTGGAGGCAGCCACTTGGAGTTCAGTGCATACTTTCTCTAAGCATTACCACCTTCCTCTTTACTCTAAATCTAGGGCTGGTTTTGCCACTGCAATTTTACAGGGCATTTTGGCAGCACCTAATGCTTTATAGTTTTGCCATCCTCCCTTACCTCTGCTTTGGGATTCTACCCAAGTGTAAGGACTGCAGCAATGTGAGATGAAGAACATAGTACAGTTTTGTACCTACCATAAATGTAGATGTTCAAGATCTACATTGCTGCAGTCCAATTTACCCTCCCTCCTTCCCCTCTGTAGTTAGAGGCGGTGGTGTGGTTTGGGTTGTAAATATTGTGGATATTGTATATATTGTACATATGTTTAGTGCAAGGGTGGTTGGTTGTTTTTTGCTGTCTTTTGGTTTTGGCCTTTCTTTTTAGGGTCTTCTGACATCTGGGGCAAGAAAAGACTGAGGATATGACGTCGGTCATGCGCATTTGTACCCTGACGTCCTGTTGTCAGTCTTAAGCGCCTTGACCGACGTCAGCCTAATACTTTGATATTCGGGCCAACCGAGGACAGCGGACTACCCAAGTGTAAGGACTGCAGCAATGTAGATCTTCGAACATCTACATTTATGGTAGGTACAAAACTGTACTTTTTTGAGTTTCAGAACTGAAGTCTTCAACCTAAAGCCAAGTACACTGTTGGGGAAACTTTTTCTTGCTCCTTACTGGTGTCAGTAACAGTTAATAATTGTATTACTTGTGGGAAGCAAATATCTCATAAGGATTTTCATTTGTACTGTATTCTTTGCCTAGGCCCTGATCACAATGTGCCTTGCTGTCGGTTTTGTGCTAAGTTTAACCAACGCACTATTAAGCGTCGGTATATTTTTGCATCCAAATATCTTGGCTCAAGATTTAACTATCCAGAAATGTCATTGATTAGCAATCCGACTACCGGAATTCACAAAAAAACACAAAGAAAAAGACAGACCGTTGAGGTCCAAAACCGATGAAGCTTCTCCTAAGCCAGTCGCCGGTTCGCCGGCCACTCAGTGTGGGCGCTTTCACAGCCCCTGATACCCGCTACTTTTGATTCGCAGGCCTCTACAGAGACCCATTCAGAGTCCGGCATGCCGCGAGATACTTCAAGTATTGAACCCGCGGATGTCTGTCCCTTAGATGGGTCCGGAGCCGCTGAGCAGTCATCGGCTTCTGAGGGTGTTTTCAGGCTTAAAGATTTTTATATTAAACTGACGCCATCCTCAAAAACAAGGCCAAAACCAATTTCTGTGTCTACAAAACCGACGCATGGGCCATGTGCTCAGGCCCCTATGCCTAAAAAAAAACAAATGATCAAAATGACTGAGGATTTAATTACCTTGATCAGGTTTCCCAACCCCCTCCTGCTAAGAGGCATAGGCAAAGCACTTATTATGAATCTTCAGATCAGGTTTCCATTTCTTCTGATTCCTCTTCTGATCAGGAATTATCTATTCCACCAAATGAGGACTCTGATGTAGAAGAATCCATCCCCTCTGGGCATACCTTAAGAGAACATTTTCATTGGAAGAGTCAGGATTTTTTCAGAATCCAAAAAGAGGCTTAAGGATTTTCTTCTTCCTCAGCATAGGCCTTTGGCTATACCTCCTGTACTAGACATTGTTGATGATGTTTTCTCAGAATCCAGCATGGCTCCTGATTCCCTGCCTCCGGCTCCTAGTAAGCCAGACAGATATTATAGGGTTTCTGACACCACAAATGTCTTTTTAAAAAACCCTACTGCCGACCCTGAAACAATTTCTCAGGGTCCCAAGGGTGTTAAGGCTTCTACTGCTAAAAATCTACCCCTTCTGATAGAGACTCCAGGGCGCTGGATAGATGGGGTAAGAAGGTTTACACGTCTGCAACCCTGGCAAGCTGGGCTTTAAACTGTCAATTTCATATGCTTAAATAGCAGCATGTCATGGGCTTACTTAAACAGAAAATTATGTTGATTTCTGACTGTGTGGAAAATAGTTACAGGATTTATTGCATTCAGCTGAACAAGTTGGAAAGCATACTTTGCAATGTGGTTTTGATTCCTCTGAGGCCTCTTGCAGGGCCGCTGTAACTGGATCTGTGATAAGAAGGCATGCTTGGTTCAAGGAGCAAAATCTGCCTGATCATGTTAAAGCAAAATTGTTGGATGCTCCTTTACAACAGGACAGTTTATTTGGTAATAAGGCAGAAGTTGTTTTGAAAAAGATGGAAGACAAAGCTAAATCTATGCAAACTGTAAAAGATTTCCTACAAGTGCAGCCACCCAGATTCAGTAGGCACTGGCCTACTAGGAATTGGTCCTTTCCAGTACCCACCAGAGCCGCTTAGGTCAATCCCCGGCACTCCAAAGGCTCCAGGTTTCAGTCACAAGGAACTTACAGAACAAAACAGTGGAGTACCTCCACCTCCAAATCTGGAAGTAGCAAGGAAAACCCCCTATGGTAAACAGTCTCAATGACTTTCCTTTGCCATTTCCAAGCACTTATCTTTTGGCAGCCCCTTTGGGGGGAAAACTAGCACTTCATGCACAGCACAAAATTGGCATCTAATTACCCAGGACAAGTGGATTTTAAATGTAGTATCCCAGGGATAAAGATTTCATTTCCACACGTTGCCAATTCCAAACAGATGGCCAGATCTGCCTCCAAATCAGCGGGCAGAGGCCCAGAAACAAGTTATACCCCTCATGGATCTGGGGGCTATTCAGCCAGTACCAGAAAAGAAAAAAGGACAAAGTTTTTATTCTAGACACTTCCTGGTACTCAGAAAAGACAAATCATGGCGTCCAATTCTGGACTTATCCATTCTAAATACTTTCCTGGACATTCCAAAATTCAAGATGCTGACTCTACAACAGTTACTACCTATGCTAGGCAAGGATGCCTGGCTGGTAGCGCTAGACTTAAGAGGCTTACCTGCATATCCCAATCAGGGAATCTTGCAGAGGATACCTCCGCTTCAAAGCAGGCTACTTGCATTACCAGTTCTCTGCACTGCCCTTTGGCTTATCTACTGCGCCCAGGGTCTTCACAAAGTGCCTGGCACCAGTAATTGCATTTTGCAGACAAAGAAACATTCAAATGTATCCTTATCTGGACAATTGTCTAATTCAGGCAGAAAACAAGGACACTCTTCTACAGCATCTGGCATTTGTAAAAAGGCTTCTAACTTGCCTAGGGTACACCATAAACGAAAAGAAATCACAACTGGTACCATCTCAAAAAATTACATTCCTGGGTGCAAGCTTGAATACAACTGCCCAGATGACTTGCGTCACGCCAGACAAACAAATCCCATTGATGACTTACTTCAAACAAGTGGCCACAAAAACCCAGTTATCTGCAAGACAAATTCTGCAGGCCTTGGAGTTCCTGGCTTCCTGCATTCTTCTAATTCCATATGCAAGACTGTATATGAGGAAACTTCAATGGTACCTAAAAAGCTTATGGAGTCAACATTGTCACAGTTTGGAAACAATGATTCCTGTCATTCCTTGCCTGCAGCAAGAGTTCCTTTGGTGGGCAGAGGCCTGTCACCAAAACAAGGGACTGTCATTAATTCCACCCCCTACCACCCAAACCCTGACTACAGACGCATCAGACTATTCTTGGGGGGGCGCATCTGGCAGGGAGATGCATTCAGGGCGAATGGAGCCCAAATCATATGCACCTGCATATCGACCAGAAAGAGGTTAGCTGTACAGAATGCTCTGACAGCCTTCAAGGACTTTCTTCATCCAGGATAACTACTGATAAAGATGGACAACACCACAGTCATGTGGTACATAAACAAGCAGGGAGGGTACCCACTCCTACCCCCTTTGCAGACTAACCATGGCCTTGTGGAACACAGCCTTGTCTTACCAAGTACATCTACAAGCTTAATTCCTGCCAGGAAAACAAAATACTCTGGCAGACGAACTAAGCAGAAATCTTATGGACCCACACAGATGGAAACTGGATCCGCAAATCTTCAGCATGTTAACACGCAAATGGGGGAGCCCAGACATAGTTTTGGGGTGAGGCAAAAAGATCTATCAGTTGGACAAATTCTGCACAAGAATTCATCACAAAAAAGCTTGGAAAGTGGATGCTCTATCCTTCAGCTGGAAAAACCTATCAGTCTGTGCTTTTCCCCCTCTGCTTCTGCTCTCCAAAGTCTTACTAAAAGTCAGACAGGAAAAACCAAAAATGATTCTGATTGCTCCAGACTGGCCTCGCCAACACTCTGGTACCCGCTCCTACGCAATATGTCACCCCTTCCTCCATGGTACCTGCCTCAGACACCTTATCTACTGTCTCAACAGAACTCTCAAATTCTACACACTCCGCTACAAACTCTGAATCTTGCAGCATGGCTACTCAACTAATTTCACCAGTTACATCTCTCAGCAAACCGGTGCTGGATGTCATTTTGGAGGCTAGAAGGCCTAGCACTAGAAAATCTTATGCTGATAAATGGTAAAGATTCTGTGCCTGGAATCAGGCACAAGGAGTAAGCACAGAAATGCAAAATATTCCTCATATTCTGCAATATTTAACTGAGATGTGTCACAAGGGCCTATCATTCTCTTCCATAAAAATCCACGCCTCTGCCATTTCAGCTCATTACAACACAGAGCCTCCCCTCTTTTCTCATCCCCTGCTAAAGCAGCATCTCAGAGGGGCCAAAAATTTAAGACCGCCCAGGACAGCACCAACTCCTACATGGGACCTCAAATTTGTGTTGGAAAAACTCACCCTGCCTCCTTTTGAACCAGCTGATACTGCAGATATAAAATTTCTCTCTTGGAAGACAGCTTTTCTTTTAGCAGTCACTTCAGCTAGAAAGATCTCAGAACTACAGGCTCTTATGGCAGTGGAACCTTTTATTATTTTCTACCCAGACAGGGTAGCTCTCGGGACCAATCCATCCTTTATGCCTAAAGTGGTATCCAGTGTGGCTCTTAATCAGACCATTCATCTGTCAACATTCTTCCCTAATCCACAGAACAAGGGAGAGCGGATTCTGCATTCATTGGATGTACACAGACAACTAAGATTCTACTTGAACAGGACAAAATCTCTAAGAAAAGCTGAGTAACTACTGGTGGTATTTGCTACAGGGGCAGAGGGAAAGGCTATCTCAAAGCAGACAATTTCAAAATGGATAAGCCATTGTATTAGTTTCTGCTACATGCATCATGGTAAACCTGTCCCCAACGGGATCAGATCCCATTCCACGAGGGCTACATCTACTTCTGCAGCCTTTCTCAGAGGGTCCCTACCAGAGACATTCTAGAACCTGCTACCTGGAGCTCAGTTCATACGTTCACCAAGCATTACCATTTACCTCTCTTCTCTAAATCCAGAGCAGGTTTTGCTACTGCTGTCCTGCAGGGCCCTATAGCTGCTCCTAATGCTGTATAATTCCATCCTCCCAACCATAGCTTTGGGATTCTACCCAAATGTAATGACTGCAACAGTGAAACACGAAGAACATAGTACAGCTGTGTACACTTACCATAAATGTAGCTATTGGAGTGTATTCCTGGTTACCCACCCGCCAGCCCCCTCCTTTTCTCTTTTTATACCTCTTATTTCTGTTACTATGCTCAAAAGCCTTCTTGTTGTATTTTCTTTTATTTGAAGGTATATTTTTTGTGTTCTAAATTGTATGCATTTGTATATAATATTTTGCTCTCCATTTGAGGGGCACCTGACATCTGATGCAAGAAAAACTGATTAAAATGGCGTCTGCTGCATGTTTTATACCCCTGACGAAGGGACAGCAACCGACGCAGGACCCAAGACTTTGTTAATCAGGCTGACTGGGGGCAACCTGCCAGCAGATTACCCAAATGTAATGACTGCAACAGTGAATACACTCGAACAAATACATTTATGGTAAGTGTACACAACTGCACCTTCTCTTTGTCAAAGCCCTCCTAACTTCCCTAGGGTTCACCATCAATGAGAAGAAATCAAAGCAAGCACCCTTTGGGAGCACTGCTGGACACAGCATCCCAAATGGCCTTCCTAAACCCAGAAAAGCAGAGCGAGCTTCTTGCTCTCTACTTTACCCAGAAGTCACCTCACTGCGAGGAAGTTCCTACAAGCCTTGGGTTACATGGCATCTTGCATCGTATTAATTCCTCTGGCCAGACTTCACCTGAGGAAAATTCAGTGGTATCTAAAGAACCTTTGGTGTCAGCACTTGGCCTCTAGAGACCTCTCTCACTGTGATCCCCTGTATAAGGGCTGAGTTTCTATGATGGACAAGGACCTGTGCCGAGAACAAGGGTCTTCCCATCATCCTCTGTCCTATCGGGCAGACCATCACCACCGACGCCTCAGACATTGCTTGGGGCAGGTGCACTCAAGGTCTTTGGGATGTCCAGCACCTTCCCTTACACATCAGTCAGAAGGAAATGATGGCAGTACAAAAGGCTCTGACATCCTTCAAACCCCATCTCAGGCCAGGGGTTCTCTTTATCAAAACAGACAATACCACAGTAATGTGGTATATCAACAAACAGGGAGGGACCCAGTCTTACCCCCTCTGCAGGCTAGCCATGAACCTCTGGCTGACAGCCTCCTCCATGGGATTGCACCTAATTGCCCAATACCTACCAGGTATCAACAACACCCTGGCAGACCACCAAAGCAGGAACGTACTGGACCCCCAAGAATGGCAGCTTCACAGAAAAATCTTTTTGCAAGTCATTCATGAGTAGGGAACTCCAGAGGTGGATCTCTTTGCTTCGCATCTCAACCACCAGCTGAAAAAATTCTGTACCAAGGAGTATCATCACCTAGTGTGGAAGGTGGATGCCTTGACCTTCCCCTGGAACTCCCTCTTTGTGTACGCATTCCCTCTTCTGCCTCTTATTCCCATGGTACTGATCAAGGTAAGGGAGGAGAGACCAAAGGCCAGCCTCATGGCTCCAGACAGCATTGGTACCCCTTACTGCGCAGCCTAACATTACAGCCTCCCAGGCAGCTTCCCCTGATCTCAGACCTCTTGACCCAGGTGGGGGGAATGCTGCACCCAGACTTGCAGACTCTCAAACTGTCAACTTGGCTAATACTTCAAAAGCAAACAAAGGGCCCCTGTTAAGCAAACAGGTCCTAGACATTATCACAAAGGCCAGAAGGCCCAGCACCAGAAAATCTTACACAGGGGAAATGGAAAAGATTCTGCTTCTGGAGCCAGTCCGGAGGAGTTCAGTACCTCACAACCTTCCAACCCTTTTATCCTGGACTACCTAGCCGAGTTACTCAATAGTGGCCTCTCCTTCTCTTCTGTTATTACAATCCATGCCTCAGCCATTTCCACTCATTTCGATACAGTCCAGCCCCTCTTACAGCCTTTGATTAAACAATTTCTCAGAGGGGCTTCTAATATCAGACCTCCCAGAAGGTGACCCACGCCAGCCTGGGACCTGAATTATGTTTTAGAAAAACTAACCTTACCACCATTCGAACCTGCTGCTTCAGCAGAATTGAGATCTCTCCTTTAAGACTGCTTTCCTACTAGCTATCACCTCAGCCAGAAGGGTTTCAGAACTTCAGGCACTCATGGCCATTGAGTCCTTCATCATTTTCCATGCAGACAGTGTCTCCCTGAGGGCTAACCCCTCCTCTATGCCCAAGGTGGGTCTCATGTGACCCTCAGCCAGGCCATACATCTACCCACCTTCTTTCCTAATCCTCAGAACAAGGGGGGAAGAATTCTGCACTCACTAGAAGTGCACAGACAGCTCAGATACTACCTGGACTGTACTAAACCCTTCAGAAAAACAGACCAGCTTCTTGTCAGCTTTGCCCCATGGGCAGAACGGAAGCCCATTTCCAAGCAAGCCCTTTCCAAATGGATATCACACTGTATACTTTTTTGCTACAGCGTACATAAGTCTGATGTCCTTCAAGGATGCATCTGCAGTCCTTACAAATGGGTTGTCCTGTCGTCAGGCAGCCCTTCGGTCGGCCGGATTCCAAAGTCTGGGTCTGGCCTCGGCTGGTGTCGCACTTCACCCGACGTCATTGCGGCAGTTATTCGGGTATAAAGGCATCAGCTGACGCCATTTTCCTCAGTCTTTCTTGCCGCGTGGCGCCCGAAGCAGAAGCTGTTGGCAAGTGCCGGTCGGTCAGATCCAGAGATTACTACTACCGAATACTACTTCGAAGACTTCTATAAAGCTAAACCGTGGCTAAGCAATCCACGAGTGTCTCGGTTTCGGCCGAAACCGAGCAAGCGGTTCTTTCTTCAGCCGATAACTTGCCTTCTACCGAGGCCTCTTCTATACTGGTAGAAACGACTTCTGAAATCCAGCCTTCTGTTGCGATTTCACAGGATTTATCAGACACCATTCCACTAGATATTTCTACCCCTGCACGTGGAGCTGCTAGGCCTCCTCCAGCTATGTCTATTAAGGCCTTTGCCAGGGCTAAAGCAGCCAAAACTTCCAAACCTGTGCCTGCCAAGCCCCCCTCTCACAGGCCCAGCACCAGCTCCCATATGCTTTCTTTGGCACAGGATCTCATCACTTTAATTCGTGGATTCCAGCCTCATCCAGACAGGGCCTCTCTCCCTCCTCCAGAAAAGAGAACTAGAGCAGAGCCCCCTGAGCCAGTAGCCACAGATGATTCTTCTGATGATTCAGAACATACAGACCCTCCTGAGGCTTCTTATTCTCCTTACGAAGACTCTGATGCTGAGGAGTCCATCCCTTCAGCCTCTCCTCCTGAGGAATTTTCCTTTGGGGAAACCTTGCATGCTATGAGGGAACAATTTCAGTGGCAGGGCCAAGATTTCTCAGACTCTAGAAAAAGGCTTAGGACCTTTCTACACTTACCACAGCATAGGCCTTTAGCTATTCCTCCAGTTCTATCTGTTGTTGATGCATTTAATGATGCTTGCACTACTCCTGATACTTTACCTCCGGCTCCTGCTAAACCAGATAGGTACTACAGGGTCCCGGACACTCATCACCACTTATATAAGGCCCCTTTTGCAGATCCAGAGACTATCTCCCAGGGGCCTAAAGCTGTAGCAGCTACTTCTTCTAAAAAACCCCTCCCCTCTGATAGGGAATCCAGGTCCTTAGAGAGATGGGGTAAAAAAGTTTACACCTCTGCTACTTTGTCAGCTAGAGCTTTGAACTGCCAATTTCATATGATTCAATATCAAGAGTTTATGCTTGACCAGTTGACTAAAAAGCTGTCCTCTGAAGAATCTTTAGATAAAAAGTATGTTCAAGAAATGTTACATAACATACAGCAGGTTAGTAACCATTCTTTAAAATGTGGCTATGATGCACTGGAGGCTTCCTTTAGATCAGCCATGACTGGCACAGTTATCAGGAGGCATGCATGGTTGAAAGAGCAGGCATTACCAGACCATGTCAAATCTAAGCTTTTGGATGCACCTATGGACAAGGTCAATTTATTTGGTGCCCCCACAGCAGGTTCTGAAAAAGATGGAAGAGAAAGCAAAATCTGTGCAAACAGTAAAAGATTTCTTACAAGTTCAACCTCCAAGGTTTAGCAGGAACTGGCCCTCCAAGAATTGGTCCTTTCCGGACTCCTCTAAGGCACAAAGAGGCAGGAATAGGCGCTCTAGAGGCAGAAACCAATCCAGGGGTGCCTACAGGGGTCGCCAGTGGCAGGGTAACAACCAACGAGGCACGGATACAGCCACCACCACTACAACAACTCAATCACAGTGACTTGGCGGTCGCACCGCCTACCAGGGAACAACTAGAAGCACCCCTAGGCGGAAAGCTAACATTATTTTCAAGAAACTGGCACTGCATTACAAGAGAAAAATGGATTTTGCAGACTATAGACAAAGGTTACAGGTTCCATTTCCATACACTACCAGGAAAGCGAGGAATGCCAAACCTACCACCTTTTCAAAGGGCAGAAGCTCTAAAACAAATATCTCAATTATTAAGAATGCGTGCTGTGGAAAAGGTACCATTTATGGAGCAAGGGAAGGGATTTTACTCCAGGCTCTTCCTGGTACCAAGAAAAGAAAACAAATGGAGGCCTATTCTAGATCTGTCCGCTCTAAACTCATTCCTCATTGTTCCAAAATTCAAAATGCTGACCCTACAGCAGCTTCTTCCCATGCTGGGCAAGGAGTCTTGGCTGGTAACTCTAGATCTCAAGGAGGCATACCTGCACGTCCCCATAAGACCAATTTGCAGAAGATACCTCAGATTTCTTTCAGGATCAGAGCATTATCAATTCTCAGCATTGCCCTTTGGCTTATCTACTGCGCCCAGAGTGTTCACGAAATGCCTGGCATCAGTAATCGCTCATTGCAGACTTCAGGGAATTCAAATCTATCCCTACCTGGACGACTGCCTGATACAAGCGGACAACAAACACAAATTAACAGAAGACTTACAAAGAGTCATCTACCTGCTACAAGCCCTGGGATACACAGTCAATACAAAAAAGTCAAGGCTGATTCCATCCCAAATAATAACCTTTCTGGGTGCAGAACTGGACACATCAAAACAAATGGCATTTCTAACTGCAGAAAAGAAAGAGCAACTTCCTCTCTATTTCTTGGCATTAACAAAGCAGAGCCATCTAACTGCAAGAAAAGTGCTACAAGCTCTAGGCTTCATGGCATCCTGCATAATTCTGGTCCCTCGTGCCAGGCTTCATATGAGAAAGCTACAGTGGTACCTAAAGAATTTGTGGTCTCAACACAAGCACAGCCTGGAAACCAAAATTCCAATGATCCCATGCCTGAAGCAAGAGTTCTTATGGTGGGCTCAGGCCTGTCAATCAAACACAGGACTGCCCTTCTGCAAAAGTCAACCAAGACAAACTATCACGACAGATGCCTCAGACCTCGGTTGGGGGCACACATGATGGACAAGTGCATTCAAGGCCTATGGACTCAAGACCAACTGCATCTGCACATAAATCTAAAAGAAATGATGGCAGTAAAATTGGCAATCCAGGCATTCAGACCTCTTCTCCACGAAGGCCAGCTGTTGATAAGGACAGACAACACCACAGTTATGTGGTACATCAACAAACAGGGAGGCACACACTCATACCCCCTATGCCGGCTGGCACTAGACCTATGGGATGTGGCTCTGAGCTACAACCTTCAGTTACAGGCAATTTATGTACCAGGGAAGGAAAACATTCTAGCAGACATATTAAGCAGAACTACAACAGATGCCCACGAATGGATGCTGCATCCGGACATCTTCAAAGCTATCACAAGAGAATGGGGATTACCACAAATAGACTTGTTTGCATCCCCATACAATCACCAGTTGAAGAAATTCTGCACAAGGACTTACCACCCACTTGCTTGGAAGATGGACTCCCTATCCTTCAGTTGGAAAAGCCTGACAGCATACGCATTCCCACCACTTCCTTTGATGCACAAGGTGCTTCTCAAGATCAAAGAGGAACGTCCGAGAATCATTCTGATAGCCCCAGACTGGCCAAGACAACATTGGTACCCACTGCTGAGGAGCATGTCCCGGGAACAAATATGGAAACTGCCCCTGATCCCATTACTGCTGACACAGAACAACTACAACTTTCTGCATCCAAACCTAAAAACTCTGCAGCTAACTGCCTGGAACATTACATAACAGAAATTAACCCAAATTTATCCCAAAGGGTTAAGGACATAATCCTGGAGGCTCGTAGACCTTCAACAAGAAAGAATAATGCAGCAAAATGGAAAAGATATCTCATCTGGAGTGCTGCAAAGGGGCAAGATGTGACACTGGTGAACATAGCCAACATCCTGGAGTACTTGGCGGAGCTCTACCACACAGGCCTGTCCTAGTCCTCCATCAAGATACATGCATCAGCTATTTCAGCACAGTACAGCTTGGATCCTCCTGTCTTCTCGCATCCTCTGCTCAGACAGTTTCTGAGGGAATTAAAATGTAAAACCTCCCAGGAAACCTCCATTGCCAACATGGGACTTGAACTTTGTGCTAGAAAAACTGACTCTACCTCCTTTCGAGCCAGCAGCTACAGCAGACTTGCAATACTTATCCTGGAAGACTGCCTTCCTGCTGGCAATAACTTCAGCAAGAAGGGTCTCTGAACTACAAGCATTAATGGCAGTACAACCCTTCCTGATCTTCCATCAAGATAGTGTCCATGAGAACAAATCCTACATTTATGCCTAAGGTGGTATCCAGAGTCTCTTTAAATCAGGCTATCCACCTTCCTACATTCTTCCCCAATCCACAGAACAGGGGAGAAAAGCTCTTACATACCTTGGATGTACACAGGCAATTACGCTACTACCTGGACTGGACAAAAAACAATAGAAAAATTGACCAGCTTCTGGTAGCTCATGCAACAGGAAAAGAAGGAAAACCAATTTCTAAACAGACAATCTCCAAATGGATAGGAAATTGCATTAGACTTTGTTACTCCTACCATGGAAAGAAAACTCCAGAGAACATCAGGCCTCACTCCACAAGGGCCACAGCCACTACCACAGCTTTCTTACGAGGAGTGGCTACCAAGGACATTATAGAGGCTGCTACTTGGACCTCCGTGCATACATTTGCCAAGCATTATAACTTACCTCTATACTCTAGATCCCGTGCTGGCTTTGCCACTGCTGTTTTGCAAGGGATCCTGACTACACCATAATCTATTCTCATTTCCTCCTCCCCTAGTTTAGCTATGGTATTCTACCCATTTGTAAGGACTGCAGATGCATCCTTGAAGGACATAGTACAGTTTTGTACCTACCATAAATGTAGATGTCCGAGAGGAATGCATCTGCAATCAGGATTACCCACCCTCCTTCCCCTCTGAGGTACTCCTAGGGTACTTACCAATCTTCAGCTAGCTTGGGGGGGATCTATTATGGTGTATTTGTTTGTATATATGTACATACATGTTTATTTTGTGTGTTTGCTCTCTATTTGGAAACTTTGGCATTTATCCAAATTTAGCCTACCAAGAGGGCACCTGGCATCTGGGGCAAGAAACACTGAGGAAAATGGCGTCGGCTGATGCCTTTATACCCGAATAACTGCCGCAATGACGTCGGGTGAAGTGCAACACCAGCCGAGGCCAGACCCAGACTTTGGAATCCGGCCGACCGAAGGGCTGCCTGACGACAGGACAACCCATTTGTAAGGACTGCAGATGCATTCCTCTCGGACATCTACATTTATGGTAGGTACAAAACTGTACTTTCGTACACTTCAATCTATATCTAATGTGCCCATGAGGCTAAACTATCATGCAGCTGAAGGTTCCTCACAGGCCACAGATTCAGGCATATAGCCATCAGGAGACATACTTGGATGCACTTGTATAATTCTGTGGAGCACTTCTGGTCGTCTTTCATCATTTCTCTTTTGATGGATCATCTTTATTTGGGCCCACTGTTAAAGTCGCACTTTTCCCATAGTGAGCAAGATGGAAACACATGGTCTGCTGTGGGAATCTGTTTTTGAACACACAAAGATCCTTTTCTTGAAATTAACGTGGTGAGAATTCCAAAAATCTCAAGGACCTTTCAGGACTCATGAGGGGAAGTTTCTCCCAGGGAAAGGGGGGGGGGGGATTGCAATGGAAAATGCTGTCCTCGCATCAGAGGTATACGATCACTTCCCTAGACGTTCAGAAGCCCAAAACTGTCTGTTTGGGTGATGGCCTAAGGTACTCTCCTAGGACATTTCCTTCTTTCTGGCGGTTGCCACCACAGTCACATCCCCTTTACTCCAGCTGATGGAGCGTCCTGAGCAGCTTGTTACAGGCATTGCTATGCGATGCCATGCTTGGATGTGGCTGTGCAACTTCACAGACTGCTTCACTGCATGTTTTATTAATGGTCCTTTCAATGGCTTGTCACGATTTAGGCGTAAAATTAAGGAGACCTGTGCTAGGAGTTAACAAGACAGAAAGACGCTGTCCACCATACAAGTGCGTTTTGTTACCCTTCAGCGCATACCTTCTCAAGTAATCAGAAGGAGGTAAATGTGTCAAGAAAATTGTATACAGGGCAAGGGCAGTCAGAAAAGTCAGAGCTTTTTGTGCCTGCCCTATCCGTGATACTGAAAGTTTGCCCTAGAGCGGGGGGGGGGGGGGTCTGTAGAATCAGAGCTTTTTGCAGCAGGCCCCATCGGCAATTCTGAAAGATTGCCCTGCTCTGGAGACAGTCAGTGGTCGCTTGACTCTCTGCCCAGAAGCTTGGGGAGATCTCCACCTCGTACTTGTGGGTGTTGTCATCCAGAGGTTACATCATTCCTTTTTTAGAAATTCCAAAGTTAGGAGATGCACGTCTCCCAGATGTTCCACCCTGTCAGAGACTTTTGACAGTGGTAGAGATTCAGAAGCTGCTCCAAGTGGTCCTACCAAACCATTGCAGATCCGTGGTCTACTCAAGTTTCTTTTTGGTACCAAAGAAGAAGAAGAACATCAGGCCTTTTTTGGATTTGAGCAAATTGAATCCTTTAGTGAACCGCAATGCTGAAAGGCTGCCCGGACTGTCCTGCTCCGGAAGCAGTCAAGGGTCGCTTGGCGCTCTGTCCAGAACAAATGGTCACGGTACAGTTCATTCAGCCTCTGCTGAGGAAGGACAATTTGATGTGATCAATAGACGTCTTGAGATTTCTGTTTTTTCTGTCTAGGGGCCAATCATTACCAATTCAGAGACTCCCAGCCCGGTGTTCACCAAGTGCATGGCAGTGGTTGCATCTTGGCTCCAGCTGCAGGAATTTTATGCCTTTCCATACTTGGCTAATTGATTCCTCACTTCCCCATGAGAGCATTACTAATCAAGACTAGAGATCCCTTATTCCATTTGTGTGCCTTATGGATAAAGTAGAGTTTGCAACCAGTCCACATATTAGAGCTCATAAGTTGCCACTTGGATACAGTCAACCAGATTACCAAGCTCCAAAGTTCCAGAGTAATCAGCCTTCAGTCCCAGGTAGTATCAGTGCTTACTGTTGTAAACCCTTCAGCTCACCCAATGTTGAATCTGTTGAGTCACATGGCAACTTGGGTAGGGTTGGTCCCTTTAGTGAGGTGCCGCCTAAGGGGTCTGCAGTGTGGTGGTCCTATTTGATTCATCCAGTGCACTTTCCTGTCAGGATGACAAAGGCATGTTATTATCAGATTTGATGCTGGTTACACTAGCCCTTTGTGACACTAATAGGAAGACCATTCATTCATCCCCATCTTCTGGTTACGGTCGCCATGTGTGCCTCCCTTCTTGGGTGGCTTGGGTATTTTGAAGAGAGGATTGTTCAAGGGTCCTGGTAGTCTGTGGAGGCCATGTCCTGGAGCTGATGAGGGCTGTCTTTCTTGCATTGCAGGCATTTCAGGATGTCCTCCCCATGGTGTGATTTTGATCAAGGTCGACAATATGTCCTTTGTCTGGTACCAGAACAAGCAGGGGGAACACTTTCTTATCCTCTTTGTCAAGGAGCCATGAAGGTTTGGCAATGGGCAATTTCATCTCTGGCTTCTGATTGCAGTGCACATCCTGGGGAGGTCCAACATTCTGGCATAAAATCTGAGCAGGAATATTCTTCCTCATGAGTGGTCTCTGAATCTGTGCATTGCAGCTCCGATCTTTCGGAGATGGGGTACTCCAGGTTGCAACATTTTTGCTTTCCTCTCAAACACCAAATGCAACCGCTGCTATGCCTTAGTCCCTCCTCACAGTCAGCCAGCCAAAGACTCTCTTCTATTTGCTTGACGCCCCCGAGTTTGCTATACACACATCCTCCAGCTCCCTTGAGTGTCAAATTTCCTCAGATGGCAGCCTGTTGAAGAGTGGCAGTGATTCTCATAGCTCCTCCTTGGCATCATCGGGTGTGGTTCCCATTTCTGTAGCCTCTTCTGCAATACCCTCCTTAGGTTCTGGATCCCTCTCCGGATGTCATTTCTCAGCCAGTGAGTCTGGATCCTTCCAATCTGCATTCCCTTAAGTTAACCGTATGGTTTCTCCAGTTCTCTTGATGGCCAGGAATCCAAGCTGTCTGTTTTAAACAAGAGACATCTTTATTGAATTACTATTTATGACACAGGCAATCAATACATTTATATAAATGAAGACACACACATTGATATTTTCAGTTACAAATAATATACATCAACACAATTGTCTCCGCAGTTTAGTGCAGTGTTGTGTAGCTCATTCAATTCCGTTCTTCCCTTAAAAGTCATTTCTCTTCCAAAACATTATTCTGCATGTATTGTTCCCACAATTTCCATTTTTCTATGTAATTTGCTCATAGCCTTTTCTTAAAATCCCACTTCCAGTTCTCTTCTCTATTATATTCGCTACTTCTGGTGTGGTTAGTTTAAACTTTGATTTCCATTTTCAAGTGTTTGCTTTTTGGCAGCCACCAAAATTAAACTGAGCAAGGGCTTACTGTGTCTAGTTAGTTTCAATTCTGTATCACAGCTCAAAAAAAAGTCCCTAATTTAAACCAATTTGCCCACCCAGTATTTCTGAGTGAGTAGTGTACAGGGATGTTGTCTGCCAACTGATTACACTAACAAAAAACACCTTCAACATTTGCAATCTTCTTGAGGAAAAACTCTTTGTGAAGTCTCCTCCCATTGTTTGTGAATTGTTTATGAAAGCTCTGCCTTCAGTCTTCTCTAACCTCCTGTGATTGATTCCTGTAGTTATCATGCAATTCTACTAAAACATCAAAGTGCTGGCCTTTCACTTTTAAGATCCCGCTATTCCTTTTTCTTTCCCTATACCCTATCGGTCCTTGTTGGGTCGGGCAGTCTCTAGCCTCCAGTCCAAATGAATTCTTGGCATCTTCTCATTCTGTCACTTATCCCTCTCTAAATTTGCTTCCAATCATTTTGTTCCTTTGCCAGTTTTCTCCAGTGAATTCCAGCCCCCTGTTGCTTGTTCTCTCTACCCCTAATTGCAGTCATTCTTATCAGCCAAATCTCCTTTCTCTGTTCCTGTGTCAGCTTAGTTATTGGAATATTTTGTGATGCTTTATGAATATAATATTCTGTTAAGGTTATTCTGCTTAAGGATCTGCATCCAAATTCCCAGTCTCCTTGTTTCATCATCATACCTTTCCACCAATAATTGAGAGAAATTTAGAGGCAAAAAAAAAAAAACACATTGAGTTGACTAGCGGAATCAAGAATACCCTGGTCTTCAACCGGAGTCTAGGGTTGGGAGAGGGAGATGAACAGGAAGAAGGCAAGCAACACTAGAATTAGTCAATAAATGTGAGACTGTAAAGCATCAGTCACATTTGTAAAATATGGCTTTACCAAAAATAAAAACCTGAGAAAGGTTGTATTTTTGTTGACTGTTAAACTTGGGGGGGGGGGGGCTGATAGGCATGTGCCCCACTTCATCATTGGTGTTTGGAAGGACACTAAGAGGAAAAAATAACTGTAAATAAAACCTTTTTGTTCCTAATAGTATTTGCTTAAAATATAAATTACATGCTATGTAAATACAGCATTTTGATAATGTGTGATGAAGGTGCTCAAGTAAAGTACTTTTTTTCTCTTTTTAGTTTTAAGAAATGTAGGCTTGGCCATGTAAAGAGAAGAAAAACTGGACAAAAGCACTTTTGAGTTAATGGGCTGTAATCTTGGGCTCTCGAGACAGAAGACAGGGTGTAAAAGTGCACTGAATGTAATATACATGTAACAATGAAATATTTGCATAGGTGAATGTCTGGATTATTGGCCTTGACTTAATCTAATAATTTTTTGTTTATGCAAGTGTTTTATGAGACTACAATATTATGAATAGCTTTCCTTTAACAAGTAAATGTTCCGTGTCACAGAAGTATGTTTTCTTTCCATACAAACAAGTTGACTAAAGGTGAGTGCAATAAATGAAATGTAAAATTAGAGTACATAGTTTGAGAGAAATTTAAAATTAAAAGGAACAAGGACAAGCAGCTCAGTAAAAATTGTTTAATTGTATTTAAAGATAACCAGTATACTTTTTCTTAAAGCTAAAAGGTAATGTTTTCGGAAAACATGTAAGCTGATGTTCATCGTGCATACAGCTGCAGTCATAACAGATGGGTTCTCCTGCCGTCAGGCGGGTCCTCGGTCGGCCGAATTCCAAAGTCTAGGTCCGGCGTCGGTTGTCGTCGCTTCTTCCCTGACGTCAGTGCGACAGGGGTATAAAAGAACCAGCCAACGCCATTTTCTTCAGTCTTTCTTGCCGTGCGGTGCCCGAAGCAGAAGCAGTTCGCAAGTGCCGGTCGGCCAGCTCCTGAGATTATGAAAAATTTGGAACCGAAGTCTTCTTAAAAGCTAAGTACCCCGTTGGGGAAACTTTTCTTGCCTCAGACCGATGTCAGACAAAGTTAATAATTGTATTTCTTGTGGGAAGCAAATACCACATAAGGATTTCCATTCCCTCTGTATACCTTGTTTAGGCCCAGACCACGACGTCTCAGTCTGTCGCTTTTGTGCTACATTCAACAAACGCACTATCAAGCATCGGGCGGAGTTCGCCCAGCATTATTTTGGGAAAGCATTTAACTATACTATGTCGTCGGATACTCCGACTCCGGTTTTGTCTAAAAAACGCAAAGACAAGGACCGACACTCGAGGTCCGCGGCCACTACCGACACCACGCCAAAGCCGACTACACGTGGTCCGGTTCTCAGTGAGGCGCCTACGCAGCCCCTGATTACCGACGACACATCTTTGGCGGTGTCTCCTGCACCCGAGGTCACAGGCTCCTCGGCCCACACCCCTAACTACAGATACCGAAGCCACGCTTGGAGTTGAAACAGAATGTGGACAGGTCCACCTCCACTCAAGGTGTCTTCAGACCTTCCTCTTCTTTCTCCATCAAGGCTTTCACCAAGTCTAAGGCTACCATGCACCCTAAGAGACCAGCTACACAGGGCCCATCTCCAGGCCCCATGCCTAAGAAACAGATGCTTAAAATGGCTGAGGATTTAATTACTCTAATCAGAGGTTCTCAGCCACCTCCGGACAAAAGACCCAGAGTGGAGGAAGATTCCCCTCCTCTGATCAGGGCTCCATTATTTCAGAGCACTCTGATTATCAGGAACAGTTTTACTCCCCTTTTGAAGACTCTGATGCAGAGGAATCTATTCCTTCTGTATCCCCCCCTGAGGATTACTCATTTGGTGAAACTCTGCATACCTTAAGGGAACACTTCCACTGGGAAGGCCAGGATTATTCAGATTCCAAGAAAAGGCTCAGGGAATTTCTTTTGTTACCCCAGCACAGGCCTCTGGCTATTCCTCCTGTCCTGGACATCCTAGATGATGTTTACTCGGAGGCCTGCCTTAACCCGGACTCTCTTCCTCCAGCTCCAGTTAAGCCTGACAGGTACTACAGGGTTCCTGACTCGCACCAATTTCTATACAAAAGCCATGCTGCTGACCTAGAAACCATCTCACAGGGGCCCAAGGGAGTTAAGGCCTCCATTGCCAAAATCCCATTGCCTTCTGAGAGAGATTCCAGATCCTTAGAAAGGTGGGGGGAAAAGGTATATACCTCGGCTACCTTATCCATGAGGGCCTTAAACTGTCAGTTTCATATGCTAAAATACCAACAGATGTCCTTCATGGATGCATCTGCAGTCATAACAACTGGGTTGTCCTGTCGTCAGGCAGCCCTTCGGTCGGCCGGATTCCAAAGTCCGGGTCCGGCTTCGGCTGATGTCGCACTTCACCCGACGTCATCTCTGTTGGTCTTCGGGTATAAAGGCATCAGCCGACGCCATTTTCCTCAGTCTTTCTTGCCGCGTGGCGCCCGAAGCAGAAGCTGTTCGCAAGTGCCGGTCGGTCAGATCCAGAGATTACTACTTCGAAGACTTCTAAAAGCTAAGTACCCCGTTGGGGACTCTTTCTTGCCTCAGCCGATGTCAGAAAAAGTCAATAACTGTTTAACTTATGGGAAACAAATACCTCATAAAGATTTCCACTCTTACTGTTTGCCTTGTTTAGGCCCAGACCACGACGTAGCAGCCTGTTCAGCCTGTGCCTCATTCAACCGACGAACGCTTAGGCGTCGGTCGGAGGTTGCTGAACAGTTTTTCGGCTCAGATTTTGCGTACATTATGCCGTCGGATCCTCCGACTACCCAGATTGTTAAAACGCAAAGAAAAGACCGACACTCGCGGTCCGCGGTTTCGCGAAACCATGGTTAAGCAAATCATGAGTGTCTCGGTTTCGGCGAAACCGAGAAAACTGATCAAAGCACAGCTGAATCAATGACTACTACTGAGGCTCCTGCTACCTTACTTGAAACGGCCTCAGAAATCTTACCTACAGTGGTTACTAGTGACTTATCAGACACCATCCCTTTGGATGTCTCTACCCCAGCACGTGGTGCTGCTAGGCCTCCTGCAGCCATGTCTATTAAGGCCTTTGCCAGGGCTAAAGCAGCCAAATCTACTAAATCAGTGCCTGTTAAGCCCCCTCTACTAGGCCCACTTCTAGTTCACAAATGCTTACTCTGGCAGAGGATTTAATATCCTTAATTAGGGGATCTCAATCTCACCCAGACAGGGCCTCTCAGCCCCAGAAAAGAGACCTAGAGCAGAGCCCCGAGCCTGTGTCCTCTGATGATTCCGCTGGAGGACTCTGATATTACAGACCAGCCAGAGGCTCATTTCTCCAATTATGAAGACTCAGATGCTGAAGAATCCATTCCAGCTGCTTCTCCACCAGAAGAATTCTCCTTTGGGGAAACCTTACATGCCATGCGAGAACAATTCCAATGGCAGGAACAGGATTTCTCAGATTCCAGAAAAAGACTTAGGACTTTTCTGCACCTACCACAACACAGGCCTTTAGCTATACCTCCTTTCCTCTCTGTTGTGGATGATGCATTTAATGATGTCTGCACTGCACCAGATTCCTTACCTCCAGCCCCTGTCAAACCAGACAGATTTTACAGGGTTCCAGACACTCATCACCACTTATACAAGGCCCCACTTGCAGACCCGAAACCATATCCCAGGGGCCTAAGGCAGCAGCCTCGACCACAGCAAAACCCTATTCCTTCTCAAAGGGAAGCCAGGTCTTTAGACAGATGGGGCAAAAAGGTTTACACCTCTGCTACTCTCTCAGCTAGAGCTTTAAATTGTCAGTTTCACATGATACAATACCAAGAGTTTATGCTTGATCAGTTAACTAAAAGCTATCCTCTGATGACTCTATAGATAAGAAATATATATTAGAAATGGTAAATAACATACAACAGGTTAGTAACCATTCCTTAAAATGTGGCTATGATGCACTGGAGGCTTCATTTAGATCAGCCATGACTGGCACAGTGATAAGAAGACATGCATGGCTGAAGGAACAGGTCTTACGGATCATGTTAAAGCTAAGTTATTAGATGCACCTATGGATAAGGCCAGTTTGTTTGGTACACCTGCCCAGCAGGTAATGAAGAAAATGGAAGAAAAGGCAAAATCTGTACAAACACTTAAAGATTTCTTGCAGGTTCAACCCCCAAGGTTTAGCAGGAACTGGCCTGCCAAAAATTGGTCCTTTCCTGACTCCACAAGATCCCAAACGGGCAGGAATAGACGTCCCAGAGGCAGAAATCAATCCAGAGGGGGTTCCTACAGAGGACGACAGTGGCAAGGTAATAACAGAGGCACAGACACAGCCACTGCCACTACAACAGCACAGTGACTTGATTCTAACTCCGCCTACCAGGGAACAAATAGCAGCACCATTAGGCGGAAAATTAACCTTATTTTCGAAAAACTGGCACTATATCACAAAAGACAAGTGGATTTTGCAAACCATAGACCAAGGATACCGGTTCCACTTCCACACTTTACCAGTCAAAAGAGGAATGCCAAACCTGCCTCCAAATCAAAAAACAGAAGCTCTACAGCAGATAATGCAACTAACAAAGATGAGAGCTGTGGAAAAGTGCCAATAACAGAACAAGGCAAAGGATTCTACTCCAGACTATTCCTAGTTCCAAGAAAGGAAAAAAGCTGGAGACCTATTCTCGACCTGTCCACCTTAAATACATACATCATTGTCCCAAAATTCAAAATGCTAACCCTCCAGCAACTTCTTCCCATGCTGGGCAAGGAGTGCTGGCTGGTAACTCTAGATCTCAAGGAGGCATACCTGCACGTCCCCATACGACCAATTTGCAGAAGATACCTCAGATTTCTTGCAGGATCAGAGCACTATCAATTCTCAGCATTGCCCTTTGGCTTATCTACTGCCCAGAGTATTCACAAAATGCCTGGCATCAGTAATCGCTCACTGCAGACTACAGGGAATCCAAATTTATCCATACCTGGACGACTGTCTGCTACAGGGGGACAACAAAAGCAAGCTGACAACAGATTTACAAAGGGTCATTTACTTGCTACAAGCACTGGGATACACAGTCAATTTACAAAAGTCAAGGCTGATACCATCCCAAACAAGGACATTCTTGGGTGCGGAATTGGACACAGTAAAACAAATGGCATTCCTAACTGCAGAAAAACAAAAAGAACTCCCTCTTTACTTCTTGGCACTAACAAAACAGAACAAGCTAACAGCAAGAAAAGTTCTACAGGCCTTGGGCTTCATGGCATCCTGCATAATCTTGGTTCCACATGCCAGACTACATATGAGAAAACTACAGTGGTACCTAAAGAATTTATGGTCCCAACACAGGCACAGCCTAGAAGCAGAAATTCCTCTAATCCCATGCCTAAAACAGGAGTTCCTATGGTGGGCTCAAGCATGCCAGTCAAATCCAGGCCTACCTTTCCACAACTATCAAGCAAGCCAAACCATCACAACAGACGCCTCAGACCTAGGATGGGGGGCTCACATGCTGGACAAATCGCTACAAGGATTGTGGACACAGGACCAGCTCCGTTTGCACATCAACCTAAAAGAAATGCTGGCAGTAAAGCTGGCAATCCAAAAATTCAGACCATTCCTCAAAGCAGGACATTTGATGATAAGGACAGACAACACCACAGTCATGTGGTACATCAACAAACAGGGAGGCACTCATTCATACCGCCTATGCAGAATGACTTTGGACCTTTGGAACCTGGCGCTCAGCTACAACATCCAGTTACAGGCAATGTTCGTACCAGGAAAGGAGAATACTCTAGCAGACATGTTAAGCAGAACCACATCGGATGCTCACGAATGGATGCTACACCCGGACATCTTCAAGGCCATCTCAAAGAAATGGGGAATGCCACAGATAGATCTATTCGCTTCCCTCTCAATCACCAGCTCAAAAAATTCTGCACAAGGACGTTCCACCCACTTGCATGGAAAGTGGACTCGCTCTCCTTCAGCTGGAAAGGTCTGACAGCATATGCATTCCCACCTCTTCCCTTGATACACAAGGTATTACTAAAAATCAAGGAGGAACGCCCAAGGATAACCCTGATAGCTCCAAACTGGCCAAGACAACACTGGTACCCATTGCTGAGGAGCATGTCTCGGGACAAAATATGGCCAATACCCTGATGCCTTTGATGTTAACCCAGAACAACTACAGCATCATGCATCCAAACCTAAAAACTTTGCAACTGACTGCATGGAACATCACATAGCAGCAACTAATCCAGAGCTTTCCCAAAGGGTTAAAGACATTATCCTTGAAGCCCGCAGACCTTCAACAAGAAGGAACTATGCAGGAAAATGGAAAAGGTTTGTCATTTGGAGTGCTGAAAGAGGAAAAGATGTGTCCAATATAGACATTGCTAACATTCTGGAGTATTTGGCAGAGCTTCTACATACAGGCCTGTCCTATTCCTCCATCAAGATACATGCATCAGCTATTTCAGCAGAATACAGCTTTGATCCACCTGTCTTTTCACATCCTTTACTCAGGCAGTTCCTCAGAGGGATCAAGAATGTAAAACCTCCTAGGAAACCACCATTGCCAGCTTGGGATTTGAACTTTGTGCTGGAAAAGTTGACACTCGCACCTTTTGAACCAGCAGCAACAGCAGACCTGCAGCATCTATCGTGGAAAACTGCTTTCCTACTGGCAATAACCTCAGCAAGAAGGGATGTTCTTCATTCCACATTGCTGCAGTCCTAACTATTGGGGTAGTCCGCTGTCCAGTCGGCCCGAATACCAGAGTATATGGCTGACGTCGGTCAGGGCGCATTAGACTGACGTCAGTACGTCAGGGTAGTAATGCGCATGACCGACGTCATATCCTCAGTCTTTTTTGCCGCATGGTCCGATGCAGAAGCAATTTTGCGAGTGCAGGTTGGCGTTCTGAAAGTTTCTGAAGTCAGAGTTTCAGACCGAATCAAAGTTGGCTAAGTACCCGTTGGGAATATTTTGTTTTTTCTTGCCTCAGTATTTAACCGGATGTCAGAAAAAGTGAATAACTGTATTTCTTGTGGGAAACAGATACCTCATAGGGATTACCATACTTTGTGTATACCTTGTTTAGGGCCTGAGCACGACGTTGTTGGATGCCGCTCTTGTGCTAGATTTAACAAACGCACTATTAAGAGAAGGTTAGATTGTGCCAGGTTAGTTTTTGGGAAGCGTTGTAATTATAAAATGCCGTCGGATGCTCCGACCCCCTTCGCCAAAAACGCAAGGACAAAGCGGCAAAGCCTAGAGTGGAAGAACCGACAGTCCCTGACGCCGGTTCTTTAGAAGGCTCAGTGGAGCCGGAGGTTCTGCCAGGTGTTTCTTTGGAGTCTCAGGGAGAGACTTTACTGTTACAGGATGTATCCTCTCAGGAAGTAGGCCAGGCTGAGGTGTCTTCTCAGGTGGCTGTTCTTCCCTCTCTTCCTAAGGTGGTTAGAGCCTCCCTTCTGTTTCCAAGGCTTCTTTGAGAGGCAGGCCAAGTTTAGCTTCAGTGGGGGTTTCTCCTAGTGCTTCAGGGTCTTTGCCTAAGAAACATATGCTTAAAATGGCAGAGGATTTGATTACTATGATTAGAGGTTCTATGCCCCCTCCTGATAACAGGCCTAGGGTGGACCCTCAGTTTGAGAGTTTTGAGCACTCTTCGGAGGCTTCTGGGTCTTCGGCTGAAGACTTGCAGGAGTATCCTCCTTATTCTGATTCTGATGTGGATGATTCTACTCCTTCAGCTTCTCCTCCTGAGGATTTTTCATTTTCAGAGACTCTGCATTCCATGAGGGAGCATTTTAAATGGGAAGGTCAAGATTTCTCTGATTCCAGGAAGAGGCTTAGGGAATTCTTGTTTTTACCCCAGCATAGGCCTTTAGCTATACCTCCTGTTCTGAATGTGGTGGAAGATGTTTTTGCTGAAGCTTCCCTGAATCCTGATTCTGTGCCTCCTGCCCCAGTTAAACCGGATAGGTACTATAGGGTGCCTGAAGCTCATAAGTATCTTTTTAAGAGTCCTAGGGCAGACCCGGAAACTGTCTCTCAGGGGCCTAAAGGAGTGAAGGCCTCTGTTGTTAAAAATCCTGTTCCTCCTGATAAAGAGGCAAGGGCTTTGGATAGATGGGGAAAGAAAGTGTATACTTCTTCCACTTTAGCCATGAGGGCGTTGAATTGTCAGTTTCACATGTTAAAATATTAGAATTACCTCCTTTCACAATTGAAATCTAAGGTGGATGCTCTGGCAGAAGGAATTGAGTGTAAAGAGTTGCAGGATTTAGTTCATGTGTCTGAACAGGTAGGTAAACATTCCTTGCAGTGTGGTTTTGATGCTGTGCAGGCCTCCTCGAGGGTGGCTGCCACTGGTTCTGTTCTTCGTAGGCATGCCTGGTTGAGAGATCAGAATTTAGCTGAGCATGTTAAAACAAGGATTTTGGATGCTCCTTTGCAGTCTGATGTGTTGTTTGGTTCGCCTGTGGAAGCAGTTTTAAAGAAAATGGAGGACAAGGCTAAGTCTATGCAAACTGTTAAGGATTTTTTGCAGGTGCAACCTCCGAAGTTTAGTAGAAATTGGCCTACTAAGGGATGGACTTATCCTGCTTATGATTCCCAGTCTAGGGGTAGGTCTAGACGTGGTAGGGGCAGAGCTCAAGGTTCTTTTAGGCCTAGGACAGGAGTTCCCCTGCTCAGACTTCTGGTGAGGGCAGGGGTCAGTCCTTTCGTAAGCAGACCCAATGACCTGCCTTTTCAGCTGCCAGTACATTCCCGCCTGGCAGCACCTTTGGGAGGAAGGCTGTCTCTTTTCAAAGAAAATTGGGATTTAATTACCCAAGACAGATGGGTTCTGGATATCATTCACCACGGTTACAGGTTTTATTTCCATACCTTGCCTCCTTTCAAAGGCATGCCAGACATTCCTCCTCTACAAAGAAAAGAGGCTCACAAGCAAATATCTCTGTTGCTCCAAATAGGGGCCATTCAGCCAGTTCCTGTGCCAGAAAGGGGCCTAGGATTTTATTCTCGCCTGTTCCTAGTACCAAAAAGAAAAAGGGAACACGTGGAGACCAATTTTGGATTTATCTATCCTCAACACTTATCTGGACATTCCCAAGTTCAAAATGTTGACGTTACAACAGCTTTTACCTCTGCTGGGCAAAGATCACTGGATGGTAACTTTAGATCTCAAGGAAGCTTACCTTCATGTGCCTATAAGACTAAGTTGCAGGAAGTATCTGCATTTTCGAGCTGGAAATTCTCATTATCAGTTCTCTGCATTGCCCTTTGGCTTATCCACTGCCCAGAGTATTCACAAAGGTTCTGGCTCCAGTGATAGCTTACTTCAGGCTAAAAGGAATTCAAATCTATCCTTACTTGGACGACTGCCTGATTCTAGCTCAAGAAAAGGAAGACCTTCTACAGCATTTGGATTATGTCATAGCAGTGCTAAGATGCCTAGGGTATTCTGTGAACGAAATAAAGTCCAGTCTAGTACCCTCTCAAGACATGTGCTTTCTGGGTGTGAGACTGAATACAGCAGCCCAGATGGCCTTTTAACCCCGGACAAACAACAGAATCTTTCCAGTTACTTCCATCAACTATCTCTTCAGTCCGGGCTGACTGCAAGGACAGTCCTTCAAGCCTTAGGGTTCATGGCATCATGTATTCTGGTGCTTCCCAATGCCAAACTGCATATGAGGAAGCTGCAATGGTATCTCAAAATGTATGGACACAGCACTGCCAGGATTTGGACACTGTCATTCAAATAATACCTTGCATTCAAAAGGAATTTTTGTGGTGGGCTCAGGAATGTCACCTAAACAAGGGACTCTCTGTGACCCGCCAGAGGCGAGTCAGATTCTAACGACAGATGCCTCAGACATTGCTTGGGGAGCTCATCTAAATGGAAAGTGGATACAAGACAAGTGGCCTGCCAGACTACAGCATCTACATATCAACATGAAAGAGATGTTAGCAGTCCAGTTTGCATTAATGGCTTTCAAGGAGTTACTTCTTCCAGGGCAGGTGTTGATTCTAACAGACAACACAACTGTCATGTGGTACATCAACAAACAAGGGGAACACATTCTTACCCATTGTGCAGGCAAGCAATGATTTTATGGGAGACTGCGCTCAGCTTGCAACTAACTCTTCAGGCAAGGTTTCTGCCAGGAGCACAGAACTCCTTAGCAGATGTGTTAAGCAGACAAATCATGGATCCCCACAGTGGAAACTGGATCTTCATGTATTTCAAAATTGACAGTGTCATGGGGAACTCCAGACATAGATCTGTTCGCTTCTCCACTAAACCACCAGCTGCCAAAGTTTTGCACAAAGAGGTTTCATCACACAGCTTGGAAAGTGGATGCTCTTTCTTTCAGTTGGAAAAATCTTCATGTGTATGCTTTTCCACCTCTGCCTCTTCTCCCAAAGGTGCTTCTAAAGGTCAGACAAGACAAGCCAAGGATGATTTTAATAGCTCCAGATTGGCCTCGGCAGCACTGGTACCCATTACTGAGGAGTCTGGTAAGGAAGCCTCCATGGCCTTTACCCTTGATTCCACACCTGTTGTCTCAGAGGGACGGTCACCTGCTCAATGTCAAGCTTCACTCTCTTCATCTAACAGCCTGGCATATTCTGTTTTGAAAGACAGCAGGTCTCAACTTCCTCAACAAGTTTTAAATGTGATTATGGAAGCCAGAAGACCTAGTACAAGGAAAGTGTACGCAGAAAAATGGAAGAGATTTTTATTTTGGAGTGCAGCAAACAATTTGGAGATTTCTGAGCCTAATTTGAGTGTGGCTCTTCAATATCTTACTGAGTTATTGGACAAAGGTTTGTCTTTCTCTTCCATTAAGATTCATGCTGCAGCAATTTCAGCTCACTATGATTGTGACCCACCATTGTTTTCGCATCCTTTGTTCAAGCAATTTCTTAGAGGGGCAAAGAATATAAGACCCCGCGTAGAGCTCCTACTCCTGCTTGGGATCTCAATTTTGTGTTGGAGAAACTTACTCTACAACCTTTTGAGCCTCGGCTACTGCTGAATTGAAATACTTGTCATGGAAGACTGCTTTTTGTTGGCCATTACTTCTGCAAGAAGGGTTTCTGAGTTGCAGGCCCTTATGGCGGTAGAGCCTTTTGATTTTTCATAAGGATAGGGTATCTTTACGTACTAATCCTTCCTTTATGCCTAAGGTGGTTTCTAGTGTGGCTTTAAACCAAACTATTCATTTGCCTACTTTTTATGCAGATCCCCAAAATAAAGGGGAAAAGATTTTGCACACTTTAGATGTACACAGGCAATTGCGTTATTATTTGAGCAGGACTAAGGATTTTAGGCAGTCTCAGCAGTTGTTTGTTTCTTTTGCTTTGGGTTCAAGAGGGCAAGCCTGTGTCAAAACAAACTATTTCTAGGTGGATTGGGTTTTGCATTGCATTTTGTTATTCCCATCATGGCAAGGAGATTCCAGCTGGGATTAGGCCTCATTCCACTAGGGCTACTGCCACTTCAACAGCATTTCTAAGGGGTGGCAACTAAGGATATTTTGGAGGCAGCTACTTGGAGTTCAGTGCATACTTTCTCTAAGCATTATCACCTTCCTCTCTACTCTAAGTCTAGGGCTGGTTTTGCCACAGCTATTTTGCAAGGCATGTTGTCAGTTCCTGCTTCCTTATGATTTGCCAGCCTCCCTTACCTCTGCTTTGGGATTCTACCCAATAGTTAGGACTGCAGCAATGTGGAATGAAGAACATAGTACAGTTTTGTACCTACCATAAATGTAGATGTTCGAGGATCCACATTGCTGCAGTCCAATTTACCCTCCCTCCTTCCCCTCTGTGTTTAGGGGTGGTTGTGTAGGTGAGGTTATATTCTGGTAATTTTGTATATATTGTACATATTTTTGGTGCAGGTATGTTTGGAGTTTTTGGTTTTGGCCTTATCTTTTCAGGGTCTTCTGACATCTGGGGCAAGAAAAGACTGAGGATATGACGTCGGTCATGCGCATTAGTACCCTGACGTACTGACGTCAGTCTAATGCGCCCTGACCGACGTCAGCCATATACTTTGGTATTCGGGCCGACTGGACAGCGGACTACCCCAATAGTTAGGACTGCAGCAATGTGGATCCTCGAACATCTACATTTATGGTAGGTACAAAACTGTACTTTTCTGAACTTCAGGCCCTAATGGCAGTACAACCCTTCCTAATCTTCCACCAAGATAGTGTCCATGAGGACTAATCCTACATTTATGCCTAAGGTGGTATCCAGAGTGTCTTTAAACCAGGCAATCCACCTACCTACCTTCTTCCCAAACCCACAAAACAGAGGGGAAAGAATGCTGCATACCTTGGATGTACATAGACAGCTACGCTACTACCTGGACAGAACAAAAAGTAACAGAAAAACTGACCAGCTGTTTGTAGCCTATGCAACAGGAAGGGAAGGAAAAGCAATTTCCAAACAGACAATCTCCAAATGGATAGGAAATTGCATACGATTCTGTTACTCCTTTCATGGAAAACCAATTCCACAGAACATAAGGCCTCATTCTACAAGGGCAACAGCCACTACCACAGCCTTCTTACGAGGAGTGGCAACCAAGGACATTATTGAGGCGGCTACTTGGACCTCCGTGCATACATTTGCCAAGCATTATAATTTACCTCTGTATTCCAGATCCCGAGCAGGGTTTGCCACTGCTGTACTGCAAGGGATCCTATCCACACCATAATCTATTCTTCCTCCTCCCCTAGTTGGCTATGGTATTCTACCCAGTTGTTATGACTGCAGATGCATCCATGAAGGACATAGTACAGTTTTGTACCTACCATAAATGTAGATGTCCGAACTGGATAGCATCTGCAGTCAGGATTACCCTCCCTCCTTCCCTCTGTGGTACTCCTAGGTATTTACCCTCCTAATAGCTAGCTGGCGGGTCTCTTATGGTGTATTTGTTTCTATTTATGTACAGACATGCTTATTTTTTGTGTTTGCCTTCTATCTTTTCGGAAACATTGGCATTTACCCAAAATTTAGCCTTCCAAGAGGGCATCTGGGGCAAGAAACACTGAGGAAAATGGCGTCGGCTGGTGCCTTTATACCCGAAGACCAACAGAGATGACGTCGGGTGAAGTGCGACATCAGCCGAAGCCGGACCCGGACTTTGGAATCGGGCCGACCGAAGGGCTGCCTGACGACAGGACAACCCAGTTGTTATGACTGCAGATGCTATCCAGTTCGGACATCTACATTTATGGTAGGTACAAAACTGTACTTTTCTGTTATCTCAATTGAAAAGTAAAATGTCACAACCTGAACAACCAGACATGAAGGAGTTGCAGGATTTGATGCATAGTGCAGAACAAGTGGGTAAACATACCTTACAATGTGGTTTTGATGCTCTAGAGGCTTCATGTAGAGCTGCTGTTACAGGCTCAGTCATACGTAGGCATGCCTGGCTCAAGGAACAAGCCTTGCCTGATCATGTCAAAGCTAAATTACTAGACGCCCCTCTTCAAAAGGATGTACTATTTGGGGCAAATGCTGAGGAATTATTACAGAAAATGGAGGAAAAGGCTAAATCAATGCAAACTGTGAAAGAATTTCTGCAGGTTCAACCCCCACGTTTTAGTAGAAATTGGGCTTCCAAAAACTGGTCCTTTCCTGCCACAGACAGACCCCAAAGAGGCAGATACAGGTGCCCGAGGGGCAGAGGGCAAACACAAGGCTCGTACAGTGGCAGACAATGGCAAGCTCCTACACAAAGAGGTGGTGAGGACAACTCGCAATCTTTCAGAAAGCAAAACCAATGACTTTCCCCTTTGCATGCCAACCAGGTCTCAAATGGCAGCCCCCTTAGGGGGAAAGCTGGCACTATTCTCAAAAAATTGGCATATTGTCACAAGGACAAATGGATCCTGAACATTATAAACAGAGGCTACAAATTCCATTTTTATACCCTTCCAAAAATGAAAGGCATGCCAAACCTGCCACACAATCAAAGGGCAGAGGCACAAAAGCAAATTTCAGATCTTATAAACATGAAAGCTATTCAAGAGGTACCTCATACGAACAAGGTCAAGGTTTTTATTCCAGGCTATTTCTGGTACCAAGGAAGGGAAAAGATTGGAGACCTATTTTGGACCTATCCATCCTAAACACATTTCTACTCGTACCAAAATTCAAGATGCTCACTCTACAGCAACTTCTTCCCATGCTGGGCAAGGAGTCTGGGCTGGTAACACGGGACCTCAAGGAGGCATACCTGCATGTCCCAATCAGACAAAATTGCAGAAGATACCTCAGATTTCTTGCAGGTTCAACCCATTATCAATTCTCTGCATTGCCCTTTGGTTTATCTACTGCGCCCAGAGTATTCACAAAATGCCTGGCATCAGTAATTGCCTACTGCAGACTTTAAGGGATACAAATATACCCTTATTTGGACAACTGCCTGATCCAAGCGGACAGCAAGCACATTCTTCTGAAACATCTGGCTTATGTAATAATGTTATTAAACTCTCTAGGATACACAGTCAACAAAGAGAAATCAAGACTAATACCCTCTCGGAAGATCATTTTCCTGGGTGCCAATTTGGACACAAACACCCAGATGGCCTACCTCATGCCGGAGAAGCAGGGGCAACTAACTCAATACTTCAGAGCACTAGCAGATTGCACCAGGCTGACTGCAAGGAAAATCCTGCAGGCTCTGGGATTCATGGCATCTTGCATCTTACTAATCCCATGTGCAAAGCTGCATATGAGAAAACTACAATGGTACCTAAAAAACATATGGTCTCAACACAGCCACAGCTTGGAAACAATAATACCACTAATTCCATGTCTGCAAAAGGAATTTCTGTGGTGGGCTCAAGCATGCCAAACAAACACAGGTCTTCCATTCAGCAAGCCTCAAGCAAATCGAGTCATCACAACAGACGCCTCGGACTACGCCTGGGGGGCGCACATGACAGACCGGTGCATTCAGGGCAAATGGACCCAAAAAGAAAAGCACCTTCACATCAATCAAACAGAAATGCTAGCAGTGATAAATGCTATTACAGCTTTCAAGGACCTTCTACAACCAGGTCAGCTATTGATAAGAACAGACAACACCACAGTTATGTGGTACATAAACAAGCAGGGAGGAACACATTCTTATCCCCTATGCAGACTGGCCATGTCACTTTGGAACATGGCCAAAATGGAACTACAAGCACAGTACTTGCCAGGCAAGGAAAACATGCTGGCAGACAACCTAAGCAGGAATATGACAGATCCACACGAATGGAAGTTGCATCCAAAAGTTTTTACAGAAATAATCCAAGAATGGGGAAGGCCAGACATAGATATCTTTGCCTCCCACAAAAATCATCAACTGGCAAAATTCTGCTCAAGGATCTTCCATCCAAAGGCCTGGAGAGTGGACGCTCTCTCTTTCAGTTGGACATCAATGACAGTTTATGCCTTCCCACCTCTTCCTCTGCTGCCCAAAGTCCTATTGAAGACCAGAGCAGACAGACCACAGATGATCCTCATTGCTCCGGACTGGCCAAGGCAACACTGGTACCCACTCCTGAGGAGCCTGACGCATTCCCACCATGGACCTTGCCTCTAATACCTCTTCTTCTGACTCAGCACAGCTTCAAAACTCTTCACAGTCAGCTGAAAACACTCAATCTAGCCGCATGGAAGATTCCTTAGCATCGCAGCAGGCCCTGCTCTCCAAGGAGGTGCAAGATGTCATTTTGGAGGCCAGAAGGCCATCAACTAGAAAAGCTTACTCTGCAAAATGGAAACGCTTTTGTGTTTGGAATGAGAAAAAGGGCCAGTGCCCTGGAAAACTGAATTTACCTCAAATACTACAATATTTGGCTGAACTGCTAAGCAGTGGACTTTCGTTCTCCTCCATCAAAATCCATGCCTCAGCCATTTCTGCAGAATACAACACTGATCCACCTTTATTCTCTCACCCTCTATTAAGACAGTTCCTCAGAGGGGCTAAGAATTTAAGACCTCCAATGAAACAACCAATACCTGCTTGGGATCTTAATTCTGGAAAAACTGACTTTGCCTCCTTTTGAACCAGCTGCCTCATCGGATTTACAATATTTGTCCTGGAAAACAGCTTTCCTACTGGCTATCACTTCAGCTCGTAGAGTTTCAGAACTACAGGCTCTTATGGCTGTCCAGCCTTTTATCTTCCATCAGGACAGAGTTTCATTACGTACCAACCCGTCCTTTATGCCTAAAGTGGTATCCAGGGTAGCTTTAAATCAGGCCATACATTTACCTACTTTTTATCCTAATCCTCAAAACAAAGGGGAGAGATTACTGCATTCCTTGGACATCCACAGACAACTGCGTTATTATTTGGACAGAACAAAACCTTTCAGAAAATCAGAACAGCTTTTTGTGGCCTATGCGGTAGGAGCTCAAGGAAAGTCAATATCCAAACAGACCATCTCAAAATGGATAGCCCACTGCATACGCTTTTGCTATTCCTTTCATGGCAAAACTGTACCTACAGGAATTAGAACTCATTCTACCAGGGCCACAGCCACCTCTGCAGCCTTCCTCAGAGGAGTTCCTACCAAGGATATTTTAGAAGCAGCCACTTGGAGTTCTGTGCATACCTTCTCTAAGCACTACAACCTACCATTATACTCCAAATCTAGAGCAGGCTTTGCCACTGCAGTCTTGCAGGGCATTTTGGCTCCTCCTAGCTCCACCTAGTGCCTACCACCCCTTTCTTAGCTTTGGGATTCTACCCATCTGTTATGACTGCAGCTGTATGCACGATGAACATAGTACAGTTTTGTACCTACCATAAATGTAGATGTTCGAGTGCTAATACAGCTGCAGTCCAGGTTTCCCTCCCTCCTTCCCCTCTAGGGGTCTTCTTTTATGGTGTATTTGCTTGCAACTACTGGTCTTTGATTATATTGCATTGCATTAATTACATAATTTTATGTATTGCCTTCTTTCTGGGGGCACCTGACATCTGGGGCAAGAAAAACTGAAGAAAATGGCATCGGCTGGTTCTTTTATACCCCTGTCGCACTGACGTCAGGGAAGAAGCGACAACCGACGCCGGACCTAGACTTTGGAATTCGGCCGACCGAGGACCCGCCTGATGGCAGGAGAAACCCATCTGTTATGACTGCAGCTGTATTAGCACTCGAACATCTACATTTATGGTAGGTACAAAACTGTACTTTTTAACATCTGGGCTGGGAATAGAGATAACACAAGAACATATGGCAGTTAATATAAGTAGGAACACCGGGTATAACATGCACTTTAGAATGGATAACCTTAATTTTAGGTTTAATACCTGTGTGTGTAGCTTTCGATTTGGGACAGTTTTTCTATCAGGACTGTTAAACTTCATTATTTGAAAATGTAATACGTTTGTGCTTGTGTTTTAGGTTAATAGATTATTGGGGGGGTTGAGGGTTTTCATAAAAAAGTGTAGCAGGTTCAAATGGAACTAACAAGAAACAACTGCATAAAGGATTAGCCTGCCAAGTTTTAATAAGTGTATGTAAGAAGTAAATAGTGTGGGAAGAAATAGCCAGGGAATTATGGCTAGGCTTGTATAGGCCCTAGGGCCGCTAGCCTAGTACCAACCTATGAAGCTATAACACAAAAGCTGGAAATAGATATCTGAAAAAATCTGTTATATATAGTAGATGAGAATAATAACTTATGGATACACTAAACATGTTTTGGAATGTGAATGGCCTTACAGGTATAGACAAAGTATTAAAAATGCAGAGTGCAAGTGACACTGCTACAGGTGACTCGTTTGGAAAGAAGTGACCATGTGACTTTGATAAAGAAAGGATTTCAGAATGGATATCCAGCAGAATATTAGGAATAAAGGAAAAAGGAAATACTTGCACTAATTGCTAGAGGAGCTCCAATTTTGAAAGAAGAGGGGGGGAGATAGTAATAGTAGATTTGTGGTACTAATGGGGGCTACTGGCAAGGGAGGACGGTTATGCTGGCATGTACTTATGTTCCCCTAAAACTTTATGTTCTACCTAAAACTGCTGTTATGGAACAAGAAAATATTGGGAGAAATGTGCTTTTTGCAGGGAATATTACTTATGGGTGGGGGCTAGAATTTGATTTGCAACAGTTTGGATATTTCTAGGAGACCTAAAAGGTAAAATATAACAAAAGAGGATAAATTCCTGAAGAAATTTATGAAGCATTTGTTACGGAAGCTGTAAATTCTCCAAACTACAGTAACTCAGACTAGACAGTAATTATATTTCACAGGACAATGTGCACTTAATTGAAAACTTCAACCCATATGCAGTAACGGTTTCAGATCATGCACCAATAACAACCGAGATAAAAATGAATTTACCCTACCTGTTAAATGGAGAGGAGTTTAAGGAATAGGTAGTAGAAATTATTCGAGTTATTAGGAAAGACAGAATTTTTTTCAGAAACTATAGCTAGTGAGTGGCCTAAAATAAAAGTGACAGAAGTAATAGTATTGCCAAATGGGGGGGCTCTCTCACAACAAAAACTGGCCCAATTGCAGAGTGCTAAAGAGAAAATATGGGAGTAGCTGGTAAGATGCAATTGTTTAGAAAGATTGATGTTAAACTGTTTTTTGATAACTCCAGAGCACAAAAGCTTTTAGCACAATGACTTGGGCAATAGAAACTAGAAAGTGTTGTCTCCAAGCTTTGGGAGCCTATAAAAAGAAAAATAACAAGAGATCCTGTGGAATGTGGAAATCAAGAAAAGCACAAATGGAAATATTTATGGAAGTTGGTCATGCCAAGGTTAGAGGTAGATGAGGCTCAACAATCTTTAAGATAGGATGAGATAAGGTAAAAAAGGTGACACATAATCAGTCTGCAGGAAAATCTCCTGGAATAGATGGATTTGAAAGCAAGGAGAGAAGCAAGTGAAAAAGATCTGGAAGGTTTTGCTTAACAGTTTAAAAGGAGGAAGCACTGATATCCTGGAAGAAAGCTGCTGTGTCTGTAATGCCTAGCTGTGTCTGTAATGCCTAAAGATGGCAAAGACCAATCGGACCCAGCTTCATATTGGCCGTTTTTATTTTAAATCATGATTATAAAGTTGCTTGTCTATTATAGCTAAAAGAGTGGCAAAGGTGTTGCTGAAATTTTATATGAATCAGTGTGGTTTTATGGAGGGGAGGCAAACATTTGACAACATTAATAGAACATTCCAGAGGGAAGCAGAATGTAGGCACATACCACTGTTGGTGGGTCTTGGTGCAGAAAAAGCATTTGACAGAGTAAGCTGGAATTTTATGAGCATGGCTTGGCAATGGAAGCATTTGCATTCCCTGATAAAATAATGATTGTTAGGAGGATATAACAGTTGTTAGGAGGATATGTAAGAGCTCTGAGGCAAAAAATTAAGTGGGATGGATCCTCTCTATTAAGCTGTGTGAACAGAGGATCCAAGCAGGGGTGTCCTCTTCCCCCTTTTAATATGTTCTATTTAGAGCCAAAGACCACAGACGAAGAATCAACTTAAAACACCAGTTTATTGACCTCTAGCTCTTTGGCAACTGACTTCAAGGAGTATAAAACATCACATAACTTACACAGTTTATGTACTCTAATACATCTAACAATTAAACAAGCAGTCTAAACCAATTAATCAATAAACATTAAAAAATACTAAATACTACTTTCTCATCAGATAAAAAGCCTCCAGTTACATTCCACATTCAGACCCTGAGGAAATAGTGTCATATTTCAAAATGAAAATACTTTCTTTATATAACAACTTTTTATACAAATCATCAGAAAATACACCCTTTATAATATGTTCTAAGATAGTGGCTTGTAACCCATTTGGATTAGAATTGTGAGCCAGCATAAAATGTTTAGCAACAGGGCTATCTTTATTATTTATAATATTCCTGACATGCTCCTGCAGTCTAGTTTTAAGATCCGGTTCGCCTCTTTTTGGGGACTGGACGCCAGTATAGTAGGGTACTAATGACTGGTGGCCCAATCAGATTTAGACTGATTTGCCGCATGGTCCGATGTAGAAGCAATTTCATAGCAGTTTAGAACGTTTGATTTTTTTTTCTTGGAGTCATGTACGCTAGTTTTCTAAAGTGAAAGTAATTATTTCTTATTTTTGGTTTTTCTTGCCTCCGTAGTATGGATGTCAGAAAAGTGAATAACTGTATTTTGTGGGGATTTGTTTAATGCGGCTAGATTACTTCCGGAATTGCTGCACGATTGTTTAGGGCCTGATTTGTGGGAAGCAGATTTTGCCGCTTCTTGTGTTAGATTTAATGTTTAATTATTAAGAGGAGGTTTGATTGTGCTAGGCAAGGTGTTTGGAAGTTGTAATTATATTTCTCATGAAGCTGGATGCTCCGACGCCTGCTTCATCTAAGAAGCGCAAGGGTCAAAACAATAGTGAAGTCTAGGGTGAGGGCACGCTCTAGGGTTTCAGGTCGCAAGGACAAAACAGTGAAGTCTAGCTGAGGGGGGTCCTCATGGAGTCTTTCTTTCCTTTAGAAGGAAGAGAGTTAGTGCTCCTCTCTCAGGAAGTAGGCCTTCACCCAGCTTCTCAGGTAACTCAGCTTCTCCTCAGGCTAAGGTAGTTAGGGAGGGCTCTGTCTGTAAAAGAAGCTTTTGTCCCAAGGCCAAGAAGAGCTGTAATGTGTTTCCTTCTCTCTTTATTGGCTCTGTGCCTAAGAGCTTTATGCTTAAATGGCTTTAGACTTGATTACTCTGATTAGAGGTTCTATCTTCTGTGTGAGAAGAGGCCTAGGATGGAACAGCCTCTTGATAGTTTTGTTTAGTGTTCCCTAGGTTTAGTCTTAGGAAGACAGATTTTTCATCCTCATGCCTGGATTTCACTTTGCTTGATTCACTTCCCTTGGTTTTGCCTGAGTGATTTTCTGGATTTTGAGATTTAGGATTTCTTGTTTCAGCTCTCCTGAGGATTTTTCATTTTTCTGACTCCAGCCAAAGGCTTAGGGAATTCTTGTTTTTGCCTGATATAGGCTCCCAGCTGCCCAGGCTGTGCCTTATTTGTTGGAGCCTAAAGTGGACCCAGCTTCTCTTTGACCTGATTCTGTGTATCCTGCTCCTCTTAAGCCTGATACCCTGAATAGTTGCCCAAGCCCATAAGTATTTGTTTAGAGTCCCATATTGGACCCAGAAACTGTCCCTCAGGGGCCTTGGGGAAAAAGGGCCTATCAAGTGCCAAAACCAAACCCTCAAATTCCCTCTAGCCATGATTGAAAGTATAAAAGTATATGCTCTTCCATAAGAAAGCATAGGTGTCTTCAATGTCAATTTCATTTGCACTTGTTCCAGGATTATCTTGAGAATACAATGATTATGGATTTTCATGATTAGAAATATATTGAGTGTAAGGCATGCTGGTATTGAGATTCTCTGAATGCTTGAGTAAGCATTCTTTGCAGTGTGGTTTTCTTTCTGTCTTTGTGAAGGCCTTTGGTTGGTGGCTGCTTTTAGTTCTGTTCTGTTAATATCAGGGCTTGAGGGATCAGCTTTACAGTGAGATGTGTACATTCAGGATTGTGGATGGATCAATTTTTCTGATGTGTTGTTTTGGACCGATGTGGAAAGCAGTTTTAAAGAAAATGAGTTGAGTGGAGCCATCTATGAAGACTGTTAAAGATTTTTTACAAGGTGAAGCATTAGTTTAGTTATGGTTGGTTGCAATTGGGACATATCTGTTTATGGTTCCTGTAGTCTAGGGGAGATCTAGAAGGCCTAGGGCACAGTCCTTTAGTCAAGTAGGCTAGATAGGACAGTTCACCTCAGTCCTCTTCTGGTGAGACTTCATGTCAGTCCTTCGTGAGGGCAGAACCAGTGGACCTTTTCAGCTGCCAGCAGACCTCGCTCAAAGCCTGTCAGGGGAGGAAGATTCCTTTTCAACCTGGGAGGAAGAAGAATCACCTAAGACAAAAATTTGCTGGATATCATTCAGACAGATGGGTGCTGGATATCATTCATCAATGCCCCTTTTCAAAGGCATGCCAGATTCCCCCTTCAAAGGCAAAAGAGGCTCTCAAGCAAGTCTCAGTTATTCTGCTCAAGTAAGTTTTATTCCAGTCCCTGGCTTGTCAATTTCTGCGCGGATTTTCAGTCACTGTCTGTTCCTAGTACCAAAGATGTGGATTTTACCTACCAATTGACTGGATCTGGACGTTTGGATTTATCTATCCTCAACACTTATCTGACATTTGGTTACAAGCACTGGTTACCTGAAGCTGGACTTGAACTTTTGATGGTAATTTGGATCTCATGAAAGCTACCTTCATAAAAAGCAATGCTGGAAAGTTATGAGTATTCAAGTTGCAGAAAGTATCATGTGTTTCACACTCTTGATTTTCAATTTTGGCTTTCTTATATGCTATTGGCTTATCTTCACATTCCAGAGTATTCACAAAGGTTCTGGCTCCAGTTTTATCCTTATTCAGGCTTATCCTTACTTGGATTAATGCCTGACTCAGCTCAAGAAAAAGAACACAAATATGTGAATATACCATAGCAGTGCTAAGATGCCTTCTGTATTCTAGAAATCAAATAAAGTCCAGTCTAGTACCAAATCAAGACATGTGCTTTCTGGGCGTGAGACTTTGAATAGCAGCCCAGATGGCCTTTTAACCTTTTGTTTAACAAAAGACTCTTCAAAAGAGTCTTTCACATCAACTATCATGAACTATCTCATCAGTCCGACTGCACAAACAGGTTTAGGTTCATGGCAATTTAGAGTTTCAGGCCTTCCTACCTGCATGCCCATATGCAATAGCTGCATGAGGAAGCTTAAATGCATGACATGCGACTGGACACTGTTGACACAAATATTGGACACTGTCATTCAAAATTCACCTGGAATTTTCAGAGGGCTCAGGAATGTCAGACTCTCAAGGACTTTCTCGTGACCCGGCCAGAGGCTGAGTCAGATTTAACGACAGATTGCCCTGGAACTGCTCTGCTGGAGGAAATCTAATACAGGAGTGGTGGAAAGACAAGGGCCCACAGACCACAAGCATCTACATATCAACATGAAGGAGATGTTAAAGAACCAAAATGCATTGATTTGAGCTACTTCATGCACTTTTTGTTACTTCCAGGGCAGGTGTTGATTCTGACAGACAACACAACAAACAATGATCAACAAGCAAGGGGGAACACATTCTCATCCTCTATGCAGGCAGGCAATGATTTTATGGAGACTGCTAAGCCTGGCACTGACTCTCTCTTCACTCAGAACTTCTGCCAGGAGCACAGAAAGACTTGAAGATGTCCAAGCAGACAAATCATGGATCCCCAATGTTCAGAAACTTCATGTATTATAGAAATTGACAGTGTGGAGGGGAACTCCAGACATAGATCTGTTCGACTGTCACAAAGTCCACTAAACCCAAAGCTGCCAAAGCCAAAGGAAAAGGGGCTCTATCAGCTTTCTTGTGGAGTATCCTTTCTTCAAATCAGTTGAAAAACTCTCATGTCTATGCCAGGCCTCTTTTCCTTCTCCCAAAGGTATTACGAAGGGACAATTTTGATAGCCAAGATTGGCCTTTGATAGCTCCAGATTGGCTTGGCCTTTGCCTGGTACCCCTCCATATGAGAGTCTAAAAGGCCAGTCATCTGTTTTCTCATGGATCTCCATCTCTTATCTCTGAAGCTTTCAATCTCTCCATCGCTCAAGCTCAAATCTCTCTCCATCTCAACAGCTTACATATTCTGTGTTGAAACATCTCAATCTCAATTTCTCAAACAAGCTGCCTAATAAATGGATGGAAGAGCTAGGAGAAAGTACGAGGAGAGGTATTTGATTTTTTGTACAGCAATTTATTTGGAAGTATTCTTTTTCTGAGAGAGAGCCTAATTTATGTGGCTCTGAGTCTCTTCACAAGTTTTTACACAAAGGTTCCAAAAAGATTCATGCTGCTTTCATCAGCAGCTTTCAGCTCACTATGATTGTGCAGTTTTCTTGTTCCTGATCCTTGCTCCAGTTAGTTTCTTTCAAGGGCAAAGACATAAGGAGCCCCAATAGAGCTCCTACTCCCTGCCCTCCATCTCAATTTTGCTTTGCTCTAACTTACTCTTGGACCTTGAGTCATAGCTACTTGAAATATTTGTCATGGAAGGCCTGCTTTACCTTTGTTCTGTTAGCTGCAACTTGCAAGAAGAGTTGCGGCCCTTGTTGGTAGTAGAGGCCTTTTTTTGATTTTCCAAGGGCATTCCTTCATCACATGACTAATCCTTCCTTTGCCTATAAGGTGGTTTCTGGTTTTTTTTAAATGACTATTCATTTGCTCTTAATTTTTCCACAATCAAAAATAAAAAGAATTTCATTTTTTTGGGGGATGTGTACACATTAGGCTATGTTATTATTTGCACTATGCTATTAAAGATTTTAGGCAGTCTCAGTTACTTGTTTCTTTTGTTTTAAGTTCACAGGGTAAACCCAAACAAACAAAAAAAACTATTCTTGGTGGATTTTTTTTAGGCTGCATTTGTTATTCCCATCATGGCAAGATTCCAGGGTTCCAGCTGGGATTAGGCCTCACTAGGGCTACTGCCACTTCAACAGCATTTCTAAGGGGGTGGGGGATATTCTGGAATATAAGCTACTTGGAGTGGAGTCTGTTAGTGCATATTTTCAGGCATTATCATACTGCCTAATAAGTCTAAGTCTAGAGCTGGTTTTGCCATTGTGTTTTTACAAGGCATGTTGTCAGTTCTTTATAATATACCCAGCCTCCTTCCTTACTCTGCTTTGGGATTCTACTATAATAGTCAGACTGCAGCAAGGGAAGACTAAGAACATAGTAGTTTTGTACCTACCATATAAATAGATAGTTCGGAGATTCCTTTAGTCCAATTTACCTCCCCCTCCTTCCCTCTGTTTCCAGGGTGGGTGTAGGTGCCTTTACCTGCTTATATTTTTATTATATATATTACTGTATATATTATACATACATGTTGGTTTGTTGCAGTGTTTTTTGGGACTTGTTTTTTTGGTTCTGGACTGTGCGCAGATTGAAAAAACGTCGGGTGTCATCATCATTATTCCTACCCTGGCGTACGCCAGCGTCAGCTAAGGCACGACCGACACGTCAGCCTTACTCTGGTAGTATTCGGGTCCGACTGGACGACTACTCACCCACAGTCAGGACTGCAACAAAGAATCCTCTCTAATCTACATTTATGGTAGGTACAAAACTGTACTTTTTCATCTGCTCAAAAATATTTTTTTTATCTAATATTGGGAAATTTTTGCATGAATATTTATTCCCTTATGTAATAAAGTTATCTAGTTATATTAGGGATAGTTTTGATGTTTTGGAAAAATTATCTAAAATACAATGGAGTGCAGATATGTTTTTTGTAAGTGTTGATGTTAGTTTGTATACTAACATACAGTGTCAGTTTGGACTAGAAGCAGTAAAATATTTTTTGGATGAAAGTCCAGTAACATATTATATTATTGAAATATTGGAATTTTGTTTGAATAATAATTTTTTTTATGTTTAATGAACAAATATACAGATAAATCAAGGGCACTGCAATGGGGGGCATCTTTTGCCCCCATGTATGCCAACCTGATGGGTTTGTATGAGTTAGAACGGTTATATCATATAGTTTTTTTTTTTAATTATGTAGTTATTTTCGTTTTATAGATCTTGTTTTTATTTGTAAAGGTGGGATATCTTATGTTGGTCAGTTTATAGAAGTTATGCAACATAATAGATTTGGACTTTCCTTTGATGGCATACAGGTGGGCAAAGATATAACTTTTTTAGACATACATTTGATTTTGGAGGACAGTAATATCTTACGTACGTCTGTGCATAGAAAATTCACTGATAGTAATCAGTATTTGATGGGGACTAGCTGTCATCCAGTTCATACTTTGGTCTCTCTGCTCTATGGGGAATGTATGAGACTTGGACGGCTATGTAATACTGACACGGACTTCTTAAAAGAAATTAGTGTGACTAGTGAGATGTTTAGATTGAGGGGCTATAGTGAAGCTAGTATTCAAACAGCTATAGATGAGGTTATTAATGAACAACATAAAGTTGGTACTTGTAAGTATGGAAGTAAGGGGTATAAGTTAGATGTTAGAAATCAAGAGAAAAGACTAGTTTATTTTGTCTCTTTATCTAGTGTTTTCAGTGATGTTTTAATAGGTATTGTTAAACACTACTGGAATTTTTTGTTTAGATCAATGGACTTAAAAAAATTATTGTCTAGGTCTTTAGGCATTTCATTTCGTAGAGGTAGGAATTTAAACGATATTTTGGTACATAATAAATTTAAATATCCCACTGAGACTTTGCAATATAGGACCATGCAGAGACTAGGAACTTCACCCTGTGGTCATTGCAATGTATGTCATTGTATTGTTCCAACTTTTAAGTATATAAATGGCCATGTATTTGAGGTTAAAAATATATATAGCTGTAATACTGAAGGTATTATTTATGCGTTGAAATGTCCGTGTAACCTTGTATATAGTCAGGAATATTATAAATAATAAAGAAGATAGCCCTGTTGCTAAACATTTTATGCTGGCTCACAATTCTAATCCAAATGGGTTACAAGCCACTATCTTAGATATTATGAAGGGTGTATTTTCTGATGATTTGTATAAAAAGAAGTTGTTATAACTGGAGGCTTGTTATCTGATGAGAAAGTAGTATTTAGTATTTTTTAATGTTTATTGATTAATTGATTTAGGCTGCTTGTTTAATTATTAGATGTATTAGGGTATATAAACTGTGTAAGTTATGTGATGATGTTCATTGTGTTTCACTGATGTCCTTCAAGGATGCATCTGCAGTCTTTACAAATGGGTTGTCCTGTCGTCAGGCAGCCCTTCGGTCGGCCGGATTCCAAAGTCTGGGTCTGGCTTCGGCTGGTGTCGCACTTCACCCGACTTCATTGCGGCAGTTATTCGGGTATAAAGGCATCAGCCAACGCCATTTTCCTCAGTCTTTCTTGCCACGTGGCGCCCGAAGCAGAAGCTGTTCGCAAGTGCCGGTCGGTCAGATCCAGAGATTACTACTACCAAATACTACTTCGAAGACTTCTATAAAGCTAAGTACCCTGTTGGGGACTCTTTCTTGCCTCAGCCGATGTCAGAGAAAGTTAATAACTGTTTATCTTGTGGGAAACAAATACCTCATAAAGATTTCCACTCCTATTGCATACATTGTTTAGGCCCAGACCACGACGTAGCAGCTTGTCTAGCCTGTGCTTCTTTTACCGACGGACGCTTAGACGTCGCTCGGACTTTGCTGAACAGATTTTCGGCTCCGATTTTGCCTACATTATGCCGTCGGATCCTCCGACTACGCAAATAACCAAAAAGCAAGAAAGGACCGACACTTTCGGTCCAGCGGTTTCGCGAAACCGCGGTTAAGCAAACCACGAGTGTCTCGGTTTCGGCGAAACCGAGCAAGCGTTCTTTCTTCAGCCGATAACTTGCCTTCTACCGAGGCCTCTTCTAACCTGGTAGAAGCTTCTGAAATCCAACCTTCTGTTGCGATTTCACAGGATTTATCAGACACCATTCCCCTAGATATTTCTACCCCTGCATGTGGAGCTGCTAGGCCTCCTCCAGCTATGTCTATTAAGGCCTTTGCCAGGGCTAAAGCAGCCAAAGCATCAAAACCTGTGCCTGCCAAGTTCCCCCTCTCACAGGCCCAGCACCAGCTCCCATATGCTTTCTTTGGCAGAGGATCTCATCTCTTTAATTCGTGGAGCCCAGCCTCATCCAGACAGGGCCTCTCTCCCTCCTCCAGAAAAGAGGCCTAGAGCAGAGCCCCCTGAGCCAGTATCCACAGATGATTCCTCTGATGACTCAGAACATACAGACCCTCCTGAGGCTTCTTACTCTCCTTACGAAGACTCTGATGCTGAGGAGTCCATCCCTTCAGCCTCTCCTCCTGAGGAATTTTCCTTTGGGGAAACCTTGCATGCTATGAGGGAACAATTTCAGTGGCAGGGCCAAGATTTCTCAGACTCTAGAAAAAGGCTTAGGACCTTTCTACATTTGCCACAGCATAGGCCTTTAGCTATACCTCCAGTTCTATCTGTTGTTGATGATGCATTTAATGATGCTTGCACTGCTCCTGATACTTTACCTCCGGCTCCTGCTAAGCCCGATAGGTACTACAGGGATGTCCTTCATGGATGCATCTGCAGTCATAACAAGTGGGTTGTCCTGTCGTCAGGCAGCCCTGCAGTCGGCCGGATTCCAAAGTCCGGGTCCGGCTTCGGCTGATGTCGCACTCCACCCGACGTCATCTCTGTTGGTCTTCGGGTATAAAAGCATCAGCCGACGCCATTTTCCTCAGTCTTTCTTGCGCGTGGCGAAGCAGAAGCTGTTCGCAAGTGCCGGTCGGTCGGATCCAGAGATTACTTCTACGAATACTACTTCAAGACTTCTAAAGCTAAGTACCCGTTGGGGACTCTTTCTTGCCTCAGCCGATGTCAGAAAAAGTTAACAATTGTTTAACCTGTGGGAAACAAATACCTCATAAAGATTTCCACTCTTACTGTCTGCCTTGTTTAGGCCCAGCCCACGACGTAGCAGCCTGTTCGGCCTGTGCCTCTTTCAACCGACGAACGCTTAGGCGTTGGTCGGAGTTTGCAGAACAGTTTTTCGGTACTGATTTTGCGTACATTATGCCGTCGGATCCTCCGACTACCCAATCTTCCAAAAAACGCAAAGATAAAGACCGACACTCGCGGTCCGCGGTTTCGGCCGAAACCACGGTAAAGCAAACCGCGAGTGTCTCGGTTTCGGCCGAAACCGAGAAAACTGATCAAAGTACAGCTGAACCTTTTCTTACAACTGAGGCCCCTGCTACAACTCTTCAATCGACCTCAGAAATTTTACCCACTACGGTGGTTGACTTATCAGACACCATCCCCTTGGATGTCTCTACCCCAGCACGTGGTGCTGCTAGGCCTCCAGCAGCCATGTCCATTAAGGCCTTCGCCAGGGCTAAAGCAGCCAAGACTACTAAATCAGTGCCTGTTAAACCCCCCTCATCCAGGCCCTCTTCTAGTTCTCAAATGCTTTCTTTGGCAGAAGATTTAATTTCTTTAATTAGAGGATCTCAATCTCACCCAGACAGGGCCTCTCAGCCCCAGAGAAGAGACCTAGGGCAGAGCCCCTGAGCCAGTGTCTTCTGATGATTCTGCTGATGAATCAGACATAACTGACCAGCCAGAGGCTCCCTTCTCCAATTTTGAAGATTCTGATGCTGAAGAATCCATTCCAGCTGCTTCCCCACCAGAAGAATTCTCCTTTGGGGAAACCTTGCACGCCATGCGAGAACAGTTCCAATGGCAGCAACAGGATTTTTCAGACTCCAGAAAAAGACTTAGGACCTTTCTGCACCTCCCACAGCACAGGCCCTTAGCTATACCTCCTGTTCTCTCTGTGGTGGATGATGCTTTCAATGATGTTTGCTCCTCCAGATTCTTTACCCCAGCCCCTGCCAAACCAGACAGATTTTACAGGGTGCCAGATACTCATCACCACCTTTACAAGGCCCCACTTGCAGACCCAGAAACTATATCCCAGGGTCCCAAGGCAGTAGCAGCGACCACAGCTAAAACCCTATTCCTTCTGAAAGGGAAGCAAGGTCATTAGACAGATGGGGTAAAAGGTCTACACTTCAGCTACTCTCTCAGCTAGAGCTTTAAACTGTCAGTTTCACATGATACAATACCAAGAGTTTATGCTTGATCAGTTAACTAAAAACTAACCACTGATGAATCTCTTGATAAGAAATATGTATTAGAGATGGTAAATAACATACAACAGGTTAGCAACCATTCCTTAAAATGTGGCTATGATGCACTGGAGGCTTCATTTAGATCAGCCATGACAGGCACAGTGATAAGAAGGCATGCATGGCTAAAGGAACAAGCTTTACCGGATCATGTTAAAGCTAAGTTACTAGATGCTCCTATGGACAAGACAAGTTTGTTTGGTACACCTGCCCAGCAGGTTATGAAGAAAATGGAAGAAAAGGCAAAATCTGTTCAAACTGTTAAAGATTTCTTGCAGGTACAACCCCCAAGGTTTAGCAGGAACTGGCCTGCCAAAAATTGGTCCTTTCCTGACTCCACAAAATTTCAAAGGGGCAGGAATAGACGTTCCAGAGGCAGAAACCAATCCAGAGGAGGTGCCTACAGAGGACGACAGTGGCAAGGTAGCAACAGAGGCACAGACACAGCCACTGCCACTACATCAGCACAACCACAGTGACTTACTCCTAACTCCGCCTACCAGGGAACAAATAGCAGCTCCTCTAGGCGGAAAGTTAACCTTATTTTCAAAGAACTGGCACTACATAACAAAAGACAAGTGGATTTTACAAACCATAGATCAAGGTTACCGGTTTCACTTCCACTCTTTACCAGTCAAAAGAGGAATGCCAAATCTACGTCCTAATCAAAAAACAAAGGCTCTACAGATAATGGAGTTAGTAAACATGAGAGCTGTGGAAAGAGTGCCAACAGCAGAACAAGGAAAGGGGTTCTATTCCAGACTATTCCTAGTTCCAAGAAAGGAAAAAGTTGGAGACCAATTCTCGACCTGTCCACCTTAAATACATACATCATTGTCCCAAAATTCAAAATGCTGACCTTACAGCAACTTCTTCCCATGCTGGGCAAGGAGTCTTGGCTGGTAACTCTAGATCTCAAGGAGGCATACCTGCACGTCCCCATTCGACCAATCTGCAGAAGATACCTCAGATTTCTTGCAGGATCAGAGCACTATCAATTCTCAGCATTGCCCTTTGGCTTATCTACTGCCCAGAGTATTCACAAAATGCCTGGCATCAGTAATCGCCCATTGCAGACTACAGGGAATTCAAATTTACCCATACCTGGACGACTGCCTGCTACAAGGGGACAACAAAAGCAAGCTGACAACAGATTTACAAAGGGTCATTTACTTGCTACAAGGACTGGGATACACAGTCAATTTACAAAAGTCAAGGCTGATACCATCCCAAACAAGGACATTCTTGGGCGGAATTGGACACAGTACAACAAATGGCATTCCTGACTACAGAAAAACAAAACGAACTTCCTCTTTACTTCTTGGCACTAACAAAACTGAACAAGTTAACAGCAAGAACATTTCTGCAGGCCTTGGGCTTCATGGCATCATGCATAATCTTGGTCCCATTTGCCAGACTACATATGAGGAAACTACAGTGGTACCTAAAGAATTTATGGTCCCAACACAGACACAGTCTAGAAACAGAAATCCCACTAATTCCATGCTTAAAACAGGAGTTCCTATGGTGGGCTCAGGCATGCCAGTCAAACCCAGGCCTACCCTTCCGCAGATGTCAACCAAGCCAGACCATCACAACAGACGCTTCAGACCTAGGATGGGGGACCCACATGCTGGACAAATGCGTGCAAGGATTGTGGACACAGGATCAACTTCACCTGCACATCAATCTAAAAGAAATGCTGGCAGTAAAACTGGCAATCCAAAAGTTCAAACCATTCCTCAAAGAGGGCCAGTTGATGATAAGGACAGACAACACCACAGTCATGTGGTACATCAACAAACAGGGAGGCACTCATTCATACCCCTATGCAGAATGACCTTGGAGCTGTGGACCCTGGCACTCAGCTACAACATTCAGTTACAGGCAATATTTGTACCGGGAAAGACAATACTCTAGCAGACATACTAAGCAGAACCACTCGGATGCCCACGAATGGAAGCTGCACCCGGACATCTTCAAGACCATCTCAAAGAAATGGGGAATGCCACAGATAGACCTATTCGCATCACCTCTCAATCACCAGCTCAAAAATTCTGCACAAGGACATTCCACCCACTAGCATGGAAAGTGGACTCACTCTCCTTCAACTGGAAAGGCCTAACAGCATATGCATTCCCACCTCTTCCTTTGATACACAAGGTACTACTAAAAATCAAGGAAGAACGTCCAAGGATAATCCTGATAGCCCCAAACTGGCCAAGACAACACTGGTACCCACTACTGAAGAGCATGTCTCGCAACAATATGTGGCCAATACCCCTGATGCCTTTGATGTTAACTCAGAACAACTACAGCATCATACATCCAAACCTAAAACGCTGCAACTGACTGCATGGAACATCACATAGCAGCAGCTAATCCAGAACTTTCCCAAAGAGTTAAAGACATTATTCTTGAAGCACGCAGACCTTCAACAAGAAAGAACTATGCTGGAAAATGGAAAAGGTTTGTCATTTGGAGTACCGAAGAGGAAAAGATGTGTCAAACATAGATATGCCTAACATTCTGGAGTATCTGGCGAACTTCTTCATTCAGGCCTGTCCTACTCCTCCATCAAGATACATGCATCAGCTATTTCAGCAGAATACAGCTTTGATCCACCTGTTTTTCACCCTTTGCTCAGGCAGTTCCTCAGAGGAATCAAGAATGTAAAACCTCCAAGGAAACCACCATTACCAGCTTGGGATTTAAACTTTGTGCTAGAAAAGTTGACACTATCACCCTTTGAACCAGCAGCAACAGCAGACCTACAACACCTGTCATGGAAAACTGCTTTCCTACTGGCAATTACTTCAGCAAGGAGGGTTTCAGAACTACAGGCCTTAATGGCAGTGCAACCCTTCCTAATCTTCCACCAAAATAGAGTGTCCTTGAGGACTAATCCTACATTTATGCCCAAGGTGGTATCCAGAGTATCTTTAAACCAGGCAATCCACCTACCTACCTTCTTTCCCAACCCACAAAACAGAGGGGAAAGAATACTGCATACCTTGGATGTACATAGACAGCTACGCTACTACTTGGACAGAACAAAAAATAGCAGAAAGACTGACCAACTTTTTGTAGCCTATGCAACAGGAAGGGAAGGAAAAGCTATTTCCAAACAGACAATCTCCAAATGGATAGGAAATTGCATACGATACTGTTACTCCTTCCATGGAAAACCAATTCCACAGAACATAAGACCTCATTCTACAAGGGCAACAGCCACTACCACAGCCTTCTTACGAGGAGTGGCAACCAAAGACATTATTGAGGCGGCTACTTGGACCTCCGTGCATACATTTGCCAAGCATTATAATTTGCCTCTATATTCCAGATCCCGAGCAGGGTTTGCCACTGCTGTACTGCAAGGGATCCTAAACACACCATAATCTACTTTTATCCTCCTCCCTAGTTGGCTATGGTATTCTACCCATTGTTATGACTGCAGATGCATCCATGAAGGACATAGTACAGTTTTGTACCTACCATAAATGTAGATGTCCGAACTGGATAGCATCTGCAGTCAGGATTACCCTCCCTCCTACCCCTCTGTGGTACTCCTAGGGTGTTTACCCTCCTAATAGCTAGCTGTTGGGGAGTCTTTTATGGTGTATTTGTTTGTATATATGTACATATATGCTTATTGTTGTGTTTACCTCTATCTATTTGGAAACATTGGCATCTATCCAAATTTTAGCCTGCAAGAGGGCTACTGGCATCTGGGGCAAGAAACACTGAGGAAAATGGCGTCGGCTGATGCTTTTATACCCGAAGACCAACAGAGATGACGTCGGGTGGAGTGCGACATCAGCCGAAGCCGGACCCGGACTTTGGAATCCGGCCGACTGCAGGGCTGCCTGACGACAGGACAACCCACTTGTTATGACTGCAGATGCTATCCAGTTCGGACATCTACATTTATGGTAGGTACAAAACTGTACTTTCCGGACACTCATCACCACTTATATAAGGCTCCTTTTGCAGATCCAGAGACTCTTTTGCAGATCCAGAGACCATCTCCCAGGGCCCTAAAGCTGTAGCAGCTACTTCTTCTAAAAACCCCCTCCCCTCTGAAAGGGAATCCAGGCCCTTAGAGAGATGGGGTAAAAAAGTTTACACCTCTGCTACTTTGTCAGCTAGAGCTTTGAACTGCCAATTTCATATGATTCAATATCAAGAGTTTATGCTTGACCAGTTGACTAAAAAGCTGTCCCCTGAAGAATCTTTAGATAAAAAGTATGTTCAAGAAATGTTACATAACATACAGCAGGTTAGTAACCATTCTTTAAAATGTGGCTATGATGCACTGGAGGCTTCCTTTAGATCAGCCATGACTGGCACAGTTATCAGGAGGCATGCATGGTTGAAAGAACAGGCATTACCAGACCATGTCAAATCTAAGCTTTTGGATGCACCTATGGACAAGGTCAATTTATTTGGTGCCCCCGCACAGCAGGTACTAAAAAAAGATGGAAGAGAAAGCAAAATCTGTGCAAACAGTGAAAGATTTCTTACAAGTTCAACCTCCAAGGTTTAGCAGGAACTGGCCCTCCAAGAATTGGTCCTTTCCGGACTCCTCTAAGGCACAAAGAGGCAGGAATAGGCACTCTAGAGGCAGAAACCAATCCAGGGGTGCCTACAGGGGTCGCCAGTGGCAGGGTAACAACCAATGAGGCACGGATACAGCCACCACCACTACAACAACTCAATCACAGTGACTTGGCAGTGGCACCGCCTACCAGGGAACAACTAGAAGCACCCTTAGGCAGAAAGCTAACATTATTTTCAAGAAACTGGCACTGCATTACAAGAGAAAAATGGATTTTGCAAACTATAGACAAAGGTTACAGGTTCCATTTCCATACACTACCAGGAAAGAGAGGAATGCCAAACCTACCACCTTCTCAAAGGGCAGAAGCTCTAAAACAAATATCTCAATTATTAAGAATGAGAGCTGTGGAAAAGGTACCATCTATGGAGCAAGGGAAGGGATTTTACTCCAGACTCTTCCTGGTACCAAGAAAAGAAAACAAATGGAGGCCCATTCTAGACCTGTCCGCTTTAAACACATTCCTCATTGTTCCAAAATTCAAAATGCTGACCCTACAGCAGCTTCTTCCCATGCTGGGCAAGGAGTCTTGGCTGGTAACTCTAGATCTCAAGGAGGCATACCTGCACGTCCCCATAAGACCAATTTGCAGAAGATACCTCAGATTTCTTGCAGGATCAGAGCATTATCAATTCTCAGCATTGCCCTTTGGCTTATCTACTGCGCCCAGAGTGTTCACGAAATGCCTGGCATCAGTAATCGCTCATTGCAGACTTCAGGGAATTCAAATCTATCCCTACCTGGACGACTGCCTGATACAAGCGGACAACAAAAACAAACTAACAGAAGACTTACAAAGAGTCATCTACCTGCTGCAAGCCCTGGGATATGCAGTCAGTACAAAAAAGTCAAGGCTGATTCCATCCCAAAGAATAACCTTTCTGGGTGCAGAACTGGACACATCAAAACAAATGGCATTTCTAACTGCAGAAAAGAAAGAGCAACTTCCTCTCTACTTCTTGGCATTAACAAAGCAGAGCCATCTAACTGCAAGAAAAGTGCTACAAGCTCTAGGCTTCATGGCATCCTGCATAATACTGGTCCCTCATGCCAGGCTGCATATGAGAAAGCTACAGTGGTACCTAAAGAATTTGTGGTCTCAGCACAAGCACAGCCTAGAAACCAAAATTCCAATGATCCCATGCCTGAAGCAAGAGTTCTTATGGTGGGCTCAGGCCTGTCAATCAAACACAGGATTGCCCTTCTGCAAAAGTCAACCAAGACAAACCATCACGACAGATGCCTCAGACCTCGGTTGGGGGGCACACATGATGGGCAAGTGCATTCAAGGCCTATGGACTGAAGACCAGCTGCATCTGCACATAAATCTAAAAGAAATGATGGCAGTAAAATTGGCAATCCAGGCATTCAGACCTTTTCTCCAAGAAGGCCAGTTGATGATAAGGACAGACAACACCACAGTTATGTGGTACATCAACAAACAGGGAGGCACACACTCATACCCTCTATGCCGGCTGGCACTGGACCTATGGGATGTGGCTCTGAGCTACAACATTCAGTTACAGGCAATTTATGTACCAGGGAAGGAAAACATTCTAGCAGACATATTAAGCAGAACTACAACAGATGCCCACGAATGGATGCTGCATCCGGACATCTTCAAAACCATCACAAGAGAATGGGGATTACCACAAATAGACTTGTTTGCATCCCCATTCAATCACCAGTTGAAGAAATTCTGCACAAGGACTTACCACCCACTTGCTTGGAAGGTGGACTCCCTATCCTTCAGTTGGAAAAGCTTGACAGCATACGCATTCCCACCACTTCTTTTGATGCACAAGGTGCTTCTCAAGATCAAAGAGGAACGTCCGAGGATCATTCTGATAGCCCCAGACTGGCCAAGACAACATTGGTATCCACTGCTGAGGAGCATGTCCCGGGAACAAATATGGACACTGCCCCTGATCCCATTACTGCTGACACAGAACAACTACAACATCCTGCATCCAAACCTAAAAACTCTGCAGCTAACTGCCTGGAACATTACATAACAGCAATTAACCCAAATTTATCCCAAAGGGTTAAAGACATAATCCTGGAGGCTCGTAGACCTTCAACAAGAAAGAGTTATGCAGCAAAATGGAAAAGATATCTCATCTGGAGTACTGCAAAGGGGCAAGATGTGACCCTGGTGAACATAGCCAACATCCTGGAGTACTTGGTGGAGCTCTTCCATACAGGCCTGTCCTATTCCTCCATCAAGATACATGCATCAGCTATTTCAGCAGAATACAGCTTGGATCCTCCTGTCTTCTCGCATCCTCTGCTCAGACAGTTTCTGAGAGGAATTAAAAATGTAAAACCTCCCAGGAAACCTCCATTGCCAGCATGAGACTTGAACTTTGTGCTAGAAAAACTGACTCTACCTCCTTTCGAACCAGCAGCTACAGCAGAATTACAATACTTATCCTGGAAGACTGCTTTCCTGCTGGCAATAACTTCAGCAAGAAGGGTCTCTGAACTACAGGCATTAATGGCAGTACAACCCTTCCTGATCTTCCATCAAGATAGAGTGTCCATGAGAACAAATCCTACATTTATGCCTAAGGTGGTATCCAGAGTCTCTTTAAATCAGGCTATCCACCTTCCTACATTCTTCCCCAACCCACAGAACAGGGAGAAAAGCTCTTACATACCTTGGATGTACACAGACAATTACGCTACTACCTGGACAGGACAAAAACAATAGAAAAACTGACCAGCTTCTGGTAGCATATGCAACAGGAAAGGAAGGAAAACCAATTTCTAAACAGACAATCTCCAAATGGATAGGAAATTGCATTAGATTTTGTTACTCCTACCATGCAAAGAAAACTCCAGAGAACATCAGGCCTCACTCCACAAGGGCTACAGCCACTACCACAGCTTTCTTACGAGGAGTGGCTACCAAGGACATTATAGAGGCTGCTACTTGGACCTCCGTGCATACATTTGCCAAGCATTATAACTTACCTCTATACTCTAGATCCCGTGCTGGTTTTGCCACTGCTGTTTTGCAAGGGATCCTGACTACACCATAATCTATTCTCATTTCCTCCTCCCGTAGTTTAGCTATGGTATTCTACCCATTTGTAAAGACTGCAGATGCATCCTTGAAGGACATAGTACAGTTTTGTACCTACCATAAATGTAGATGTCCGAGAGGAATGCATCTGCAGTCAGGATTACCCACCCTCCTTCCCTCTGAGGTACTCCTAGGGTACTTACCAATCTTCAGCTAGCTTGGGGATCTATTATGGTGTATTTGTTTGTATATATGTACATACATGCTTATTTTGTGTGTTTGCTCTCTACTATTTGGAAACTTTGGCATTTATCCAAATTTAGCCATCCAAGAGGGCACCTGGCATCTGGGGCAAGAAACACTGAGGAAAATGGCGTCGGCTGATGCCTTTATACCCGAATAACTGCCGCAATGACGTCGGGTGAAGTGCGACACCAGCCGAAGCCAGACCCAGACTTTGGAATCCGGCCGACCGAAGGGCTGCCTGACGACAGGACAACCCATTTGTAAAGACTGCAGATGCATTCCTCTCGGACATCTACATTTATGGTAGGTACAAAACTGTACTTTGCAGTCATTACTCTTGGGTTATCCTGCTGGCAGGCTACCCTCAGTCGGCCAGAATTCCAAAGTCTAGGTCCGGCGTCGGTTGCGGTCACCTCTTCCACGACGTCAGTGCGCCAGGGTATAAAAGATGCAGCCGACGCCATTTTCTTCAGTCTTTCTTGCCGCGTGGTGCCCGAAGCAAAAGCAGTTTGCAGGTGCTGGTCAGCCGACTCCTGAGATTTTCGAATCCAAATTTCAGAACCGAAGTCTTCATTAAAGCTAAGTACCCCGTTGGAGAAACTTTTTTCTTGCTCCAGACCGATGTCAGAAAAAGTTAACAATTGTATTTCTTGTGGGAAGCAAATACCTCCTAAGGATTTTCACTCTTACTGTATTCCTTGCCTAGGCCCTGATCACAACATTGCTAACTGTTGGTTTTGTGCTAGATTTAACCAACGCACTATCAAGCATCTGTTCGATTTTGCATTTCATTACTTTGGCCTTAGATTTAATTATATTATGCCGTCGGACCAGCCGACAACCGGAGTTTACAAAAAACGCAAGGACAAGGAAAAGGATAAGCATCCGAGGTCCAAAACCGATGACGAGGCCTCTTCTAGGCCAGTCGCCGGTTCTCAGTGAGGCGCTTTCGCAGCCCCTGGCACCTGCTACCTCAGAGCCACAGGCCGCTACCGACTCCCACGTGGAGCCGACTGGGCCTCTGGATACTCAAGGTATTGGACAGTCTGAAATCATTCCCTCAGATGGGTCCGGAGCCGCTGAGCAGGCATCAGCTTCTGAGGGTGTCTTCAGACCTACACAACTATATATTAAGCCATCTTCAGCGCCAAAGACTAAAGCAGATCTAAAGACAAAGAAACAAGTACAGCATTCTCCTAATCGGACTTCCATGCCTAAAAAAACAGATGCTCAAAATGGCCGAAGACCTAATTACTTTGATCAGGGGCTCCCATCCCCCTCCTGATAAGAGCCCTAGGCAAGAGACAGAGTATGATTCTTCTTATCAGGTTTCTATTTCTTCTGATTCCTCTTTTGAACAGGATTACTCCATGCTTCCCTATGAGGATTCTGCTGAAGAATCAATTCCTTCAGCCTCTCCTCCTGAGGATTATTCGTTTGGGGAAACCCTGCATACTATGAGGGAGCATTTCCACTGGGAGAGCCAAGATTACTCTGAATCTAAGAAAAGGCTCAGGGACTTTCTGCTACTTCCTCAGCACAGACCTCTTGCTATTCCACCTGTTCTAGACATTGTAGATTATGTTTTTTTCAGAGTCTGGCCTGTCCCCTGACTCTTTACCCCCTGCACCTGCTAAGCCAGACAGGTACTACAGGGTCCCGGATTCTCATAAATTCCTATACAAAAACCCCACTGCTGACCCAGAAACTATATCTCAGGGTCCCAAAGGGGTTAAAGCTTCCACTGCAAAAAACCCTGTCCCCTCTGATAGGGCTCTAGACAGATGGGGGAAAAAAGTCTACACTTCTGCTACCCTGGCTGTGAGGGCTTTAAATTGTCAGTTTCATGTGCTTAAATATCAGCAGTATTTAATGTCACTGCTTAAACAGAAATTGTTGACAAATACTGAATGTTCAGAGAACAAGGAATTGCAGGATTTATTGCATGCAGCTGAACAAGTGGGAAAGCATACTTTGCAATGTGGTTATGATTCACTGGGGGCCTCTTGCAGGGCCGCTGTTACAGGTTCTGTTATTAGAAGGCATGCTTGGTTAAATGAACAGAATCTGCCTGATCATGTTAAAGCAAAATTATTAGATGCACCATTACAGCATGATACTTTGTTTGGTACTAAAGCAGAAGAGGTGTTGAAAAAATGGAGGATAAAGCTAAATCCATGCAGACAGTCGAGGATTTCTTACAGGTACAGCCACCCAGGCTTAGCAGGAACTGGCCTTCTAAAAATTGGTCCTTTCCAGTGTCAGACCTCAAAGAGGCAGATACAGGTGTCCCAGAGGCAGATCTCAGCCCCAAGGCTCATACAGGCCTAAACAATGGGGTGCTCCTACCTCCAAAAGCGGAGAAGACAAATCACAACCTTACAGAAAACAGTCCCAATGACTTTCCTCTACAAGATCCAAACACTTTTCTTTTGGCAGCCCCCTTATGGGGAAAACTAGCACTTTTTTCATCAAATTGGCAAATGGTTACCCAAGACAAATGGGTCCTGAACATAGTGTCCCAAGGCTACAGGTTCCATTTTCTCACACTACCAAGGTCAAAGGGTATGCCAAACCTGCTACACAATCAATGGGCAGAGGCACAAAAACAAATTACAGCCCTCTTGGACATGAGGGCCATTCAGCAAGTACCACAAGAGCAGGGGCAAGGATTTTACTCCAGACTATTCCTAGTACCCAGAAAGGACAAAACCTAGAGACCAATACTGGACCTGTCTACACTAAATACGTTTCTGGAAGTTCCAAAATTCAAGATGTTGACTCTACAGCAGCTACTGCCCATGCTGGGCAAAAAGGCTTGGCTTGTAACTTTGGACCTAAAAGAGGCATACCTGCATGTCCCAATCAGACAATCTTGCAGAAGATACCTCAGATTCCTAGCTGGCTCAATGCAGTACCAATTCTCTGCACTGCCCTTTGGCTTATCTACTGCTCCTAGGGTCTTCACAAAATGCCTGGCACCAGTAATTGCGTTTTGCATACAAAAAGGAATTCAAATATATCCCTACTTGGATGACTGCCTAATTCAAGCAGAGAACAAATACACTCTTCTAAAGCATCTGGCGTTTGTGAAAAGATTACTAATTGGCCTAGAGTACACAGTAAATGAAAAGAAATCAAAACTAGTTCCCTCTCAAGAGATAATATTCCTGGGTGCAAGCTTAAATACAACTGCCCAGATGGCTTATCTCACGCCAGACAAGCAAAAGCATCTGACTACTTATTTCAAGAAATTGGCAACAAAAACCCACTTATCTGCAAGGAAATTCCTGCAGGCCTTGGGTTTCATGGCATCCTGCATTGTACTAATTCCATATGCCAGACTGCATATGAGGAAACTACAATGGTATCTAAAAAGTGTTTGGACTCAGCATTGCCACAGCCTGGAGACAGTAATTGCACTCATTCCCTGCCTACAACAGGAGTTTCGATGGTGGGCAGAAGCCTGTCACCACAACAAGGGTCTGCCATTCAGTTTACCCACAGCCAGACACTGACGACGGATGCATCAGATTACACCTGGGGGGCCCATATGACAGGAAAATGTATTCAGGGCACATGGCCTGCAAACCAGATGCATCTTCACATCAGTCAAAAAGAGATGCTAGCTATTCAAAATGCCCTGACAGCTTTCAAGGACCTTCTTCATCCAGGACAGTTACTGATAAAGACAGACAGCACTACGGTCATGTGGTACATAAACAAGCAGGGAGGTACACATTCCTACCCCGTCTGCAGACCAGCAATGACCTTATGGGACACAGCATTGGCTCTTCAAGTTCACCTGCAAGCACAATTCCTGCCAGGAAAAACAAATACTCTGGCAAACGAACTAAGCAGAAACCTCATGGATCCCCCACGAATGGAAACTGATCCACAAGTCTTCAGCATGATAAGGAAATGGGGATGCCCAGACGTAGATCTATTTGCCTCTCCTCACAGCTGCCAATTGCAGAGATTTTGCACAAGGATTTATCACAAGCAAGCATGGAAAGTGGATGCCCTGTCATTCAGCTGGAAAAATCTAATAGTATATGCTTTTCCCCCACTGTCTCTCCTTCCCAGGGTACTCCTAAAGGTCAGACAAGAGAAGCCAAAAATGATACTGATTGCACCAGACTGGCCACGCCAGCACTGGTACCCAATCCTAAAGAGCTTGTCTCAAGGTACAGCGTGGATTTTGCCTCAAACTTCTCACTTGCTGACCCAACAAAACAATCAGATCTTGCACAGCCAACTCAGGACCTTAAATCTGGCAGCATGGCAGATAATGTAGCCATTATGAACACTCCTCTTTCAAAAGCTGTTATGGATGTTATCTTGGAGGCCAGGAGGCCCAATACCAGAAAATCTTATGCAGAAAAATGGAAGAGATTCTGTGGTTGAAACCAGGAGCAAGGCATTGACACGTGTGTACCAAATATCCCTCAGATTTTACAATACCTAACTGAGATGCTGAATAAAGGCCTTTCTTTCTCCTCAATTAAGATTAACGCCTCTGCCATTTCAGCCCATTACAATACAGAACCACCTGAATTCTCTCATCCTTTAATAAGACAGTACCTCAGAGGGGCCAAAAACATTAGGCCTTCAAGGAGAGCACCCATTCCGGCCTGGGACCTCAATTATGTTTTGGAGAAACTCCCACTGCCTCCTTTCGAGCCAGCATCAACAGCAGATATAAAATTCTTATCCTGGAAAACAGCTCTGCTCCTAGCTATAACCTCTGCAAGGCGAGTCTCAGAGTTACAAGCACTCATGGCTGTGGAGCCTTTCATCATTTTTCATCCAGACAGGGTTTCTCTGAGGACAAACCCTACATTTATGCCTAAGGTGGTGTCCAGTGTGGCCCTCAACAAAACCATTCACTTGCTTACCTTTTATCCAAATCCACAGAACAAGGGTGAGAAAATTCTCCATTCTTTGGACATACACCGGCAGTTACGCTTCTACTTGGACAGAACTAAAGCTTTCAGAAAGACTGAGCAACTTTTAGTGTCTTATGCTGCAGGATCACACGGAACGGCTATCTCAGAACAGACTATTTCTAAATGGATAGGCCATTGCATCCGTTTCTGCTATTTCCAACATGGCAAATCAGTGCCTAAGGGCATTAGGCCTCATTCCACCAGAGCAGCAGCCACTTCAGCAGCCTTCCTCAGAGGAGTACCAACCAAAGATATCTTAGAGGCTGCAACTTGGAGTTCAGTGCACACCTTCACAAAGCACTACCACTTACCTCTTTACTCTAAGTCCAGAGCAGGCTTTGCCACTGCAGTTCTGCAGGGCCTCATAGGCTCTCCTAATCCTATTTAGCCCAGGCACCCAACCTCAGCTTTGGGATTCTACCCAAGAGTAATGACTGCAACAGTGAAACACGATGAACATAGTACAGTTGTGTACCTACCATAAATGTAGATGTTCGAGTGTATTCACTGTTGCAGTCTAGGTTATCCACCCACCATCCCCCTTGTCTTTGCTGCGACTTATCTCTATCCTATACAGCCTCTTTGGTGTATTTGCTTGTAGATGAAGGAAATGTTATTTTTGTGCATGCATTTTTTATTGGCATATTATTCAGCTTTCCATTTGGGGGCACCTGACATCTGGGGCAAGAAAAACTGAAGAAAATGGTGTTGGCTGCATCTTTTATACCCCTGGCGCACTGAAGTCAGGGAAGAGGCGACAGCAACCGACGCCGGACCTAGACTTTAGAATTCTGGCCGACTGAGGGTAGCCTGCCAGCAGGATAACCCAAGAGTAATGACTGCAACAAGTGAATACACTCAAACATCTACATTTATGGTAGGTACACAGCTGTACTTTTTATACTCCTTGAAGGCGGTTGCTGAAGCGCTAGAGGTCAAATAAACTGGTGGTTTAAGTGGATTCTTCGTCTGTGGTCTTCAGTTTTCTTTTCTTTTTTTTCTTTTTTATATTTAGAGCCGTTGGCAAAGAAAATACAGGAGACAGAAATTCAAGGATATAATTGGTATGGTAATCAAGAAAAGTTGGCTTTATTTGCTGACAGTATTGTTTTGTACCTGGTAAAACCAGAAAAGGACATCTCAGTGTTGTATAACGTTCTGAGATGGTTCATGTCTTTTGGGATATAAAATGAGGGTTGTAGCTGTAAACTATGTACCCACATATGAACTAGTTCAACAATACCCATGTTTATGGAAATGTGATAAAATGAAGTATTTAGCAGTATGGGTTAAAAAAAGAGTGTTATGTCAGCTAAGGATATATGGGAAGAGAACTAAAAAGATAATACAGAAACTGAAACTCTTGTTTATGAGCAAGTATAGCAAGATACAAATAGTGAATGTTTTTTGTCCCTTTAGTTTTATATACAGGTCAGAGATATTTATCAACCAGATGAGAAGTTGTGGACTGTAAATTAGTAGAGTTGATGCATTTTATCTGAGATGGGAAGAGGGCAAAGGTCAAGTTGGGATAAGTTGATCTTCCAATAAAACAAGGTGGTTTATGATTTCCTGATTTGAAGGGATGTTTTAGAGCTACACAGCTAAGGCTGGTATACACAACACAAGCCGAAAGCTGTAGTTCAAAGTGGAAAGGGATGATATTAAGCAGGGGAGAATTTAAGAAATGAGTGTAGGATTTTGGATACTGATCCTTAGAGAATAACTGTCATATGGAATGTTCTATTCATAAAATAGAAAGTATTCTAAAGAACCAAGTCAACACGCGAATAGAGAAATGGGATTCTGCCAGTAGAGATGAATGGCAATTAGGGATACAGAGAACAGGCAAGGAGGGGTTGGAAAACTGGCAGAGGAGCTAAGGTATTGAGAACAAATAACTAGAGAGGGAAAGAGAATAGAAAGAGGCCAAGAAGACATTTGTATTGCAGACTAGAGATTGCCTTCCCTATCCGGGCTTGATATCAGAATACAGATAAAGAATAAGGGATATTGGAATCTTAAGAGAAAGACCTACTCTGTTAGAGTTTTTAGTTGAATCTAGAACAGAAACTGCTAAAAAGGGTTAATTAGAAGGACATATAAAATATTGCATGATAACTATAGAAAAGATTGGGAAGGGAGATTGTTTCGTTTGTGAACTGCTTATCCAATGAGAGGGCATATGCATGGCTCCCAGATGTGCAACAAAGTCCAGAAGATTATGGATGCTTGCATTAGATATTTTTATATCCCAAGCAGACTTCAAAATTTTCCTCAGGTAGATGGCAAATGTTGGAGGTGTGATGCGGAAGAAAAAGGTAGCTGGGAATGTATATATTGGGAGTGTAATGATTTGTCAGACTTTAAAAGTTCCCTACTGAGTACTGCATAAGAACTATTGGATGAGCAAATGGGTGTAACTAAGGACATTTTTTAAGCTGGGATACAGGATCTGAATTGTCTAGATATAGTAAGCTTAATTTCTGGTGGCTGCCAAAAAGCATTAGTGGAAATCAAAGTCTAAACCAACTGTAGTTTGAAGTAGTAAATATTGTAACAAAGATAAAAGAACTGGAGGTGGTATCTTTAGAAAAGGGTAGGAGCAAATTACATAGGGAAAATGGAAATTGTGGAAACGATGTTTTGTAGGGGTGGTGAGTTTTAGAGGAAGACTGGAATTAATCATTGTTTTGTATTGGATTGATGATTGTGTGAAAGACTGTATGTGATTTGTGATTGTAGTTCTGAACATGTTAACATAACTGATAATTCAGTAAAGGTATAAAAACAAGACTAGGGGAGGGCTTATTGGCAAGTAAATGGAGTGACTGAGCTTAGTGTTTGATACCATAGGCTGAGTGCCTATCTGTGAGATTTAACATCCCAGTGAGTAAGCCTGTCTGTTCAAATGGTACCATAAGAATGTATCTGTCTTGAATGATTTTAACTTGCACATTTCTTGTGGCAGGAATTAGCCATTTTATGGTGAGTAGTAGAAACTGTATTGAGCACTGTGGGGGGGGGGGGGGGCTTATATGGTGGTCATCTGAAAGCATAGCTTTTAAATACATTGGAGAGCTTAAAAATAACATCTGAGGTGAAATGTCTTTTTCCTTGTTTCACTGTTGACTTGCCTTTTTATTTTTCAGGGATTACATGGATCGGCTAGTAGATGAAGCTGAAGCATTGGGTGGAGCAGTGAATTCTCTTTCTGTGTGTTCTAATACAAGTAGAACTGACCCCATTCCTGAATCACAACTTACACTTCTGAACTCCATCACAGCAAATGAGCTGACAGGTAAACTGTTATTCGTGTTTGTCCTTTGTGTTTTAAAAAATGTGAGTTATCTATTTTTGACTGTGCTAGAGCACTGATGCAGCTTTATTGCTTTTTACATTACTCGTATATTTTTTTGAAGGCTGACCAATTTCATTAGAGTTGACTGCTTCACTGTTTTTTTTTCCCCTTCACTTCATATTTTCCAGACACCTCAGTGCCCCTGTCCACCATTGGGTCTACTAGTTCTTCCATCCAAATTCTGACTTTGTCCAGCTCTAGGCTGGGGCTGACGTGGATCTTAAGGGCATCTTTGGAGGTCATGTTGGGAAGATTTTTTTATTCCCCCACCACCCACTCCCCAGCATTTGTGTATTCCATACGAGGACTCCTGTTCTCTGTGGACCACTCTTGTCTTTCAGGGTAGCCTTTATGAATAATTTTCCCCACACTGAAATAGGCACACCCATCCCTACCTGCTGGCATCTCGGATGCCTAAACTGCTAATCGAACCTGGGATTCCTGAGACAGAGTTAGGGTTTTATTCTTCCGTGCCACTGTGCTGACCAGCTTCTGGTTTTTGGTGTTCATTGAAACATTGGTGAAGCAGTTGAGTGGCCATTTGGCACAGTGGTAGAGAAGCTAGCATTGTTGCCTCACAGCAAGAGGTTCTCCAGTTAGATTCTCAGCTGAGATGCTTTCTGTGTGGAGTCTGCATGCCTTCCCTGTGTTTGCGTGGGTTTCCTCCCACATTACAATAACATGCGTCTGGAATATTTCTTCCCGGGCCTCCACTGAAAATGGGCTATGTCCCATTCGGACTTTCCCGGTAAACAAATGTTAAATAAATAAAAGTTCGATTCTGATTAGTCTGTTAGTAAAGCAGAGGCATGTTGTATGAGCGGTTATCTGTGGACTGGCTATGTAATGAGGATGCAGTATTTCCAGCAAATCTAATAAATGGTGGCATATTCTAGGTTTGTGTGCATTATTACAGATTATAGATGTTTTTGTAGCGGTATTAGTGTGACTGTGGAAAATTAAGATGTTCATCATTAGATCAGTGGTGCAGTAGCCTAAGATAATATGGGTTATATCCTGCCAAGGTTATGACAGACCAGTTTCCAAAGCTTAAAGGCATCTTTCACTGACTTGCCCAAACTATGGTACAGCTTGAAAAGAGTGGTATTAAGTCAGTGGTTAAGGCCCCAGTCCTTCAGAGCTTTCTTGCCATCAGTGTGTGCTCTTCCCTGCAGGCTTCGAGTGATTGGTTAACCAGCTCTTCTACAAGGCTGAGATGAGAACCTTGTTGGGGAAAGCCTTCTACTTTCTCAGTTTGTGAAGAAAAGTTTGCTTTTTTGTAAAAAAAAAAAATAATAATAATAATTTAAGGCTAATGCTGTTTTATTGGTTGCCACTGGAAGTTTTACCTGAAAAACTTTAATTTTAGTTAGGGTTCCCTGGTGGGGAAAAATTCTTTAAAAATATCACTTTTTCTGAGAAAAAGTTTGTTTTTTGGGGGTGGGGGGGGGGGGTCAGAAAAAATAATTTCAAAACTGAAAATTTCCACTCAGGTGATTCACCGACTTTGCTTGAGAAGCAGTTTTTTGATAGACCATGGATTAGGCTTTACACTTTAGTCCATCAGATGGGGAGTGAAGAACCAAAGTTTTATAAGAGTTTTCAGTCCTCAAGCCTGCTTTCCTGTCCACTTCAGCTGCTGATGAATGACTCTGCTGTGGCCAGTTTAGGTACTTCACACCACTCCTTGATATGTTGCTGTTCTGGTATTGCTCCTGAAACCAGTAAAGGATGGAAGGCAGGCACATCATTTGCAGTTGTTTGGCTGTCTTTGGGTAAGAGAAAACCACACATCGTGTCATAGCAGAGAGTTGGTGATGCTGTACTTCAAAGCCGTCTTATGTAGCTTAATTCTTTAGCAAGGGGACCCATGCTTAAGTGTCTTTTTGTGTTTTGGGGTGGGGGGTCTCCCAGAAAAAGAAAATGGACATTTTTCTTCTGGAAGGATGTGAAAGATTGGTTGGGTTTTGCTAGTGGCTTATTTCAAAACTTTCGATTTGTAAATTCTGACTCTTAGAATTTTAAAAGGAGAAAATGCCCCACCCCCACTCATACATACACACACACTTTTTCCAGTGTGGCTGTAATATCAGAAAAAAATGTTTCATTAGGAGCAAAAAAAAAAATTCCAGTAAAGATATTCCTCAGCCTTCAGCTGTCCCTCCTGTCTCGCCAGTATTGGAGAATGCTTTCTTCGAAGCCAGCTTATCTGCCTTACAATCAAACAGCTGCCCGCAAAAATCTGATAGTTATGTAATGCTCCTCTGACCCCAAATTTCTCTCTTCAAACCCTAAGTCAGACCCTGCAGTGATTTCTTTGTCAAAGCCATCTTCTGCCAGACATCTTTCTGACAAAGATGGGAAAGCATTTTGTAGAGTTGGGAAGAAGTGGTGGTGTTCTACTTCAGCCTTCGGTATAGCAAATTGTCAGGTTCACATGTCCAGGTTTTATCTGGTTTCTTCAGATGTTATGAGAAAGTTAATTACTGATTTCACTTTTTCAGAGATTAAAACATATTTGAATTGTTTATTTTTCTTTAATACTCTCAGGTAAAAAGATAGTCTTTAAAATCAGCAATAAACAATCCAATGAGTGCAATAAGCAAGGCAAAAACCTCCCTTATAGTTAGCAAAACAGTTAAAGTAATCGTACGAAATAAGGGTAGGTTAACCATATACTGACGTCTTTATAGCAGCAAAATCAAGCATACAGCTATCATCTATCAGATATTGTCCAGAGACACAATTCCAAGTACTCTAGGCCAAAAAACGATTCCGGATTTCCAAAACTCTGGTTTATTCCATAAACAACAATAAAGTACAGGTAAACGCTTTCACCGATCTGGCTTCTTCAGACCCATCTAACAAACTTCATTCACTCATATTTAAATACGTTATTTTGGCGGGAAAAAAACATGTCAACTGAATTTAAAGAAACATCTCATTCCTAACTCATCCATAACTTATCATTACATAATAAAAAACATATCATCATATGCCCAACAAATATTAATAAAATAAATACTAATGAAATAAATACATTACATATCTCATAATTGAAGCGCACTATCCTGAACAATAATACAAACAAAGATATAGAAGCTTATAGTTGTAATCAAATTACTAACTTCTAAAACTATAGGCTGACTTCTGTTAAAACCATTGATCATTATCAAACATCCAAAGTTAAAATACATACACAAATTTCTAACAAGCAAATGCAATATATGTACATGTGTACCTATTGACTTTTATGCATTCTTAAAAAATATATATATTATTGACTAAAAAACATCTAATAATGTATACTTAATAAACATTTAGTGTACAGTGCTCAACCTATATCTCATAGAGCTCTAAAAATCAAAACAATAAAAAACTACTTCTCTTCATCTATATAATTTCCTAGATTTCAAAAATGGTTTCACTGAAACCATACTATTCAGACCTGGGGGACAGTCTGACCTCAATCTAATTATCCAATTCGCTTCTCTAGTCTCCGTAAAAGTCTTGATGTCTCCCCTTCTAGGTCCTGTTCGAATCCTCTCCATTATTAAAAAGTGAAATCTGTGATCATGCCCCTTCTCCATTACATGTCTTGCTAGTGCATTGGTCTGGAGCCCTATCCTGATGTTATAGACGTGCTCCCTTATCCTATCCCTTAGTTTCCTGTTCGTCTTACCTACATAGAATGCATCGCATTCCATGCAGGTAGCCAAATAGACCACATCTGTTGTCTGACATGTCCCTTTCTCATAAAACCGGAATGATCTCATGGAGACCGGATGTATAAAAATACCATCAGCCATTTCTGCAGAATTCAACATGGATCCTCCTTTATTTTCTCACCCACTCTTACGACAGTTCCTCAGAGGGGCTAAGAATATAAGACCTCCAAGGAAGCAACCAGTACCAGCCTGGGACCTTAATTACATACTGGAAAAATTAACATTGCCTCCTTTTGAACCAGCTGCCTCAACAGATTTGCAATATTTGTCCTGGAAAACAGCCTTCCTTCTGGCCATCACTTCAGCTCGTAGGGTTTCTGAACTACAGGCCCTCATGGCGGTGCAGCCCTTCCTCATTTTCCATCAGGACAGGGTTTCCCTTCGTACCAACCCTTCATTTATGCCAAAAGTGGTATCCAGGGTAGCCTTAAATCAAGCCATACACCTCCCTACCTTTCATCCCAATCCTCAAAACAAAGGGGAAAGGCTGCTACACTCTTTAGACATCCATAGGCAGCTACGTTTTTATTTGGACAGAACAAAGTCCTTCAGGAAATCAGAACAACTTTTTGTGTCCTATGCTGTTGGGGCTCAAGGGAAACCAGTTACAAAACGGACTATTTCCAAGTGGATTGGCCACTGCATACGGTTTTGTTATTCCTATCATGGGAAATCTGTTCCTACAGGTATCAGATCACACTCCACCAGGGCCACAGCCACCTCTACAGCCTTCCTCAGAGGTATTCCTACCAAAGATATTTTGGAGGCAGCCACTTGGAGTTCTGTACATACCTTCACAAAACACTACCACCTGCCTTTATATTCCAGAACAAGAGCAGGCTTTGCCATTGCTGTTTTGCAGGGCATTCTGGCTCAACCCAGTTCCTCCTAGTACCTACCACCCTATGAATAGCTTTGGGACTCTACCCATCTGTGATTACTGCAGCTGTATGCACGATGAACATAGTACAGTTTTGTACCTACCATAAATGTAGATGTTCGAGTGCTAATACAGCTGCAGTACAGGTTTCCCTCCCTCCTTCCCCACTTGGTAAAGGCATGGGGCCTTACAACCTCTTCATACTACCTTACTGGGTTATCCTGCTATGTTTTATTTGCTTGCTTACACTATTTTTGGATTACATTGCATTGCTTGTATATGCAGATAAGCATTATTTATGTATTGCCTTCCTTTTGGGGGCACCTGACATCTGGGGCAAGAAAGACTGAAGAACATGGCGTCTGCTGTGTCTTATATACTCAGGCCTCACTGACGTCAGAAGAGTAAGCGACAACAACCGACGCCGGACCAAGACTTTGGAATTCGGCCGACCGAGGGACCGCCTGACGGCTGAAAACCCATCTGTGATTACTGCAGCTGTATTAGCACTCGAACATCTACATTTATGGTAGGTACAAAACTGTACTTTCTCCGATATCCTGGAGATCTTGAGACAGAGGGGTGACTGGCCATCCAAAACCCCTTCCGCGGAGGAGTCTGTCTTCCTCAAGGTCTTCGGAGCCCAACCCTCCACCTCCTGGGTGTCTCTACCTTTCGATGAGTTACTGGACCTTATTTGTCGAAGGGTGTGGGAACACCCTGATTCTTTGGAGCCAGTTCCTTCTCGTCCCAACAAGTTTTTATCCGCACCCCCTGGCAAGGAGTTTCTAACCAAGGGAGTTCCGGTTGATGCTATGGTGTTGGTGTCTGCCACCCAGCAGGATGTGGCAAAGGCATCTACGTCTATCCATCCTCCTAACAAGGAGTCCAGGAGCATGGATAGGTACGGGAAGCGTACCCTGACTTCAGCGACCTTTACTCTGCGATCGCTGAATTATTTGTCACTTTATGAGGCTCCAAAGGGATCTCATAAAGTAGTTGGGAGATACCCTGTCGGGTAACGTGCTTGAGGCGTTGACACAGTCTGTCAATGCCCAGCTGTCTACCCTTTCATCGATTGTTAACTCGTCCATGAGGCTCATATCGTATGCAGCCGAAGGGGCGGGTAGGGCAGCTAGTTCGGGTGTAGCCCTTAGGAGGCAAGCCTGGATGCGCTTGTGTCACTTTGCGGAGGTGTTCAAGTCTTCCTTCACCGATGCTCCATTCGATGGGTCCTCTCTCTTTGGACCCAAGGTGAAAGACACACTAGATGTGAGCAGGAGGGTAAGACTTTGTCTGCCGTTGGGGCCCATTTTTCGCTTCCCTCTAGACCTTATCCCAAGGCTCAGAGGGGAGGAAAGATGTGGTTCAGAAATTCCCAAAAGTCTTTCCCTGCCCATCAGAGTGACCCCCCCTTCCAGAGGCAGAGGGGGGGGAATTATTCTGGAAGACGTCGCCCTAGAGGCGGCGGAGGCCCCCGCAACTCAGGAGACCACGAATCCTTTTGTGGTTCCTCCTTTCAGCGTCCCTGAGGGACTGCCCGACTGTGCGTCTCCGGAGCCAGTCGGGGGTCGATTCTCGACGCATTCAAGGGCCTGGGATTCCATCACTCAGGATCAGTGGGTGCTTCGTATCATCGCCGGAGGTTACACCATACCCTTTATCCATCCCCCTCCACCGTCAAGGAAAATCCCGGACGTGCCACCCAGTCAACGGGATCAAGCAGCCATAGAGGTCGCAAAGCTGCTCAGAAACGGAGTCATCCAGCCAGTCCCCGCAGACCAGACCGGATTAGGAACTTACTCAAGGTTATTTTTGGTGCCGAAAAGAACAGGGGACTTGAGACCCATTCTGGATCTCAGCCACCTAAACCGCTTCATAAAGAAGTCCAAGTTCCGGATGGTCACATTGCGATCCATTTTCCCATTGCTGGAGAAAGGAGTATGGATGTGCTCCATCAATCTCAAGGACGCCTATTATCACATCAAGATAAACAGGGCTTCCAGGATACATTTACACTTCCGCCTAGGAGCCAGTCACTTCCAGTTCCGGGCCCTGCCCTTTGGTCTCACCACACCCCCCAGGGTGTTTACCAAATGTCTGGCAGTGGTGACGGCTCACCTGAGATGTCTGGGATTCCAGGTGTTTCCGTATCTAGACTGGCTTTTCACCGCCCCCACCAGGCATCTTCTTACTCCAGCTGTGAGTGCTACCATCGAGTTGGGACATCTATTAGGAATTGCATTCAACTGGGAAAAGTCTGTATTGCTGCCATCACAGCGTGTTGCCTTTATAGGCGTAGAGCTAGACTCTGTAGAGATGCGAGCATTCCTTCCAACAGAGAGGATAAAGATACTACAGGACCAAGTCCTAGCCCTACTAACCCGAAGGAAAGCCCCAGCCAGGATGGTCCTTCAGCTTTTTAGGTCGATGGTGGCCGCCATTCTCCTGGTCCCTCTAGCAAGATTGCACATGCGAATTCTTCAATGGCTCCTGTCGACACAGTGGTCATACCAAAATCTGCCATTGTCCTACCCGATTCTCATCACGGAAACGTGCCGGTGAGATCTTCGTTGGTGGCTCCTTTCCTCCAACCTGAACCAGGGGAGAATCTTCTGCCCCCCCTCCCCCATTGCCACAGTGACCACGGACGCTTCCCAGATAGGGTGTGGGGGGGGCATTATCTGGGCAGGACGGTTCAAGGCATGTGGCAAGATCACGAAACCCACTTTTACATATCGATGTTCTGGAAATGAGGGCAGTGCTTCTAGCGTTGCAGGCACTTCACAGCTCTCTTCCCAAGGGTACCATCGCAATCTTCTCAGACAATATGGCGGTAGTATGGTACCTGAACAAGCAGGGAGGAACCAGGTCTTATCCTCTTTGCAGAGAAGCCATGAGAGTGTGGAACTGGGTGATCGCTTCCCAGAGATTTCTAGTGGCAACGCACATTCCGGGGAAGTCCAATGTGATAGCACACATGCTGAGCAGAGTTATTCTGATGCCTCACGAGTGGTCCCTGAATGACCAAGTAGCAGCTCGGATCTTCTCCAAGTGGGGGTTCCCCTGCTGCGACCTTTTTGCCAGCCCCTGGAATGCGAAGTGCAGCAATTTCTTCAAGTTCCGCATCCTTTTTATAGGAAACGGAATAAACAGTCAAGCCAAGGTGAAGGCAAAAACTTTTCTGAAAACAGTGGAATGGAGATTCATAAAGAAAGAAGGATTCTCCAAAAATATGCCCCCCACCCTAACATTTTCAGCAAAACTGTTCCAAGTCTAGGTCTACACTTCCCTCTGAGGAACCACACAACAGACATTTGGATTCTGAGAATCATTTAAAAAAAAAAAGCTACAATTGGCAGTTTCCTTATCTGTAAAATCAGACTTTCCTTTTCCTCCTGTACTAGAGCAGGTACTGTTTCAAGGGGTCTTGGAATTTTCCCACATCTCGTACAGGAAAACAACTCTCTTTAGGAATCGGTCTGTGCTAAAGAGAGAAGAAAACCTAGAAACCTGTTCTAGACCTACCTTCACATCTAGGTTCTAAAATTCAAAATGCTGTCTGCATACCATCTTTACTTCATTCCCACACTCCGTTTTTTGTAGCTATTGATTTAAAATGCTTATTAGTTTAATTCTCAAAGATTTCAGACCGTTTTTATTGTTTTCTGTGTTTGGTTTGCAATTTCATTTGCCTGCCTTACCCTTTTGTTTGGCTGTAGCTCCTTGGGTGTTTGCAAAGTGCCTGGCACAAGTAATAACCCATTGCAGTTTGCAGGGCATTCACATTTTCCCATATGACTGATGGCTGGCTTATTTTTGGAGACTCTTGTCAAGAATCTCTGGTTTGGGTAAGAAACCTTTTCTTCAGTCTGGGGTTTAAGGTGAACATGCCAAAATATTCTCTCATTCCATCTCACTGTATATCATTTCTTTGATGTTTTTTGGGGTACATTACTCATGATGGCTTTTCTTCCTCAGCATAGAATATGTTTTTACTGTAGATCTACAGGCAGCAGATGTTTGCTGTGCAAGGCAGAAGAGGCAAACTGCTTCATTTTAATATAGAAATGTCAAGAGTGCGACTTCTGTGTGCCATGGTGATAGACTGTCAGTGGCTGAGCATGAACTACCGCATTACACTGTCAGATTTTGGTTGATGTTCATCGTGTTACCCTGCTGCAGTCATCACACTTGGGATATCCTGTCGTCAGGCGGTCCCGCAGTCGGCCTGAATTCCAAAGTCTTGGTCCAGCGTCGGTTGCTGTCGCCTCTTCCCTGACGTCAGTGCGCCAGGGGTATATAAGAGGCATCCGATGCCATTTTCTTCAGTCTTTCTTGCCGCGCGGTGCCGGAAGCAGAAGCAGTTCGCAAGTGCTGGTCGGCCGACACCTGAGATTTTCGAATCGAATTTCAGTCAGAAGTCTTCAAAGCTAAGTACCCCGTTGGGGAACCTTTTCTTGCCTCAGTCCGATGTCAGAAAAAGTTAACAATTGCATTTCTTGTGGGAAGCAAATACCTCATAAGGACTTTCATTCTTACTGTATACCTTGCCTAGGCCCAGACCACGACGTCACTGGTTGTCGGTTTTGTGCTAGGCTCAATAAGCGAACTATAAAGTGACGTTTTGATTTCGCACGACACTACTTCGGTTTGAAATTTAATTACACTATGCCGTTGGAGCAAACGACTACCGGCGTGCATAAAAAATGCAAAGATAAAGACAGCCTAGATCCAAGCCAGACTCCAAGGCCTCGGCTGGGCTGGTCGCCGGTTCTCCGGTTTTCAGTGAGGCGCCTACGCAGCCCCTGACGACCGCAGAATTGGAACCCCAGACCGCTTTGGATTCTCAAGCAGAGAGTTCTAGGCCGACGCAGCCATTTTCTTTAGGCCCTACCGACAACATTGCAGAAGGAGAAAGCCAGTGCTGCGGAAACACCTTCGGTTACAGAAGGTATCTTCAGACCGACTACTCTCACCATAAAATCTTATGCTAAGCTTAAGACTTCTCTGAAACCAAAAAAGACTGCACATCAGTCTCCAGTTCAAGGTCCCATGCCTAAGAAACGGATGCTTAAAATGGCTGAAGATTTGATTTCTTTAATCAGGGGTTCCCAACCCCCAGACAAAAGGCCTAGACAAGAGGAGGATTATGCCTCCTCTGATCAAGTGTCCATTTCCTCAGGCTCCTCTGAGGAACAGGATTACTCCTTTCCCCCTTATGAAGGTTCTGATGCTGAAGATTCCATTCCCTCAGCTTCTCCCCCCTGAAGACTATTCCTGTGGGGAAACCTTACATACCATGAGGGAACATTTCCACTGGGAAGGTCAGGACTACTACGACTCAAAGAAAAGGCTCCGAGAGTTTCTTTTACTCCACCAGCACAGACCACTTGCTATCCCTCCAGTTTTAGACATTGTGGATGATGTTTACTTAGAATCTAGTCTAAATCCAGATTCTCTGCCTCCTGCTCCAGCCAAACCCAGAGTGCCTGACTCACACAAATTCCTTTACAAAAGCCCTGTTGCTGACCCAGAGACAATCTCCCGGGGTCCCAAAGGGGCTAAGGCTTCTATGGCTAAAAATCCTGTACCCTCTGAAAGGGACTCCAGAGCATTAGATAGGTGGGGGAAGAAGGTTTACACCTCAGCTACTCTAGCTATGAGAGCACTAAATTGTCAATTTCACATGCTGAAATACCAGCAATTCCTAATGCCTCAAATAAAAGATGAGCACGCACTCTCAACAGTCTGAATTCAAAGAAATGCAGGATCTGATGCATGCAGCTGAACAGGTGGGCAAACATACTTTACAATGTGTATTTGATTCCTTGGAAGCTTCCTGTAGAGCAGCTGTTACTGAGTCTGTTATATGTAGGCATGCTTGGTTAAAGGAACAAACTCTGCCTGATCATGTTAAAGCAAAGTTACTAGATGCACCCTTACAGCAGGATGTCTTATTTGGGGTTAAAGCAGAAGAGGTTTTAAAGAAAATGGAGGATAAGGCAAAATCTATGCAGACGGTCAAAGATTTCTTACAGGTACAACCCCCACGTTTCAGCAGAAATTGGCCAGCAAAAAAACTGGTCCTTTCCAGCTTCTGACAGACCACAGAGGGGTAAATACAGATGCCCAAGGGGCAGAGGACAAGCACAAATCCCTTACAAACCTCGCCAATGGGGCACCGCAACACAGAAGGGAGGAGAAGACAGGTCCCAAACTACTAGAAGACAAACACAATGACTTAAACCTCAAACTGATGAAGACGAAAAAGCCCAGGGAAGACGCCTCCAGCAAAGATACTGCACAGATGCAATGCACACACTATCCAAGTTCAGTGATAAATAGAGCAACGAAAATTCTGTAGTTTGACGTTAGAACTTTTATTTTAAACAAGCACTTTCGGAAGGCTTCGTATCCCTCCTTCCTCAGACAAAAACGAAACACTCATTTACTACAACTTCCCTATTAAATAGGGTAACAATTGTTCCATTAACAATTAACCAATCTGAGTTAATAACATACCGTTCTTCTAAATTACTTGAAAAGTTTAAAAACTTTAAAAACCAGCTTATTCTAGTACACAGTCGTCAGTCGTTTAAAAGCATAACTTTTACACTATAAATACACAGTGCCTACAACCCTCCCGTAAACTTGTTAACAAATAAGTATGTTTAGATTAAATAATAACTATAAAAAACTCCTTAAAGTTACAGCACTATATGTATTAATTCTATAAGATCGTACCAGTTACTGGTACGTTAACCATATGGGACTAATAGTGCCACTGCAGTTTACCAAAGGCAGTACCTTTATCTAAGTTGTCCACGATCATCATTTCACATCCTAAATATAATCAAGCCTTGTCATTTAAAAATACCCATCAGGCCAAACATGCATTCAATGGGACAAGGTTAATATTGTTAGGTAAATAAACCCCTTTCATAAGCTTATGTAAAATTTAAAATAAAACAATAAAAATGTCATAATAATAATTATTATTTAAGCTACCCAGAAATGTTCAATATTAACTAAATACTTTTTGTATATTTGGTATATCTATATGCCTGTAAGTAATGTTTTTATTTAAACAATCAAATCAAAATAAAATTAATTATTTATTATTGATTATCACTAAAATACAAATGCAAAAAAACACATAATAATAATTATTTAGAATAATGAAAATAATAATAATAATGATATTGGAAATATTAATAATAATAATGATGATGACTATAAATAATGATTCAATAACCATTGCCCTACATGTTATAACATACCCCCTAAAGGCTAAAATATGAGTGCAAGCCAAATATGAAACAAGGTTACATTTTATTATGTTAATGTACCCTAACATAGATACCTCTATGAGGATGTTATATATGCTATGCACTACCTAAAATCTACAAGATGATAAATTATCTCCTTAAGGTTAAAAGTTTTAATATACAGGTAAGGGAAATAGCTTCATTTAGGCCTGGGTATGTATGTGCGGCCGTCCTCAATTGCCATAGCAGTTCTTCCCTTTCTAATAATATCTGCCATGGACCTGACTTCGCTTCCACCTTAATTTGCTTCAAAACAGCGAAATTAAAAGCGTGGTCTTTATGTTGCATAATGTGGCAAGCTAACGCGTTGTTAATGTCATTCCTAGAAATAGCGTATAGGTGTTCATAAATTCTTTTATGCAATGCCCGCTCGGTCTTTCCTATGTAGAAAGCTGGGCAGTGTCTGCAGCTTGCCACATAAACCACTGCTTTAGAAGAACAGCTAAAATTTCCAATCAGCTTGTATTTTACATTGTTTATTACCACATGACTCCCTTCCTGTATGGATTTGCATTGGTTGCAAAACCCACACTTAGTCATACCTTTCAACCTTTTGAAGGTAGAAGTGTTGTTCCTTTCCAACAAGGCCTTTAGGTTAAAGCCTTTTCTAAAAGTAATATTGGGTGTTGTACCTAACAACTGATGTAGGTTTGTGTCTTCCATTATATTCGCCCAATTTTTCTGTAAGATTTTTCTTATAAAATGATGGTCTATAGAAAAGGTGCACAAAAACCTAACTCCCATATCAGATTCGTTAGTACTTCTGTTATTCATCACCACCATATCTTTATTTACTACTACAGCCGATTCATGTCTATTTAAAATAGGTTTAAAATGTCCAGATTCTCTTTTAAACACCACCTCAGACTTAATCTCCAAAATAAGTGAATCTGGGTATCCCCTGTTTGAAAACATATTACTCAGGTTACTACACTCTTCATGGAAATCCACATCCCTAGTAGTCATACGTGCCACCCTCACCATCTGCCCTTTCACTACTGCTCTTTTTTGATGGGGAGGGTGGCAACTACTAAAGTGGAGAAACCCGTTGGAGTAGGTGGGTTTCCTATAGATCTTACTAGTAAATCTAAAAGCCTCGACGTCCTTGTTTAACTTTATGTCCAAAAAACTAATTTCAGTGTCATTCACCTCATATGTGAAGTCTAAGAAATTAGTCATAGTTTTAATGTCATCTATAAATGGGACTACCATATCCAGAGGCCCTTTCCATAAAAGGAACATGTCGTCCTGGTACCTGGTGTACCAGGCGACATGTTCCTTAAATAAGGGGTTGTTAAACAGTAAAGTGTTTTCCCATTGAGCCATTACACAATTGGCAAAAGCACCCCCACAGGGTGACCCCATAGCTACACCGGAAGATTGCCTGTAAATCAAGTTGTTAAAAGTGAAAAAATTATATTTTAACACTAATTCCAATAAAGTCTCAATTATGTAGATAGTATTCTGTTCTACTTTTCTTAACTCAAGGAACTCTCTAACCCAATCCAAACCCAGTTGTTGTGGGATGACAGTGTAAAGATCTTTAACATCCACAGTCATAAATATCAGGTTAGGGTCAAAGGGTATCCTATTAATGTTCTCTAGAAAATCCCACGAGTCCTTACATATCTGGGTTTCATTTTCGATGTATGGTTTTAAGACTCTATCTACATATTTGGCACAAGCAACCAGAATGGATCCCCTACTGTCAACTATGGGTCTGAAGGGGGGGCCATAAATTGATTTATGAATTTTGGGGGCCCCAAAAAAAGAAGGCATTCTTGGTGCTACAATGTTCAAATAGGTGTGGATGTCAGTATCTATAAAGTCTTCCAGAAACAAGTCTTCTACTATAGTCCTAATCCTATTGTGTGCTGTATTGACTTCATTAATACTTGTTACCTCATAGGGGCCATTTTCCAAATGGGTAGCTAGTTTGTTTATATAATCCACTTGATTCATAAAAATAAGCCCACTACCCTTGTCGGGCTTCATGACCCGAATATTGCAATCCTGTAATAATTTTATAAAATCGCGTTGTTCAGTTGTTATATTAAGGCTATGTTTATTTTTATTATTAGTTTTATTAGCAGCCAAAAATCTTAAATCCAATTCACAAGATTTTTCGAAAGTTTTAAGATTGCTGACTAGGGGTGGGTTGAACAAACTAGCTATTCTAAAAGGTTTAATGAGTGAAGAGTTCTTACCTAACACAGCCAACAAATTTAGTTTACGGACATACAGTTTCAGATCTACAATTGTCTTAACCAAGTCCATGTGGGTATCAGGGACAAAGGACAGACCCTTAGAGAAAAAGTCAGCCATTCCGATGGTAATATTGAGGGTGGTATAATTAAAAATTTTAAAATCCCCCTCGGTACTATATACAATGACCGGCTGACTTGTCCCCTTCATCAATTGTTCTTCTGATTCTGTTTGTTCCTTAATGTCATTTTGTTGCTGTTCGACCTCAGATTCCTCTGCCGATAGTTCTGGCCCTGTCCAAAACCCTGTTTGTATTCTACCCGTGGTTGTCCAGCCCCATTGCTGGTACCACACTGCTGTTGCCCATTGTTACTCTTGTCGTTAGGTATATGCATTTGGTCTTGGTCATTATCCAAGACTGCCTCCGCCTCCCCCCCAAAAAGGGGTTCATTGCTACAATGGCCTTCGTCCAAAAAAGTATCCAACTGATACATGTCATTGTTTCTATTATTAGTAGTTTTCTTGTTTAACTTAGTAAAAGGCCCCTCAACTTTGTGTTTTGATTGTCCCATTTGTGGTGGCTTGGGATATGCTTTGTTATCCGCATATTGTTTCACATCCCTCATTATTTTCTTTCTCTTATTATCACATAACTTATTAGTGGTAGCTTCAATGCTGGAAAAAACACGGGAATAGTCGTATTTATAACGTAAAAAGTCATGATTACTTTTTATTTCTTTTTCCAAAACAGCTAAGTCATTTTTATAAGCATCAACCTGTTGTGTGTAGTGATCAATCAGCATACCAATATATTCGAAACTGTGCTGATCGAATAATGCTAACAGCTGTTTATGAAACTCTGAGCCTTCCTCTAAGCCCACCAGAAACCTCCATTGCCTCAGCCCCTTAGGCACGATCTTCTTGTCCAAACATTCATTTAAATAGGAGATCTCAAGCTGCAACTTTTTACATCTAAACAGTTTGTAATCGAACTCTCCAATAAGCGTAGCAATATTATTAAAGTTAACATCATCAGTGTTCTCCATGTTACCTGCCCCCACTCCTTTATTGTCAGTAGGGGAAAAAAAGTTTTTTCTATTTAGATATGACGATACCGTAGGTACGGAATCGTTAAGAGATAATACAGTACCTTGTGTAGTAGTATTCCCTGGTGCTAATGCATGCCCTTGTCCGGCTGGAATACTGCTTAAATCCGTCGAAATAGAACTGCCAGTACCTGCTACAATAGTTTGTAGAGCTCCTGCCGGCTGATGACTTCTGGTTCCCATACCGACATCAGCTTGACCCCCATCCGAACGTGCATTAACCTCTCCAGTATCAGTAACCTGGTAACCGTTTGCTCTTGTATTGAGAACATTATCCAATTTATCCATTCGTTGAGAGAACGTGTCCATTCGACCCAACAACATGTGAATTAAGGTTGTAAGGTCTCCATCGGCTTTCGCCTCAACGCCATCCCGATAACTCTCTGTGTCGTTGCCCAAATTGCTTCCCTCTTGGGAGAAGAGTAAGCTTTGCGAAGTAGCGTTTCCCTCGCTGGCCATAACAAACCTCGAAACTAAAAAGCCAAACAAACTAATGAAGACGAAAAAGCCCAGGGAAGACGCCTCCAGCAAAGATACTGCACAGATGCAATGCACACACTATCCAAGTTCAGTGATAAATAGAGCAACGAAAATTCTGTAGTTTGACATTAGAACTTTTATTTTAAACAAGCACTTTCGGAAAGCTTCGTATCCCTCCTTCCTCAGACAAAAACGAAACACTAATTTACTACAACTTCCCTATTAAATAGGGTAACAATTGTTCCATTAACAATTAACCAATCTGAGTTAATAACATACCGTTCTTCTAAATTACTTGAAAAGTTTAAAAACTTTAAAAACCAGCTTATTCTAGTACACAATCGTCAGTCGTTTAAAAGCATAACTTTTACACTATAAATACACAGTGCCTACAACCCTCCCGTAAACTTGTTAACAATAAGTATGTTTAGATTAAATAATAAAGAAAATGGAGGATAAGGCAAAATGTATGCAGACGGTCAAAGATTTCTTACAGGTACAACCCCCACGTTTCAGCAGAAATTGGCCAGCAAAAAACTGGTCCTTTCCAGCTTCTGACAGACCACAGAGGGGTAAATACAGATGCCCAAGGGGCAGAGGACAAGCACAAATCCCTTACAAACCTCGCCAATGGGGCACCGCAACACAGAAGGGAGGAGAAGACAGGTCCCAAACTACTAGAAGACAAACACAATGACTTAAACCTCAAACTGCCAAGCAAAAATCTCTCCCTTGGGAGGAAAATTAGCATTTTTTTATAGACAACTGGCACATCGTCACAAAGGACAAATGGGTCCTAGACATTATCTCACAAGGATACAGATTCCATTTCCACACCTTGCCAAGGAAAAAAGGAATGCCAAACTTGCCACAAAATCAATGGGCAGAGGCACAAAAATAAATTACAGCTCTCATGGACATGAGAGCCATTCAACTGGTACCTACACAGGAGCAAGGACAAGGATTTTACTCAAGGCTCTTTCTAGTCCCCAGAAAGGACAATGCTTGGAGACCCATTCTGGACCTTTCAATTCTAAACACCTTGTTGCAAGTACCCAAATTCAAGATGCTAACACTACAGTAGCTTCTTCCCATGTTGGGCAAGAAAGCTTGGCTAGTAACATTGGACCTCAAGGAGGCATACCTGCATGTCCCTATCAGACAAAATTGCAGAAGATACCTCTGTTTCATTGCAGGTTCAACCCATTACCAATTCTCTGCACTGCCCTTTGGCTTATCTACTGCACCCAGGGTCTTCACAAAATGTCTGGCACCAGTAATTGCATACAGCAGACAAAGAGGAATTCAAATATACCCATACCTGGACAACTGCCTCATCCAAGCAGAAAGCAAGTATATTCTCTTACAACATCTGGCTTTTGTAAAACACCTAAGTTGCCTAGGGTACACAGTAAACGAAAAGAAATCAAAACTAGTGCCCTCACAAAATATGACATTCCTGGGTGCCAGCTTGAATACAATGGCCCAGATGGCTTATCTGACGCCAGACAAACAACTACAACTAACTCAATACTTCAAAATAATGGCAACAAAGACCCAACTCCCTGCAAAAAAAATTCTGCAGGCCTTGGGCTTCGTGGCATCTTGCATACTACTAATACCATTTGCAAAACTGCATATGAGGAAATTACAATGGTACCTGAAAAGCGTATGGACTCAACACAGCCACAGCTTGGAAACAATGATACCTCTCATTCCCTGCCTTCAACAGGAGTTTCTATGGTGGTCACAGGCATGTCACCTCAACAAGGGTCAGCCTTTCACCTTACCCCCAGCCAGGCAAACTATGACATGCCTATGCCTGGAGGGGCACACATGGCAGGACGGTGCGTTCAAGGCATATGGACTGCAGATCAAAGGAATCTGCACATCAATCAAAAAGAAATGCTAGCTGTACAGAATGCTCTGACAGCCTTCAAGGACCTCTTACATCCAGGACAGCTTATAATAAGGACAGACAACACCACAGTAATGTGGTACATAAACAAGGGGGTACTCACTCCTACCCTCTATGCAAGCAAGCAATGACCTTGTGGACTACAGCACTGGCTTACCAAGTTCAATTACAAGCTCAATTCCTGCCAGGGAAAAAGAACACATTGGCAGACGACCTAAGCAGAAACATCATGGATCCCCACAAGTGGAAACTGGATCCACGAGTATTTGCAGTGATAACTCAAAAATGGGGGGGCGCCCAGACATAGTTTTGGGGGTTGGCAAACAGGTCTATCAACTTTCAAAATTTTGCACAAGGACATTTCACCATCAAGCTTGGAAAGTGGACGCGCTCTCATTCAGTTGGAAAATGCTGACAGTATATGCCTTTCCTCCATTGCCCCTTCTCACAAAGGTGCTGCTGAAAGTCAGGATGGAGAGACCTCGAATGATACTCATTGCCCCGGACTGGCCACGCCAGCACTGGTACCCTCTACTAAGGAACATGGCCCAGGGCCCACCATGGATTTTACCACAAATTCCTCATCTACTCACACAGCAAGGCAGTCAGATTCTACACAGCCAGCTCAAAACCTTAAATTTGGCTGCATGGGAAATCACCTAAGCAACCAGCCAGCCCCTCTTTCACAAGCTGTTATGGATGTCATTCTGGAGGCCAGGAGACCCAGCACCAGGAAAGCCTACTCAGACAAATGGAAAAGATTTTGTGCCTGGAACCAAGCTAAAGGCCAAAATACCCTTCAGCCAGACATGCCTCAGATTCTACAATATTTAACTGAGATGTTACACAAAGGACATTCTTTTTCATCTATTAAAATCCACGCCTCAGCTATTTCAGCTCACTGCAACATGGATCCTACCTTATTTTCACATCCACTTCTAAGGCAGTATCTCAGAGGGGCAAAAAACATTAGGCCTCCCAGGAGCGTGCCAACACCAACTTGGGACCTAAATTTTGTTCTGGAAAAACTTACGCTGCCACCTTTTGAGCCAGCTTTCTCAGCTGACTTAAAGTTTATATCATGTAAGACTGCCCTGCTGCTAGCAATTACTTCAGCCAGAAGAGTCTCAGAGCTACAGGCACTAATGGCAGTAGAGCCTATCCTCATTTTTCATCAAGACAGAGTTTGTCTATAAACTAACCCATCCTTTATGCCAAAGGTGGTATCCAGTGTGGCTCTAAATCAAACCATCCACTTATCCACCTTTCCAAATCCACAGAACAAAGGAGAAAGACTCCTTGGACATTGACAGGCAACTACGTTACTACTTGGATAAAACTAAGGCTTTCAGAAAATCTGACCAACTTTTTGTATCCTATGCTACAGCATCACAAGGAAAGGCTATCTCAAAACAGACCATTTCCAAATGGATAGGACATTGCATACGTTTTTGCTACACCCATCATGGAAAACCAGTTCCTGCTAGCACAAGGCCCCACTCCACCAGGGCAGCAGCTACATCTACAGCCTTCCTCAGGGGGGTGCCAACCAAGGATATTCTGGAAGCTGCAGCTTGGAGTTCAGTACACACCTTCACCAAACACTATCACTTACCACTTTACTCTAAGACTAGAGCTGGCTTCGCCACTGCAGTTTTGCAGGGCCTTCTAGCCTCCTCTAACCCTGTTTGACTCCACCTCCCATCCTTAGCTTTGGGATTCTACCCAAGTGTGATGACTGCAGCAGGGTAACACGATGAACATAGTACAGTTTTGTACCTACCATAAATGTAGATGTTCGAGTGTATACCCTGCTGCAGTCTGGGTTACCCTCCCTCCACCCCCTCTGACCTAACTAAAACCTTTCTATACCTTAAAATCTGATACAACCTTTGTGGTGTATTTGCTTATAGCTGGAGAGATGTTTTCTTTGTGCTAAGCTTTTATTATTGGTACTATCTACTGACCATCTTTTGGGGGGGGCACCTGACATCTGGGGCAAGAAAAACTGAAGAAAATGGCGTTGGATGTCTCTTGTATACCCCTGGCACACTGACGTCAGGGAAGAGGCGACAGCAACCGACGCCGGTCCAAGACTTTGGAATTCAGGCCGACTGTGGGGACCGCCTGACGACAGGATAACCCAAGTGTGATGACTGCAGCAGGGTATACACTCGAACATCTACATTTATGGTAGGTACAAAACTGTACTTTTGGTAGTAGGATTGAGGCATTAAAATGCCCATTAACAGGGAATGGGTTAGTAATGTTGCAACTTTGATAGATTTCCTCTTTCAGTATTGGGAAGAAGTTCCGAGGGACTAAAAAACAGTCAAATCTGATGTTAATCTTCATTCATTCCTTACTGATGTGTTATTGGTTCCGTCCTCAGAACTGAGTCGGCCTTAATACCAAGGTCACTTCAGCCAAAAAACTCTCGAGCTAAGATCCTACCAAGAATGTTCTGCTCCCTGTTACCCCAGATCTCGTTTGCCGCATTGCTGTACAGCTATATCAAGCCACTCTCTCAGCTAAGTAAATAATTTTTCAAAGTTTCTATATTGTTAGTGCTTTATATGTTTTCAGTCAGTTACCATTTCTATATTCCTATCCTGTCATATCTCTAAGACTCTCTCTCTATAGTTTCTGTCCATTTATTCCCCCTTTTTCTTACCTTTAAGGTAATTCTTCATTACCATCGTTGGTAATCCTTCCTTTCCCTCTTCTTACCCTTTTCGGAAGTCTTAACTCTTTGGTACTGTTGTTTTTCTCCACATCATTATGTCGGACAAGAAAAGTAGTGTTGGTTTCAAACAGTGTAAGGATTGCGGTCATAAGTTACCACTTTCCGATGGCCATGACTTATGTGTCTATTGCTTGAATGTCTCCCACCTTTCAGTGGATCCCCGTGTGGGATTTGTAGACATTTTTCAACTAGGACTCTGAATGAAAGAAAGAAGTTAATCTTGAAAGGCCTCCTTAAAACTCCTTTCTGTGAGGCTATCTCTAGGTCGGAGGGCTTACCCCCTCCTGCTAAATCCCATAAGAGACGTTGTTCTTCCTCCTCTAGGTCGCTCACTTCATCTCCCTCTGGAGGTCATAGGGAGTCGACTCATAAGGTTAAAATTTCAAGTCCTGTGCTGCCACCTGTGACCCTTTCGGCTCCAGGCTCGACACCGCCCCAGTTGATTCTCGCTCCAGCTATGTCCTCAATGTTCTTTGTGTTTCACTGTTGCAGTCATCACACTTGGGTTATCTGCCTGCAGGTAGCCCTCAGGCGGCCCGAATACCAGAGTCTTGGGATTTCTGCATCTGGTGCTGTCTCCTCATCATGACGTCAGGTCGTCGGGGGTAAGTGTGATGACTGCAACAGTGAATACACTCGACCATCTACATTTATGGTAAGTGTGCACAACTGTACTTTATCACCACCGACACCGGAGTTCCCAGTGCAGACATCTACGGCTCTGACAGTGTCGTCGCAGCCTTTACCGGCACCATCTCTGCAGGTACAGTCTCCTTCGACACAGTTGGTGCAATGTCTTTCGGCCCCGGGTTTGACGATATTGTCCTCTACGGTGCAGACACTTTTGGCACCAACATTGCTACCGGTGCAGACACACTCATCGGTGCAGACACTTTCGACTTCTATGGCGCTGCCTTCGTCGGCGCAGATTGCGTGACACCATTCTCCTCACTGCAGACACCCTTCGTTCCAGGCTCTGCACCACTCAAACTAGCAAGGACTAAGTACTCTCCTTATTTGGATCCATACGTTGGCAGCCAGTATAGCCCTTTTCTAGAAAGGCCAGAATCGCCTTTAGGTTCCTCTATGAGGTCAACCTGGAGCCTTTCTGTACAAGATGTGTTGTAGCTTGTTGACCAGTTGCTTGTGGCCAGGGGTCTCTCTCAACCGTCTAAACCTACGATGTTCATTGTGCATACAGCTGCAGTCATAACAGATGGGTTCTCCTGCCGTCAGGCGGGTCCTCGGTCGGCCGAATTCCAAAGTCTAGGTCCGGCGTCGGTTGTCGTCGCTTCTTCCCTGACGTCAGTGCGACAGGGGTATAAAAGAACCAGCCAACGCCATTTTCTTCAGTCTTTCTTGCCGCGCAGTGCCTGAAGCAGAAGCAGTTCGCAAGTGCCGGTCGGCCAGCTCCTGAGATTACGAATATTTTTCAACCGAAGACTTCTAGAAAGCTAAGTACCCCGTTGGGGAAACTTTTCTTGCCTCAGACCGATGTCAGACAAAGTTAATAATTGCATTTCATGTGGGAAGCAAATACCGCATAAGGATTTCCATTCCCTCTGTATACCTTGCTTAGGCCCAGACCACGACGTCTCGGCCTGTCGTTTTTGTGCTACATTCAACGACGCACTATTAAGCGTCGGGCGGAGTTCGCCCAACACTATTTTGGCAAAATGTTTAACTACAACATGTCGTCGGATACTCAGACTCCAATTTTGAGTAAACGACGTAAAGATAAGGACCGACATACGAGGTCCGCGACTTCTACCGACACCACGCTAAAGCCGACTACATGTGCTCCGGTTCTCAGCAAGGCGCCTACGCAGCTCCTGACTACCGATGACACTTCATTAGCTGTGTCTTCTGTGCCCGAGGTCGCAGGCTCTTCGGCCTACACCCCGACTACAGATACCGAAGTCTCTCTTGGCAGGGAAACTGAGTTCAGACAGGCCTGCCACCTCTCAAGGTGTCTTCAGGCCTTCTTCTTTTTCCATTAAGGCTTACACTAAATCTAAAGCAGCCATGCATTCTAAAAGACAAGCTCCACAGGGCCCCTCTCAAGGCCCCATGCCTAAAAAGCAGATGCTCAAAATGGCTGAGGATTTGATTACTCTTATCAGGGGTTCTCAACCCCCCCCGGACAAAAGGCCCAGAGTGGAGGAAGAATACCTTTCCTCGGACCAGGCCTCCATTACTTCAGAGCATTCTGAGGACCAGGAACATTCTTACTCCCCTTTGAAGATTCTGATGCAGAGGAGTCCATTCCCTCTGTCTCCCCCCTGAGGATTACTCTTTTGGGGAAACCTTGCATACCTTGAGGGAACACTTCCACTGGGAAGGCCAAGAGTACTCAGACTCCAAGAAAAGGCTCAGGGATTTCCTCTTGCTCCCTCAGCACAGGCCTCTGGCTATACCTCCTGTCTTAGACATATTAGATGATGTGTATTCAGAGGCCAGCCTTAACCCAGATTCTTTACCTCCAGCCCCAGTCAAGCCTGACAGGTATTACCGGGTGCCTGATTCACACCAATTCCTATACAAAAGCCATGCGGCTGACCCAGAAACTATTTCACAGGGTCCCAAGGGAATTAAGGCTTCCACTGCCAAAAATCCATTACCTTCAGAGAGAGATTCCAGAGCTTTAGAAAGGTGGGGGGAAAAGGTATACACCTCGGCCACTTTAACCATGAGGGCATTAAACTGTCCGTTCCATATGTTAAAGTATCAACAGTTTTTGTTATCTCAGTTGAAAAGCAAAATGTCACAACCTGAACAAGCAGACTTGAAGGAGTTGCAGAATTTGTTGCGTAGTGCAGAGCAAGTGGGTAAACGTACCTTGCAATGTGGTTTTGATGCTTTAGAGGCCTCTTGTAGAGCTGCTGTTACAGGATCAGTCATACGTAGACATGCTTGGCTCAAAGAGCAAACCTTACCAGACCATGTCAAAGCTAACTTACTAGATGCACCTCTTCAAAAAGATGTATTGTTTGGTGTTAAAGCTGAGGAGGTATTAAAGAAAATGGAGGAAAAGGCAAAATCAATGCAAACAGTGAAAGATTTCCTACAGGTACAACCGCCACGTTTCAGTAGAAATTGGCCTTCAAAAAATTGGACTTTTCCAGCCACAAAGACCTCAAAGAGGTAGATACAGGCGCCCGAGAGGTAGAGGGCAATCTCACGGATCATTTAGAGGCAGACAATGGCAAACACCTACACCAAGAGGGGGTGAGGATAGTTCACAGCCATTCAGAAAGCAGACCCAATGACTTCCCCCTTTGCATGCCAAGCAAGGCTCAAATGGCAGCACCTTTAGGCGGAAAACTGGCATTATTTACGAAAAATTGGCATATTGTCACAAAAGACAACTGGATCCTGGACATTATAGTCAGATGCTACGGATTCCACTTTCACACCCATCCAAAAATGAGAGGCATGCCAAACCTGCCACACAATCAAAGGGCACAGGCACAAAAACAAATTTCAGATCTCATGGACATGAAAGCTATTCAAGAGGTACCTGCACAAGAACAGGGTCAAGGTTTTTATTCCAGACTATTCCTGGTACCAAGGAAGGGCAAAGATTGGAGACCTATTTTGGACCTATCCATCCTAAACACATATTTACTCGTACCAAAGTTCAAGATGCTCACATTACAGCAGCTTCTTCCCATGCTGGGCAAGGAGTCTTGGCTGGTGACATTGGACCTCAAGGAGGCATACCTGCATGTCCCAGTCAGACAAGATTGCAGAAGATACCTCAGATTTCTTGCAGGCTCATCCCATTATCAATTCTCTGCATTGCCCTTTGGCTTATCTACTGCGCCCAGAGTGTTCACAAAATGCCTGGCATCAGTAATTGCCTTCTGCAGACTTCAAGGGATACAAATATACCCATATCTGGACGACTGCCTGATCCAAGCAGACAGCAAACACACTCTTCTGAAACACCTGGCGTTTGTAATAATGTTGTTGAAATCTCTGGGATACACAGTCAACAAAAAGAAGTCAAGACTAATGCCCTCTCAAACAATAATTTTCCTGGGTGCCAGCTTGGATACAAACACCCAGATGGCCTACCTCACGCCAGAGAAACAAGGGCAATTAACTCAATACTTCAGAAAACTGGCAACCTTCACCAGGCTGACTGCAAGGCAAATCCTGCAGGCTCTGGGATTCATGGCATCTTGCATCCTGCTAATCCCATGTGCAAAGCTGCATATGAGGAAACTTCAATGGTACCTAAAAAACTTATGGTCTCAACACAGCCACAGTTTGGAAACAATCATACCACTGATTCCATGTCTTCAAAAGGAATTTCTGTGGTGGGCTCAAGCGTGCCAAAGAAACATAGGTCTCCCGTTCTGCAAGCCTCAAACAAATCAAGTCATCACAACAGACGCCTCGGACTACGCCTGGGGGCGCACATGACAGATCGGTGCATTCAGGGCAAATGGTCCCAAAAGGAAAAGCACCTTCACATCAATCAAAAGGAAATGCTAGCAGTGATAAATGCTATTATGGCTTTCAAAGACCTCCTGCATCCAGGGCAGCTATTGATAAGAACAGACAACACCACAGTAATGTGGTACATAAACAAACAAGGAGGAACACATTCATATCCCCTGTGCAGACTAGCCATGTCACTTTGGAACTTGGCTCTGGAATGGCAAATCGAACTTCAAGCACAGTACCTGCCAGGATTGGAAAACACACTGGCAGACAATCTAAGCAGAATTATGACAGACCCACACGAATGGAAGTTGCATCCTCAAGTGTTTACAAAGATAATCCAAGCGTGGGGAAGGCCAGACATAGATCTCTTTGCCTCCCACAGGAATCATCAATTGACAAAGTTCTGCTCAAGGACCTTCCATCCAAAGGCCTGGAGAGTGGACGCCCTTTCTTTCAGTTGGGCAGCACGGACAGTTTACGCCTTCCCTCCTTTGCCTCTTCTGCCCAAGGTGCTCTTGAAAGCAAGAGCAGACAGACCGAAGATGATACTGATTGCTCCAGACTGGCCAAGACAACACTGGTACCCACTCCTGAGGAGCCTAACACATACTCCTCCCTGGACCCTACCTCTAATGTCTCTTCTACTGACTCAGCACAGCTACAAAACTCTTCACAGTCAGCTGAAAACACTCAATCTGACTGCATGGAAAATTCCTTAACACCACAACAGACCCTACTCTCCAAAGAGGTGCAGGATGTCATTTTGGAGGCCAGAAGGCCATCTACTAGAAAGGCTTACTCTGCAAAATGGAAAAGGTTTTGCGCTTGGAATGAGAAAAAAGGCCAGGATCCTAGAAAGCTGAATTTGCCTCAGATATTACAGTATCTAGCTGAGCTGTTGAACAGTGGACTTTCATTTTCCTCCATCAAAATTCATGCCTCAGCCATTTCTGCAGAATACAACACTGATCCACCCTTATTCTCTCACCCACTCTTAAGACAGTTCCTCAGAGGGGCTAAGAATATAAGACCTCCAAGGAAACAACCAATACCAGCCTGGGATCTTAATTACATTCTAGAAAAATTAACTTTCCCTCCCTTTGAAACCAGCTGCCTCAACAGATTTGCAATATTTGTCCTGGAAAACAGCTTTCCTTCTGGCCATTACCTCAGCTCGTAGGGTTTTGGAACTACAAGCCCTCATGGCTGTGCAGCCCTTTCTCATCTTCCATCAGGACGGGGTTTCCCTACAAACCAACCCGTCATTTATGCCTAAGGTAGTATCCAGGGTAGCTTTAAATCAGGCCATACACTTACCTACCTTTTACCCCAATCCTCAAAACAAAGGGGAAAGGCTGCTACATTCCTTAGACATCCATAGACAGCTACGTTACTATATGGACAGAACAAAGCCTTTCAGGAAATCAGAACAACTCTTTGTGTCCTATGCTGTAGGAGCTCAAAGGAAGCCAATTTCCAGACAATTTCAAAATGGATAGGCCACTGCATACGGTTTTGTTACTCCTTTCATGGCAAATCTGTTCCTACAGGCATCAGATCCCACTCCACAAGGGCCACAGCTACCTCTACAGCCTTCCTCCGAGGAGTCCCTACCAAAGATATTTTGGAGGCAGCCACTTGGAGTTCTGTGCATACCTTCACAAAACACTACCACCTGCCTTTATACTCCAAAACTAGAGCAGGCTTTGCCACTGCTGTGTTGCAGGGCATTCTGGCTCTTCCCAGTTCCACCTAGTGCCTACCACCCTGTGCGTAGCTTTGGGATTCTACCCATCTGTAATTACTGCAGCTGTATGCACGATGAACATAGTACAGTTTTGTACCTACCATAAATGTAGATGTTCAAGTGCTAATACAGCTGCAGTACAGGTTTCCCTCCCTCCTTCCCCTCTTGGTAAAGGCCTAGTGGCTAACACCTCCTCATACAACCTGATTGGGTTATCCTTCTATGGTGTATTTGCTTGCATCTACTGATTTTTGGATTATATTGCATTGCATGATTATATATATAATTTATGTATTGCCTTCCTTCTGGGGGCACCTGACATCTGGGGCAAGAAAGACTGAAGAAAATGGCGTCGGCTGTGTCTTGTATACCCCTGTCGCACTGACGTCAGGAAAGAAAGCGACAACAACCGACGCCAGACCTAGACTTTGGAATTCGGCCGACCGAGGACCCGCCTGACGGCAGAGAACCCATCTGTAATTACTGCAGCTGTATTAGCACTCGAACATCTACATTTATGGTAGGTACAAAACTGTACTTTCTCCTCTTTTTGCCTTGTGTGTGAGTATGGTCTAGACCATTTTAAGTTAGAGGTTTGGGCTTTCCCTTTCCTTGTGGGTTTCATCCGTTGTTGAGAGTTTGTATTTGCTCTTTAGTGTGTGTTTGGTCACTGTTTAGTGTTGATCTGTTTAGCGTCGTTCCCACCTTTTGTAGTGTGAGCGCCTGTGTGTTGTTCTCAGACTAGGGTTTTTGCCTTGTTGGCGCAGTAGTTAAGATGTCTAAAGATCCCAAGGAGCACAAACCTTCGGGTTTCAAAAAGTGCTCTAAATGTGGGTACAAAATGTCCATTACCGATGGGCATTCCATTTGTGTCTATTGCCTGGGAGTCATCCATCTGCAGGAATCCTGCAGTTTTTGTCATGCGTTCAGTCCTAGAGTTCTCCAAGAGAGGAAGAATAAGCTAATTTTAAAGGGACTCCTGAAACCCTCTTTTGAAGAGGCTATGGATTTGTCTTCCAGTGGAAAATCAAAATCTGGCAAGTCAAAAAAGAAATCTCCAGCTCAGTCAGCTTCATCGGAGCCTCCGGAGAAAATCTCAAAAACTGCATTGACCTCCTCGGCTCCACTGTCCTCTGGGCCGCAGGAAGTGTCGGTACTGACGGAACCGGCGTCTGCTCCAATTTTATTGGAACCTCTTAGGAGCCGATCGCCCAATCTCAGGCCAGCTTCTCCTGAGAGGAGATCTCATTCTCCATCCCTGTCTTCCAAATCCTCCAGGACCCTTTCGGATGTGGATGTTGATAGGGTGGTTCAGAGGCTCCTCCAGTCACCGGTTTTGGCAAAATTGTTTTCGGCTCCGGAGCCCGTCCCGACCCTGTCTTCGATCATTCCTCCTCCGAGCGCATCTCTGTCTTCAGAGCTGGAGTGTTCCGTGCCGTGTGATGTTCCTAGGCCGGCTCCGATGCCCCATTTGGCTTCCATCGGTACCGGCATTGGCTCCGACCCCGTCCTCTGGGTTCAGGACTCTGGATTCTTCGGTCGGGCCCGAGGGGGACATCTCTGGGTTTATTTCGGTCCTGAGCCTCCCTCTCGGTGCATCAGCTCGGGGAACTCCGACCCCCGTCATAGCCTCGGAGACTGGTCGCTCCTCGGATTCGCGGGGGGACGGCCTTCGAGGCTATGCGGACTGCGCTGGCCAGATCGTCAGCTACATCAGGCGGGTCAGTCACTCTGTCCCCCACCACTCCGGTGAGAGCTTCTGATCACTACCCATCCATGGACAGCAGAGCACCAGGGCCTAGGGATACCCCCATGAGTGGTTCCCAAATTTCTGAGGGTCCCTCGCCTGAGGAGCCCCCAGAAAGAAAACGTGCAAGAGGAAGCACATAGACTCCCAGGATGAGTCCCTCACCTCTGATACTGACCTCGAGGAATCGGAGTGGTCCCCCAAGTCATCCTCTGATGATGTTTCCTTCTCCGATATCCTGGAGATACTGAAGCAGAGGTGACTGGCCGTCCAAAGCCCCTTCCGAGGAGGAGTCCATATTCCTTAAGGCCTTTGGTGCTCAGCCCTCCGCCTCTTGGGTGTCTCCACCCTTCGACGAACTCCTTGATCTGATTTACCCAAATGAAAGCACTATTTGTTGCGAGTCCAATACCTTCTTTATTGAAAAAACAGAATTAAGCGCTTTCGTCAGTTAAAACTTGACTTCTTCAGAATTCTGAAGAAGTCAAGTTTTAACTGACGAAAGCACTTAATTCTGTTTTTTCAATAAAGAAGGTATTGGACTCGCAACGAATAGTGCTTTCATTTGGGTTCAACAGTTTATTTCAAGCACTATTGCACCTTTTTGTTGGTCCTTGATCTGATTTGTCGAAGAGTGTGGGAGAACCCTGATTCTGTGGAGCCCGTACCCAGGCGTCCCAACAAGTATCTTTCTTCCCCCCAGGGCAAAGAGTTTCTGTCTAAAGGAGTCCCTGTAGATGCCATGGTGGTGGCGGCAGCCACTCAGAAGGAAGTAGCAGAGTCTTCTTCATCCGTCCATCCTCCTAACAAGGAGTCTAGGACCATGGATCGGTACGGGAAGGCATACCCTCTCGTCAGCAACCTTTACCTTACGGTCGCTGAATTACCTGTCTCACTTCACTCGGCTCCAGGGAGATCTCTTCAAGGAGTTAGGAGATACTCTTGCGGGTTGAGGCTCAGACGGTTAACGGCCAGGTCTCTACCCTCAACTCCATTGTTAACTCATCCATGCGGCTCATTTTGTATGCAACCGAGGGAGCGAGTAGGGCAGCAAGCTCAGGGGTCGACCTCAGAAGGCAAGCCTGGCTGCGCCTGTGCCACTTTGCAGAGGCCTTCAAGTCTTGCTTCACTGATGCCCCCTTTGATGGTTCCTCTTTGTTTGGGACCTAAGTGACAGACACCCTCACCAAGTGCAAGCAAGAGGGAAAGACCCTGTCTGTCATAGGGGTCCATTTTTCCCTTCCTTCTAGGCCTTATTCCCAAGGCCTGGGGGGGGGGTGTCGTTCAAGAAATCACAGAGGTTTTTTCCTGCCGCACAAGGTGAACCCCCCCCCTCCAGAGGCAGGGGAAGGTTATTCAGGGAGACATCGCCCCAGAGGCAGAAGGGGCCCCCTGCAATTCGGGAGACCGTGATTCCTTTAGTGGCTCCCCCTACTCTCGTTCCTGAGGGTGTGCCCGGCTGTGCTTATCCGGAGCCAGTCGGGGGTCGAATTTCGTTATATCCGGAGGTTATCTCATTCCACTTACATCAGACCCCCCCACCAATCAGAAAAATCCCAGACGTTCCACCCAGTCAAAGGGATCAAGCAGCCTCAAAGGTCTCAAAGCTGCTAGAAAAAGGAGCCATCCAGCGTGTCCCCTCAGACCAAATTGGATTAGGGACTTGCTCAAGATTCTTTTTGGTGCTGAAAAGAACAGGGGACCTGAGACCCGTACTAGATCTCAGCCAGCTGAACAACTACGTACACAAGTCCAAGTTCCGTATGGTCACACTACAGTCAATTCTCCCATTGTTGGGAGAGGAGGTATGGATGTGCTCCATCGACCTCAAGGATGCTTTCTACCATGTGAAAATGGACAGGGCATCCAGGAGTCACCTACGCTTCCGGCTGGGAGCCAGTCATTTCCAGTTTTGAGCCCTGCCCTTTGGTCTCACCACAGCCCCCAGGGTGTTCACCAAGTGTATGGCGGTGGTGACGGCTCACTTGAGACGTCAGGGATTCCAAGTGTTTCCGTATCTGGACGACTGGCTCCTTACCGCCCCCACCAGGCATCAACTAGTTCAAACCAGGGACGCTACCATCACTCTGTCACCAGTTGGGTATAACAATAAATTGGGAAAAATCTGCTTTATTGCCCTTGCAGCGTGTCACCTTCATAGGAGCAGAATTGGACACCATTCAAATGCGAACATTTTTACCGCAGGAAAGGATCAGAGTCTTACAACAACAGATACACATGCTGATACCCCTGAGACAAGCGAAGGCAAGATGAGTTCTCCAGCTCCTAGGGACCATGGCAGCAACAATCCTGTTGGTCCCTCTAGTGAGATTGCACATGAAAATTCTCCAATGGCTCCTCTTTGTTCAATGGTCTCTCCAAAGACTTCCATTGTCTCACCCCATCTTGCTCACGGACAGATGCAAGCAGGACGTCGGTTGGTGGCTGTGCACCAAAAATTTGGACGGGGGAAGACCCTTCGTTCCACCCATCCTGGTTGCCACAGTGACCACGGACGCCTCCCAGATGGGGGGGGGGGGCATTATCTTGACATGACAGTCCAAGGCACGTGGCAAGAACACGAGATATATCTGCATATAAACGTCCTAGAGATGAGAGCAGTGCTACTTGCATTGCAGGCACTTCAGAGTGTTCTTCCTCTAGGGACAATTGCGATACACTCGGACAACATGTCAGTAGTGCGGTATCTAAACAAGCAACATGTCAGTAGTGCGGTATCTAAACAAGCAAGGGGGAACCAGGTCTTAACCTCTGTGCAGAGAGGCCATGCGAGTGTGGCATTGGGCAGTAACTTCCCAACGGTTTCTGGTGGCAACGCACATTCCAGGGAAGTCCAACGTGATTGCGGACAGGCTAAGCAGAGCTATTCTGATGCCTTATGAGTGGTCCCTGAATCGCCTGGTTGCAGAGTGAATCTACAACAGGTGGGGTCAGCCTTGCTGCAACCTTTTTGCCAGCCCCCTCAATGAGAAATGCAGCAACTACTTCACGCTGATCCTCCCACAGGGGTGTCACCCAGGGATGCTCTGGTTCATGATTGGCCCTCCGGTCTGCTTTATACTTTCCCTCCGTTTCCCTTGTTGTCAAAGGTGATTCAGAAAGCGCAATCCTTGGGAAGCAGAATCATTCTGATTGCTCCACACTGGCCTCGCCAAGTTTGGTTTCCCTTTCTTCAGCAATTCATTGTGGACACTCCTTGGACTCTGGACCCTCAACCAGATTTACTGACACACATGTTGGGACAGTTCCACCTCTCCCTGATGACCCTCCGGTTGACAGCCTGGCTACTCCACTTCCATCGTTAGTCAGACTTCATAATTTCTCACCAGAAGTGGTTCATATATTATCGTCCTCTCATAAACCATCCACTAGAAGGATTTATTCTAGTAAATGGAAAAGGTTTTCTATCTGGGCACATACCAGAGGCATTGATCCTTACACAGCTCCAATCTCTTCAGTCCTGGAGGTTTTGTCTATGCTTTTCTATCAGGGTTCCGCATCAGCCACCATCAAAGTTCAACTGGCAGCGATCTCTAATTTTCATGTAGCGAATGAGCCTAGTCTCATGGCGCATAGACTCTACAAGGCTTTCCTGAAGGGTGCTCTGTTACTCCGTCCCCCGATCTCCAAACCTATCATGCCCTGGGATCTCAATTTTGTTCTACAAGCCCTTACTGTACCACCTTTTGAGCCTGTAGCTACCTGCAAATTGAAATTCTTGACCTGGAAAACAACCTTCTTAACAGCAATCACTTCAGCAAGGCAAGTTTCAGAAATTCAAGCCCTCTCTATCAAACCTCCATACTTAATCTTCCATAAGGACAGGGTCTCTCTTAGACCAAACCCTTCGTTCCTTCCTAAAGTGGCTTCCATGTCTAATCTAAATCAATCCATTGAGTTGGCTGTCTTCTTTCCCCATTTTTCTAACAGGGCAGAATTTAGATTTCACCAGTTGGATGTACACAGACAATTACGCTTCTGTCTGCACCGAACAAAAGATATCCGGAAGTCTGACCAACTTTTTGTTTCCATTTTGGAAAACCAAATGGGGTCCCCGGTCTCCAGGGTCACCCTATCTAGATGGATATCTAGTTGTACATCTTTCATCTATCAAGCAGGAGGTAAAGACCTGCCATTTCCGGTCAAGGCTCACTGTACTCGGGCTGTTTCCACATCTACAGCCTATCAAGCCAGATTGTCAATGGATGATATATGTGCTGCAGCTACTTGGGCTTCTCCTCACACATTTGTTTCTCATTACAAATTGGACATGGTCTCCAGGGGCAGGTCTTCCTTTGGCTCCACAGTTCTCAGGAGTATTTTCCTACGAGCCACCCAGGATGTAGGTGCTAGGGACGCTGTCCCACGGGTAAGAATGTAGACGAGATAGGACTACATAACATCAAGAAGTTGTGTACTCACCATAAAGTTCGATGTATGTAGTCCATCTCGCCTCACATTCTTACTTACCCTCCCACCTTCCCCCTTCCTGGAGGATTTGGAGGTTAGGTTGTTATCTGCAGAGTTCCCTTGCTTAGCTTATTCTTTACCTGGATGTGATGTGTGCATGGAGTACAAATGAGTTTCGTAGCAAACTAGATCTGGGGATATGGAGCAGTGCACCATGGGATACCTGCTTAGCCCAGCCAATGAAAGACTTCGAGCTAGAAAAATCGGTCGAGTCAGAGCCGATATTCGGCTCCGAACCCACGGGTAAGAATGTGAGGCGAGATGGACTACATACATTGAACGTTATGGTGAGTACATAACTTCTTGATTTATTGCATGCAGCTGAACAAGTTGGAAAGCATACTTTACAATGTGGTTTTGATTCTCTGGATGCCTCCTGCAGGGCCGCAGTTATGGGTTCTGTAATTAGGAAACATGCTTGGTTAAAGGAACAAAGTCTGCCTGATCATGTCAAAGTTAAATTATTAGATGCACCCTTACAGCACGATACTTTGTTTGGTGTTGAGGCAGAAGAGGTGTTAAAGAAAATGGAGGACAAAGCTAAATCTATGTAAACTGTCAAAGATTTTTTACAAATACAGCCACCTAGGTTTAGTAGACACTGGCCTACAAAGAATTGGTCCTTTCCAGTGTCAGACAGACCTCAAAGGGGCAGATCCAGACACCCTAGGGGCAGATCGCAAGCGCAAGGTTCATACAGGTCAAAGCAATGGGGTGCTTCTACCTCCAAAAGTGGAGAAGACAAATTACAACCATACAGGTAACAGTCCCAATGACTTCCCCCTGCACCAAGCACTTATCTCCAGGCAGCACCCTTAGGGGAAAAATAGCACTTTTTTCTCAAAATTGGCACATTATAACCCAGGACAAGTGGGTTCTAAATATAGTGTCACAAGGCTACAAGTTTCACTTCAGTACCCTGCCAAAGGCAAATGGTTGGCCAGATCTGCCAAAACATTCATGGGCAGAGGCACAGAAACAAGTCTCATCCCTCTTGGTCATGGGGGCTATTCAACAAGTACCACAGTAAGAGCAGGGACAAGGATTTTATTCAAGATTGTTCTTGGTACCCAGAAAGGACAAAGCCTGGAGACCAATACTGGACCTATCTATTCTAAACACATTCCTGGATATACCAAAATTCAAAATGTTGACATTGCAGCAGCTCCTGCCCATGCTGGGCAAAGAGGCTTGGCTCGTGACTTTAGACCTAAAAGAGGCATACCTGCATGTCCCAATCAGGCAATCATGCAGAAGATACCTCAGATTCAAGGCTGGCTCAATGCATTACCAATTCTCTGCACTGCCCTTTGGCTTATCTACTGCGCCCAGGGTCTCTACAAAGTGCCTGGCACCGGTTCATAGGTTGGTAACTAGGCTATCTGCTTTAGGGCGTATGCAAGCCTAGCCATAACAATTCCCTGGATATTTCTTCCCACAATATTTACTTCTCTGGGCCCCTGTCTAGGAGGGTGACTGACATGATCCCCAGGGTGAATTTCCTATCTCCCATCCAATCATCAAGGTTCCTTTTGAAGAGGGCCAATGAGGAGCTCTGCTAGACATATATGGGCAGTCTATTCCAGAGTATGGGGAGTGTCTGGGTCAGGAACCTATCCAGCATGTTTTGTTCATTGTGATGACAAGGTTTAGATCCCTGGAGTGTGTGGCTCTGAGGGATTGGGATTTCTTTAAGTGGAGCATGTCCAACAGCTCAGGGTTTGACATGACCTTGTACGTTAAGCAGAGATCGCCTCTGGGTAGACTATATGCCACAGAGTGTAGCTGGAGTTTTTTAGACTGTCAGCATATGGCATCTGCTTTAGACCTGTGAGGTATTTCTGTGGCCTTTCCAGCTGTTGCAGATGTCTTGTGAGGTACATACCAAACTGGGCATTATACTCTATAATGGATCTAATGAGGGATGAGTACAGTGGGACAATGACCTCCTTTTTTCTGGATGAAAAGCCCTTAGTGATGAGGTGTGCCACATAGAAGGATTTCCTGACTGTTGTGGCGATGTGGTTATCGAAAATGAGACCACTGTCCACCTGTGTCCCTAAGTCTCTCATCACACTTTTGATGTTTAGCGTCCTGCCACCTATGTGGTAATTCATGGGTACATGTTTTTTTCCAAAGGGGATAACTATACATTTCTTGGCATTAAGCTTGAGCCCATGGCTCTGGCACCTGTTTCTGTAAGGCCTTTTTATAGAATATCCACATCATTTGGGGATTCAATAATGGCTCCCAGTTTGCAGTCATCTGCAAACTTTGTTAGCCAGGGTCCCTTAGTGTTGGCCTGTACTTCAGAGAAGTAGATGCTAAACAAGAGTGGTCCCAGGACTGAACCCTGAGGTACTCCACTTGTCTGGAGCTGGATTTGGAGTCGGCTACTTTTACATTCTGGGTTCTGTCAGTAAGCCATTTGGCAACCCATCAAGTGACGTAGGGATTTATGCCCAGCTTAGTAAGTTTATCTATGATTTCCAGAGTGGAGGATGGTGTCGAAGGCCTTGGCGAGGTCCCGATAGACTGTGTGGACCACCTTACCCTCGTCCACAGCTCTGGAGACTGATTCGAAGAAGTCAGTCAGATTCAGGAGACAAGATTGGCCCTTCACAAACCCAAACTGGGTGGGGTCCAGTGTTTGAAGGTTGCCAATGTCTTTGTTTATAAGTTCCATGATAATGCGTTCCATGCCCTTGCAGATCAGGCTTGTCAGACTGATGGGACGGTAGTTGCTGGGATACAAGGCGGATCCTCCCTTGTTGAGTGGGATAACTGTAGCTGTGCGCCACTCGGTGGGCACGAAGCCTGAGGTGAGGCTATGATTAAACATGACACTTAGGTGAGGTGCCAGTTCATTTTGTAGTTCATGTAGTACACAGCCTGGGATGTCATCTGGTCCCATGGATGCTGTATTCTTAGCTTTGGAGAGTGCGTTTCTACCTGTGTGGCTGTGATTATCAGAATTTGGCAATCTTTTGGTATTGAGATGGGCCCTTTAGGGGGTGAGAGGGGGTGAAGTTGGCACTAAATCGATCTGCCAGGATATTGGCAATATCCTTGGGATCAGTATATTTAATGCCATTTTGTTGTAGCTCAGAGCAGATCTGAGCATTGCCATTTAGATTCTTGACATAACTATAGAATGCCTTGTGGTTGTCTTTGGAATCTTTGGCAATTTTATTTTCGTAACTAGCCTTTGAGGATTTTATGAGGGATCTCAGCTTCTTACTGAGGCTGGTGAGGGAGTTTTTTGCATCCTAGGATTTTCTTGTTTTCTGCAACAGTTTCTTCCTTGTATAGTTTGTTTATAGCAGGGGACCACCAGATTGGCTTCCTTTTTTTTGGAGAAGAGCATCTTGGTTCTATTTGGGATGGCACGATTCATGCACGAGTGGATGTGCTCGTGTACAGTGCCTTAGTGTAGGATTCTGCAGTTGAACTTCCAGATCCCGTCCGCGTGGGTGTTGTGAAGTTTGTCACTTCTGACTTCAGTAGCATGAAGTTGGCTTTGGAGAAGTTTTTTAAGGAGGTTTCCTTACTGGGGGATGGGGGTGGGATGTGGATGTCAAAGGTGATTTGCTTATGGTCAGACCTGACCAATGAGGGGGTGACCACTGGTGTGGAGCATCCTTCTCCCATGTTGGTAATGACCAGGTCTAGGATATTGGCTCCCCTGGTGGGACAATGGATTAGTTGATCCAGGGCTTTGGAATTTATGAATTCCAAGAACCTGTGTGAAAGGAGTTGGTACCCGAGTAGTTTTCCCAATTAATGTCAGGGTAGTTGAAATCACCGATTATTAGGGTGTTTGGTTGTATCTTGATATTTTCCAGTATGTTTAGAAAGGTGTAGTGAGAATCTTGGCATGGTGGGGGATCTGTAACAAGCTACAATTTGGATTGCAGTCTTACCTAGTGTTAGTTGCACCTGGAGAATTTCAGATGCATTGTGTTGGGCAACTAGCCTAGAGGTGTGAATATCCTTGGTGAATATGGACACTCCTCCACCTTTAGTGTTTCGGTCATGGTTTTGTGGCCGAAAAGTGTGGTAAGAATTGTAGCCTGGTATTGCAGGGGTGCTCTCTGGAGCCTTGAACCAGGTCTCAGTTACTGCACAGGTATCGATGTTCTCCATTTTTAGGAGTGCCTCGAGAGAGTGCATTTTGAGGTTTAGACTTCTAGCATTGAGTAGCATTACCTTCAGATTTTGCATGCTTGTATCTGTTACGGTGGTGGTTTTATCCTTTAAACCTTGCCTAAAAAAGGCACTATAGGGGTGGCAAGAGCTTTAGCCAGTAACCTGAATCCCAGGGGTAACAGGTGCAGACCATCTCTGGCAAAGCATTGTGGTTTGTCGATCATGTCTTCCCAGGCAGACAAATACTGGATCCCCTTTGAATGACACCAGAAGCTTAGCCAATTGTTGAAGTCAATCATTTTGTCCTTATACTGTGGTATCATTCTGGGCGAAGGCATGATGCTACTCAGGGCTAGGGTCATACCTGCCTGGGTCTCATAATCCAAGAGCTCCTCCAGGTCTCTCTTCATGTAGTCCAGGGAGGTACGTCTCAAGTCATTCACTCCAGCATGGACAATGACAGAATCGTATTTGTACTTGTTGTGGAGTGACTTGAGTGCATGCGTTATGTGGCGGATCCTGGCACCTGACAGACAGCTGACTGTAATTTTCTCCTTGTTCAGCCTGGTGAGTGGGACATCAGTGTGTCTGACTATAGAGTCACCTATGACTAAAGTGTTGGGTACATTGTCTTGTCTTAGGGGCTGCTGTTGGTTGGTACACTGGTGTTGTGAGCTATGTGTCACTTTGGTTGTGACTGGTGTTTGTTTGCGTTTCGGCTTCGGAGGTCCTTGTTGCTTGGGCAGCTTAATGTTAAGGGCCGCCGTATATGTAGGTTTAGTGTTGCTATTTGTGGGTGTTAATGGTGTGGGTTTTGAAGGGCTATGAGTTGCTTGAGGTGTAATGCAGGTGTTAACCTTCTCCTCTTGACTGTCTAACACAATCTTGGCCGGAGAGAGCTTAGCTTCCAGTTTGGCTATGTAAGTACATCTCTCGCAGGTTGTAGTGTTGGGTGGTAGGAGGAGAGGATTGTCTGTGTACATGAGGCAGTTGCCGCACTGCCCCAATATGCCCAGATTCACCAGCTGGACAGGAGAAATCACTGGAAGCTGACCCTTGGGCATGCATGTTTAGGTGCTTTTTTTGTAAAGTTTGAGCTGTTTTCTCTTATCTTTGCAAGGTACTCTGCAATTATAGGCTGTTTAGTGCCTATGATTAATTTCTCCTTATTTACAATGAGAGCTGAGTGCTTGAATCAGTTTCAGGCTTCCTAGTGCTTTCTTATAAAGTTTAAAAGCTGTTTTCCCTTACCTTTGCAAGGTACTTTGCAATTATAGGCTTAGAGACTATAATTAATTTCTCCCTATTGACAAGGAGAGCTGATTGCTTGAATCAGTTTCAGGCTTCCTAGTGTTTCCAGCAGGTTCTAGAGCAAGTGCTAGTCACGGAGGTTCAGATTTTAGTGCTACTACTGAGAAATCAGTTAGTTCTAAGGGAAAATTTGAAGCACAGATGTTCTGGCACCTGGATTAGTTTGCCTGTAGCCTCGCAGTACTGCACAATGTGAAAAATGTGCAAACACGCAATCTATATATACAGAAAAGTAGCTAAAACACACAAACACTTCAGATGCAGTGCAACCTAGAGCACTTGAGTTGTAGTAATATTAAGGCAATTCCAGATGTTCATCGTGCATACAGCTGCAGTAATCACAGATGGGTTCTCTGCCGTCAGGCGGGTCCTCGGTCGGCCGAATTCCAAAGTCTAGGTCCGGCGTCGGTTGTTGTCGCTTTCTCTCTTGACGTCAGTGAGGCCGGAGTATATAAGACACAGCCGACGCCATGTTCTTCAGTCTTTTTTGCCGCGCGGTGCCGGAAGCAGAAGCAGTTCGCAAGTGCCGGTCGGCCAGCTCCTGAATTACGAAAAATTGGAAACCGAAGTCTTCATTAAAGCTAAGTACCCCGTTGGGGAAACTTTTCTTGCCTCAGACCGATGTCAGAAAAAGTTAATAATTGTATTTCTTGTGGGAAGCAAATACCGCATAAGGATTTCCATTCCCTCTGCATACCTTGTTTAGGCCCAGACCACGACGTCTCGGGCTGTCGCTTTTGCGCTACTTTCAATAAACGCACTATTAAGCGTCGGGCGGGAGTTCGCCCAGCACTTTTTTGGTAAAGAATTTGATTATAAAATGTCATCAGAGACTCCGACTACCGTTTTGTCCAAAAAACGCAAGGACAAGGACCGACACGCGAGGTCCGCGGTCTCCACCGACACCACACCAAAATTGGCTACACGTGGTCCGGTTCTCAGCGAAACGCCTTTGCAGTCCCTGACTACCGACGACACTCCTTTGGCGGTGTCCTCTGTACCCGAGACTGCAGGTACCTCGGCCCTTTCCCAGACTACAACCACCGAAGCCATTACGAATGTTGAGCCTTCTAATGTGGACAGGTCCACTTCCACCCATGGTGTCTTTAGACCCTCATCTTCCTTTTCTATTAAGGCCTTTACTAAATCCAAATCAGCCAGGCATCCCAAGAGGCCTGCTGCACAGGGTCCTTCTCCAGGCCCCATGCCTAAAAAACAGATGCTTAAAATGGCTGAGGATTTAATTACTCTTATCAGGGGTTCTCAGCCCCCTCCAGACAAGAGACCCAGAGTGGAGGAAGATTCTCCCTCTTCTGATCAGGGCTCCATTTTATCAGAACATTCTGATGTAGAGGAACACTCTTACTCCCCTTTTGAAGATTCGGATGCAGAGCAGTCCATTCCTTCTGTATCTCCTCCTGAGGATTTTTCCTTTGGGGAAACCTTGCACACTTTGAGGGAACATTTCCATTGGGAAGGCCAAGACTTTTCCGATTCCAAGAAAAGACTTAGGGAATTTCTTTTGTTACCTCAACACAGACCTCTGGCGATACCTCCTGTTTTGGACATACTTGATGATGTTTATTCAGAGGCTTGCCTTAACCCGGATTCCCTGCCTCCTGCACCACTCAAACCTGATAGGTACTACAGAGTTCCTAACTCTCACCAATTTCTCTACAAAAGCCATAATGCTGACCCTGAAACCATTTCTCAAGGCCCCAAGGGATTGAAGGCCTCTACTGCCAAGAATCCACTTCCTGCCGAAAGAGAATCAAGATCCTTAGAAAGGTGGGGGAAAAAGGTGTATACCTCGGCCACCCTAGCCATGAGGGCCGTAAATTGTCAGTTTCATATGCTTAAATATCAACAGTTCCTGTTATCACAATTAAGGAATAAAATGTCTCAACCTGAACAACCAGATTTGAAGGAGTTGCAGGATATGATGCATAGTGCAGAGTAAGTGGGTAAACGCACCTTACAATGTGGCTATGATGCCCTAGAGGCCTCAAGTAGAGCTGCTGCTACAGGATCAGTCATTCGTAGACATGCCTGGCTTAGGGAACAAAGCTTGCCTGATCATGTGAAAGCTAAACTTCTAGATGCTCCTTTACAAAAGGATGTGCTGTTTGGTACTAATGCTGAGGAGATATTACGGAAAATGGAAGAAAAAGCCAAATCTATGCAAACTGTCAAAGCTTTTCTACAGGTACAACCACCACGTTTTATCAGAAATTGGCCTTCAAAAAACTGGTCCTTTCCAGCCACTGACAAGCCCCAAAGAGGTAGATACAGACGCACAAGGGGAAGAGGGCAATCACAAGGATCATATAGAGGCCGACAATGGCAAACTCCAGCACCAAGAGGTGGCGAAGACAGTGCACAACAATACAGGAAGCAAACCCAATGACTCCCTCTTTTCCATGCCAAGCAAGTCTCAGCTGGCAGCACCTTTGGGAGGAAAGTTGGCATTATTTGCAAGAAATTGGCATATTGTCACAACAGACTAATGGATCCTGGACGTTATAAACAGAGGCTACAAATTTCAATTCCACACTCTTCCAAAAATGAGAGACATGCCAAACCTGCCACACAATCGAAGGGCAGAGGCACAACTACAAATTTCAAAGCTCATAGGCATGAGAGCTATTCAAGAGGTACCTACTCACGAACAAGGTCAAGGTTTTTATTCCAGACTTTTTCTGGTACCAAGGAAAGGAACCGACTGGAGACCCATTTTGGACTTATCCATCCTAAACACATTTTTAATCGTACCAAAATTCAAGATGCTCACATTACAGCAACTTCTTCCCATGCTGGGCAAGGAGTTTTGGCTGGTAACATTGGACCTCAAGGAGGCATACACCTGCATGTCCCAATCAGACAAAGCTGCAGAAGATACCTCAGATTTCTTGCAGGTTCAATCCACTATCAATTCTCTGCATTGCCCTTTGGCTCATCTACTGTGCCCAGAGTATTCACAAAATGCCTGGCATCAGTGATTGCCTACTGCAGACTTCAAGGGATACAAATTTACCCTTATTTGGACGACTGCCTGATCCAAGCGGACAGCAAGCACATACTTCTGGAACATCTGGCCTATGTAACACGGTTACTGCATTCTCTGGGATACACAATCAACAAAGAGAAATCCAGGCTAACACCATCTCAGAAAATAACCTTCCTGGGTGCCAACTTGGACACAAACAACCAGATGGCCTACCTTACGCCAGAAAAACAGGAGCAACTAACTCAGTACTTCAAAATACTAGCAAAATGTACCAGGCTTACTGCAAGGAAAATCCTGCAGGCTCTGGGCTTCATGGCATCTTGCATTCTTTTAATCCCATGTGCAAAGTTGCATATGAGGAAACTTCAATGGTACCTAAAAAACCTATGGTCTCAACACAGTCACAGTTTGGAAACAATAATACCAATAATTCCATGTTTGCAAAAGGAATTTCTATGGTGGGCCCAAGCATGTCAAGCAAACACAGATCTTCCATTCTGCAAGCCTCAAGCAAATCAAGTCATCACAACAGACGCCTCAGATTACGCCTGGGGGGCGCACATGACAGACAGGTGCATTCAGGGCAAATGGTCCCAAAAGGAAAAGCACCTTCACATCAATCAAAAAGAAATGCTAGCAGTAATAAATGCAATTACAGCTTTCAAGGACCTCCTGCATCCAGGACAATTACTGATAAGAACAGACAACACCACAGTAATGTGGTACATAAACAAACAAGGAGGAACACATTCATACCACTTGTGCAGACTAGCCATGACTCTTTGGAACTTGGCTCTGGAATGGCAAATAGAACTTCAAGCACAGTACTTGCCAGGATTGGAAAACACACTGGCAGACAATCTAAGCAGAAATATGACAGATCCACACGAATGGAAGTTGCATCCTCAGGTGTTTACAGAGATAATTCAAGCGTGGGGGAGGCCAGACATAGATCTTTGTGCCTCCCGCAGGAACCATCAATTGGAAAAGTTTTGTTCGAGGACCTTTCATCCAAAGGCCTGGAGAGTGGACGCCCTTTCTTTCAGTTGGGCAGCACGGACAGTTTACGCCTTCCCTCCTTTGCCTCTTCTGCCCAAGGTGCTCTTGAAAGCAAGAGCAGACAGACCGAAGATGATACTGATTGCTCCAGACTAGCCAAGACAACACTGGTACCCACTCCTGAGGAGCCTAACACATACTCCTCCCTGGACCCTACCTCTAATGTCTCTTCTACTGACTCAGCACAGCTACAAAACTCTTCACAGTCAGCTGAAAACACTCAATCTGACTGCATGGAAAATTCCTTAACACCACAACAGACCCTACTCTCCAAAGAGGTGCAGGATGTCATTTTGGAGGCCAGAAGGCCATCTACTAGAAAGGCTTACTCCGCAAAATGGAAACGGTTTTGCTCTTGGAATGAGAAAAAAGGCCAGGACCCTAGAAAACTGAATTTGCCTCAGGTATTACAGTATCTAGCTGAGCTGCTGAACAGTGGACTCTCATTGTCTTCCATAAAAATCCATGCCTCAGCCATTTCTGCAGAATTCAACACAGATCCTCCCTTATTTTCTCACCCACTCTTACGACAGTTCCTCAGAGGGGCTAAGAATATAAGACCACCAAGGAAACAACCAATACCAGCCTGGGATCTTAATTACATTCTAGAAAAATTAACATTGCCTCCTTTTGAACCAGCTGCCTCAACAGATTTGCAATATTTGTCCTGGAAAACAGCCTTCCTTCTGGCCATCACTTCAGCTCGTAGGGTTTCTGAACTACAGGCCCTCATGGCGGTGCAGCCCTTCCTCATCTTCCATCAGGACAGGGTTTCCCTTCGTACCAGCCCGTCATTTATGCCTAAAGTGGTATCCAGGGTAGCTTTAAACCAAGCCATACACTTACCTACCTTTTATCCCAATCCTCAAAACAAAGGGGAAAGGCTGCTACACTCCTTAGACATCCATAGGCAGCTACGTTATTATTTGGACAGAACAAAGTCCTTCAGGAAATCAGAACAACTTTTTGTGTCCTATGCTGTAGGGGCCCAAGGGAAGCCAGTTACCAAGCAGACAATTTCAAAGTGGATAGGCCACTGCATACGGTTTTGTTATTCATATCATGGGAAATCTGTTCCCACAGGCATCGGATCCCACTCCACCAGGGCCACAGCTACCTCTACAGCCTTCCTCAGAGGAGTTCCTACCAAAGATATTTTGGAGGCAGCCACTTGGAGTTCTGTGCATACCTTCACAAAACACTACCACCTGCCTTTATATTCCAAAACTAGAGCAGGCTTTGCCACTGCTGTGTTGCAGGGCATTCTGGCTCATCCCAGTTCCACCTAGTACCTACCACCCTGTGCATAGCTTTGGTACTCTACCCATCTGTGATTACTGCAGCTGTATGCACGATGAACATAGTACAGTTTTGTACCTACCATAAATGTAGATGTTCGAGTGCTAATACCGCTGCAGTACAGGTTATCCACCCTCCTTCCCTACTTGGTAAAGGCATGAGGCCTAACCCCCTCTTCATACAACCTGACTGGGTTATCCTTCTATGGTTTATTTGCTTGCAACTACTGATTTTGGATTGACTGAAGAACATGGCGTCGGCTGTGTCTTATATACTCTGGCCTCACTGACGTCAGGAGAGAAAGCGACAACAACCGACGCCGGACCTAGACTTTGGAATTCGGCCGACCAAGGACCCGCCTGACGGCAGAGAACCCATCTGTGATTACTGCAGCTGTATTAGCACTCGAACATCTACATTTATGGTAGGTACAAAACTGTACTTTTTAATAAATGCTCTAAAATATACTCTTTATTTCCAAAATGTTTGATAAGCACAGTCAGAACCAAGGAGATTCAGGCAATTTTTTTTTTTTTGAAGGGAAAAGGGAGAAACAGAAGGCCTTATGAAATGTTCTCTCTGTATTGGGTAGAATGAGCTAATGACACTGGACTGGGAGGAGTGTCCCAGATCAGATTTACAGTAGGGACGGGCAACTGCAAAGCCGCAATACTAAAGCTATTATCCTACAGACCGGAAGCACTACAGGAAACCACAAAATGAAAGTTTTTAAACAGATAAAGGAGCAATGAGACTCTACAGTTTGCTTTTTTGACTGCAAACAAATCAGTTACCCGTGCAGATTAGTTAATAGCAATAAAAATACACTCAAAAACTGTGCAGCAGGCAATAAAAAGTGCTATATATAAATTGCTAGAAACAATAATAAGCATAAGTAATCGAAAAAAACAGGATACTTGTATATCTCAGCTAACAGTTGTAGTCAACACCTCTCCGCTCTGCTCAGTGTGTATAGACAGAAACCCTCTCAAAGTTAGGGCTTAAATACCAGAAAATACAACCTTAAGACAACTCTTTTTTTTTTTTTTGCTTTCTGCAGGCAAAGAGGAATACATATATATCCTTACTTGGACGACTGCCTAATTCAGGCAGAGAACAAGGACTTTCTACTACAGCATCTGGCGTTTGTGAAAAGACTTTTAACATGCCTAGGGTACACAGTCAACGAAAAGAAATCAAAACTAGTACCCTCTCAAGAGATAATATTCCTGGGTGCAAGCTTAAATACAACTGCCCAGATGGCTTGTCTCACGCCAGACAAAGGCAACTGACTACTTACTTAAAAACATTAGCAGCAAAGGCCCAGTTATCTGCAAGAAAAATTCTGCAGGCTTTGGGCTTCGTGGCATCCTGCATCCTACTACTTCCATATGCAAGACTGCATATGAGGAAACTTCAATGGTACCTAAAAAGTGTCTGGACACAACATTGCCACAGCCTGCAACAGGAGTTTCGATGATGGGCGAAGGCTTGTCACCAAAACAAGGGACAGCCATTCCCACCCCCAGCCAGGCAGAACCTAACAACGGATGCATCAGTTTATGCCTGGGGGGGCCCACATGGCAGGAAGATGCATTCAGGGCACCTGGTCCACAAACCAAATGCATCTACATATCATTCAAAAAGAGATGCTAGCTGTTCAATATGCCCTGACAGCCTACAAGGACCTACTTCATCTGGGACAACTACTGATAGACAGACAACACCACGGTCATGTGGTATATAAACAAGCAGGGGGGCACACATTCTTACCCCCTTTGCAGACTAGCCATGGCTTTGTGGGACACAGCATTGACTTACCAAGTTCACCTGTAGGCACAATTCCTGCCAGGAAAGGAAAATCCTCTGGCAGACGAACTAAGCAGAAACCTCATGGATCCCCACGAGTGGCAGCTGGATCCACAAGTCTTAAGCATAACAAGGAAATGGGGATGCCCGGACATAGATCTATTTGCCTCCCCACACAACTACCAACTAAAAAGATTCTGCACAAGGACTTATCACAGTCAAGCATGGAAAGTGGACGCCTTATCTTTCAATTGGAAAAACCTATCAGTATATGCCTTTCCTCCACTGCCTCTCCTCCCCAAGGTACTCCTAAAGGTCAGACAGGACAAACCAAAAATTATACTGATTGCCCCACACTGGCCTCGCCAGTACTGGTATCCGATCTTAAGGAACTTGTCTCAATGCCCAGCCTGGACCTTACCTCAAATACCTCATCTACTCTCCCAACAAAACAATCAGATCCTACACAGCTAACTCGGGACTGTAAACCTGGCAGCATGGCAGATTATGTAGCCATACAAAGCACACCTCTCAGTAAAGCTGTGATGGATGTCATTCTGGAAGCCAGAAGGCCTAGTACTAAGAAATCTTATGCTGGAAAATGGAAGAGATTTTGTGCTTGGAACCAGGCACAAGGAACTGATACAGCCGTACCAAATATTCCTCAGATTTTGCAGTACTTAACTGAGATGCTGGACAAAGGTCTATCTTTTTCATCAATTAAAATTCATGCCTCTGCCATTTCGGCTCATTACAATACAGAGCCCACCAACCTTTATTAAGGCAGTACCTCAGAGGAGCCAACAATTTAAGGCCTCCAAGGAGATCGCCAATACCTGCATGGGACCTCAATTATGTCTTGGAAAAACTCACCTTACCTCCATTTGAGCCAGCTGCTACTGCTGATACAAAGTTTTTATCCTGGAAAACAGCTCTGCCCTAGCAATAACTTCTGCAAGACGAGTGTCAGAGCTACAGGCACTCATGGCTGTGGAACCTTTTATCATTTTTTATCCAGACAGGGTCTCTCTGAGGACAAACCCAACATTTATGCCTAAGGTGATGTCCAGTGTGGCCCTTAACCAAACTATTCATTTGCCAACTTTTTATCCAAATCTGCAGAACAAGGGGGAGAGAATTCTGCATTCTTTGGACGTACATAGACAGCTTATATTCTATTTGGACAAAACTAAAGTCTTCAGGAAGACACAGCAATTACTAGTGGCATATGCTGTAGGATCACAAGGAAAGGCCATCTCCAAGCAGACTATTTCAAAGTGGATAGGCCACTGCATTCGTTTCTGCTATTCACAACATGGCAAGCCAGTGCCTAAGGGCATTAGGCCACATTCAGCCAGAGCTGCAGCCACTTCAGCAGCCTTTCTCAGGGTGTTCCAACTAAAGACATTTTAGAGGCTGCTACTTGGAGTTCAGTGCACACCTTTACAAAGCATTATCATCTGCCACTTTGCTCTAAATCCAGGGCAGGCTTTGCCACTGCAGTTCTGCAGGGCCTCATAGCCACTCCTAATGCTGTTTAGCTCCAGCCTCCCAACCATAGCTTTGGGACTCTACCCAAATGTAATGACTGCAACAGTGAAACACGAAGAACATAGTACAGTTGTGTACACTTACCATAAATGTAGATGTTCGAGTGTATTCACTGTTGCAGTCCAGGTTACCCACCCGCCATCCCCCTTATTTCTGCTGGAACTTATCTTTTCTTCTCTGATCTGTACAACCTATGTGGTGTATTTGCTTGTAGATGAAGATAAAGTTTATATTGGTGCATGTATGTTTTTTTATATACACACATCTGTATATACATATGTGTGTGTATATATATATATATATATATATATATATATATATATATATATATATATACATATATATAAATATACATTTTGGCTACCCTTTAGAGGGCACCTGACATCAGGGGCAAGAAAAACTGAAGAAAATGGCGTCTGCTGCATCCTTTATACCCCTGGCGACCTGATGTCAGGGAAGAGGCGACAGCAACTTTGGAATTCAGGCTGACTGAGGGCAACCTGCCAGCAGGATTACCCAAATGTAATGACTGCAACAGTGAATATACTCAACATCTACATTTATGGTAAGTGTACGCAACTGTACTTTCTCAGGCTAGTGGCTGTGCTGTGGGGGAGGACATTCTTAGTTCTATGCAGATTTTTTTTTCTATGGCACCCTCCAGGAATCCTTCTTCCCTCACGCTCCACAGTTCTCTTGAGACTCCTGGTCTGGGGGTCGGCTTGTCGGAGCGGAGTGTGACCCCCGGTTCCAAGGTGGCTGTTCTTGGTTCCAGGCTCCCATCCCTCTTTGGGCGGTCCAGCCTTCCAGGCCATGGAGAGGGCTCTTGCCTCCATTGGCAAATCCCCCCATGGCGGAGTCCTCTCCCCATCTGTGTCGCAGTTGTCACAAGCCACAACCACTGGGCATAAGGGCCTCAGGTTTTTTCCTCACAGGAGGACCCCCTCTTTGCAGTCTTTCCCAGAACTCCCCACTGAGGAAATACCTCGCAAGGTTTCGTGCAAGAGGAAGCACATGGACTCCATTGAGGAGTCTTTGACCGAAGATACAGACTTTGATGACGAGGGAAAGGTCCCCATGGTCACCCTCTGATGAGGTGTCCTTTGGTGACATCTTCAAGATCCTGAGACGGAGAGGTGACTGAAGTCCTCCAAGCCTTCCTCAGAGGAATCCGTGTTCCTGCAGGCCTTTCGTGCTCGGCCCCCTACCTCCTGGTTACCCCGCCTGTTGATGAGCTTGTCCGCTCATCGTCCAACGTGCATGGAAGGCTCCTGACACCCTGGAAACTATACCACGGAGGCCTGACGAGATCTTATCTCCCCCAGCTGAGCATCCCCGTTGGTCTAAAGGTCTTCCAGTAGATGTTATGGTTGTGGCGTCTGCAACCAAGAAAGATTTGGCAGAAGAGAGCCAAGACTGTCCATCCGCACAGCAAGGAGTCCTGGGCGATTAGACTCGGGAAGCATGTGTTTGCTTCATCGACCTTCGCCGTAAGGTCCTTGAACTATTTGGCACACTTCACAAGGCTCCAGAAGGATCTAATCAACCAACTCTCTGAAACCTTGGCAGGAGCTGTTCTTGATGAGGTCTGTGACAACGTAGCTTCTCAGGTAGCGACCCTAGAATCCATATCCAATTCTTCCATGTGTCTTATTTGTCATGCAACAGAAGGAGCAGCTAGAATGACAGGAGCAGATATAGTTACGAGACGACATGCCTGGCTGCCACTTTGCGGACTCCTTTAAGGCTTCCTTTATGAACGCCCCCATCGAGTCCGCTTCTTTTTGGCCCTAAAGTTAAAGATACGCTGGCAAGGTGCGAACAAGATGGCAAAAACCCTGTCTGCTGTTAGGGTCAGACACACCACTCCTCAACGATTCTACTCCAGAAATCAGAGGAGCAGGAAGATTTGGCACAGAAAATCTCAGGGCTCTTTCCGTGACTCACATGCCAAGTTCTCCCCTAGAGGCAGAGGGGGAAACTCCAATGGAAGACTCCCCTTTTGGGGCAGAGGAGGTCCGTGAAACCGGGGTTCTAGAGATTCTTTCTCTGGTCAACCCTGTCAGCGCTCCTGAAGCGTTGCCCAATTGCACAACTCTGGAAGCGGTCGGGTTTGTTCTTCCTTGTACCCAATTGCCTGGTGAAACATAACCACCGATTCTTGGGTACAGTGGATAATATCCAGAGGCTATTGCATCCCCTTCCATCTATGTCCAAACCTCATCCAGCATCTTACCCGACCTTCCACCCAGTCAAAGGGAAACAGCAGCACACAAAATCCAAAAGCTGCTACAAAAAAGTCATCCAAACGGTCCCCCCAGACCAGATAGGGTCCGATTTTTACTCAAGGTTCTTTTTGGTGCCAAAAAAGACAGGGGACTGGAGACCGATTCTGGATTTCAGCACACTGAACAAATTTGTAAAAACAGAGAAATTCCAGATCGTTATGGTTCAGTCTATCCTTCCTTTTCTGGAAGAAGACGATTGGATGTGCTCTGTAGATCTTCAAGATGGGTATTACCATATAAAAATGAACAAGCACTCAAGAAGATGCCTCCGCTTCTGCATAGGAGCCAGTCACTACCAATTTCGAGCACTGCCCTTCGGTCTCTCTACAGCCCCCAGAGTGTTCAAATGCATGGCAGTCGTCATCTCTTACCTGCAACTTCAAGGATTCCAGGCGTTTCCATACCTAGACGACTGGCTCCTCACCGCCCCCACCAAGCGTCTACTGGAAGAAGCCCTAGACTACACTCTCCTCACAGCACAATGCCTGGGGATCACTATAAACTGGGAGAGAAGTCCAACACAACCCCAGCACAGTCTTTAGAATTCATCGAGGTACTGTTGGACACGAGGAATTGCACAGCATCTCTTCCAGATCACAGACTTCAAAAGAGTAAGACAAACAGGTTCAGCCACTGCTCTGTCACCACAAGTCTTCTGCTCGGTCCATACTCCCAACTGTTGGGGTCAGTGGCTCGATCACTATTGTTCGTCTGGCCAGATTCCACATGAGACTTCTCCAGTGGTTGCTACTCACTCAGTGGTACTCTGTGCAACACCCTTTGTCTTTTCAGGTACGTGTAACTCAGAGTTGCAAGCAAGATTTACTCTGGTGGACGTCTTGAAACCCCCAACAATGGTCTCGCCCCTTCAGCCCTCATCAGCCAAAAGCCACAGTGACCATGGACATCGCCCTGATGTGGTGGGGGGTGCTTTGTCATTGAAGTTCGGTCCAAGGCACCTGGTCGGAGACAGATGCCCTTTTGCATATCAGTGTCCTGGAACTGAGGGCGGTGCTACTAGCGTTGCAAGCATTCCATTCCACCTTCCGTCAGGGGCTATTGTGATCCAATCAGACAACATGTCAGTGGTCTGATACATCAGCAAGCAAGGGGGCACCAGATCTTACCTGTTATGCCGAGAGGCCTTGAGAATATGGCAATGGGCGATGGCTTCCAACCGCTTTCTAATTGCAACGCACATTCCCGGGAGCTCCAACTTGATAGCGGACAAGTTGAGCATTCTACAACCTCATGAGTGGTCCCTCAACCCTGTGATAGCGACAAAAATTTTCAACCGCTGGGGACAACCTTGCTGCGACCTATTCGCCTCCCCAGCCAACTACAAGTGCAGTAACTATTTTGCCCTGATCCCCCATCAGGGCCAGTCACCGAGAGACGCTCTAGTCCACGATTGACCCTCGGGTCTACTTTATGCTTATCCTCCTCTTCCCCTCATCTCCCAATTTTTGAATAAAGCACAGCAGTTGAAAAGCAAAGTGATCCTTATTGCTCCATATTGGCCTCGACAAGTCTGGTTCCCCTTTCTCTGGCCTCACCTGCTAGATCAACCATGGATCCTCAATCCATCCCTACCGTTGATCTTCCATCTGCAGGGTCTGACTCACCCCAATCTAACAGCTTGGTTTCTCCACTTCCTATGATTGCCAGGCAAGATGACCTTTCGTCCCTGGTGCGCAATATTCTATATCACATCTCATAAGTCGTCCACCAGAGTAATCCATCTCAGTAAATGGAAAAGGTTTTCATTATGAGCAGCGAATAAAACAATTAGTCCCTTTGTCAGCCCCAGTTGTGCTGGTTTTAGATTATTTCACATCTTTTCCAATCTGGTGTGTCAGCCTCTACTATTCGTGTTAATTTAGCTGCCATTTCAAACTTCTACATTGGTTTCCAGGATTCTTCACTCATGTCACATAGACTCTGTAAGACTTTTTCTTGAAGGGTGTTCACCTAAAACCTCCCTTTAGAGAACCAGTACAACCTTCGGATTTGGCCTTGGTTCTACAAGCTCTAACAGCCCCCCCCCCCCCTTTGAACCCGTGTCTTTATGCGATTTAAAGTACCTCTGTTGGAAAACTTTGTTTCTGGTTGCAATCACATCGGCCAGACGCTTGTCAGAACTTCAAGCCTTATGCATCAAACATCCCTACCTTATCTTCCATAAGGATAGAGTATCACTGAGAACCAATTCCTCATTTTTAACCTCCTAGTATTTTTTCCTAACCACTCTTAACAAGGGAGAGTATTGCCTGCTTCTCCCTGGATGTTCATAGGCAAGTACTGTTTTATCTGGACAGAACAAAATCTACCTGTAAACCAGATCAACTATTTCTGGCGTTTTCTGGACCAAGACTAGATCATCCTGTTTCAAAAGTTACATTGGCTTTATGGTTGAGAATTGCATTACCTTTATCTACAGCAAGAACAAGATCACCTTGCATCACAGAGTGAAAGCACATTTTGCAAGGTCTATGGCAACTAAAGCAGCTTCCACGCTTAGGCTTCCCTCAATGATAATTTGCTCAGCTGCGACGTGGGCCAAACCTCATACTTTTATCTTTCATTAAAAATTCGATTTGACCTCCAGAGGTAGAGCTTCTTTTGGCTCCATGGTGCTCAGGAATGTCCTTCCATGAGGGCCACCCACCCAGGGTTACAGGTAGTTGGGGACTCTGTCCTATCAGTAAAGCATGAACAAAGATTAACAACATCAGATATGTCTTGCCATAATGTTCTATCTGTGTTGTTGATTTTGTTCATTTGTTACTCCCCACCCTCCGTCCCCCTCCGGGAGGTTTGTGGTTGATCTCATATACTCCGTTATTGTAGGTCTGTTATAACCTCTACTTTTGTCTGTCAACTTGCAAACTCGATCTGAGGTAATAGGGAGCAGAGCATTCTGGGTAGGATCTTAGCTCGAGAGTTTTTTGGCTGACGTGAGCTTGGTATAAGACCGAGACTGTTCTGAGGACAGAACAGATAACCCATCAGTAATGAATGAATGAAGATCAACAACACAGATGGAACGTTATGGTAAGACATAACTTCTTTTAGTCATAAGTTGAAACTATGGAAGTGTACAAAACTTGATGCTGAGAGTTTTGTTTTTGTTTTACAGGGAAATTTTTTTATTTTTATATTTTCCAACCAGTCTCTGATGCCTGCCAGGGAAATATATCAGGATTCTGGGTTTCACGGCCTCTGCATTTCTCGTGATTCTTTTGAGCAGACTTCACATGAGAAAAATTTGGTAGTTCCTCAAATCTGTGTGAACCCAGCATAAAACACCCCCTAGCATTTCAGATTTCAGTGTTGGGGTTTGTGAAAAGGGAGTTATTTTGGTGGTTGGGCCAGTTATCACTCAACCCAGGTCTTCCCCTTCTCCCTTCTAGCCTTTGTTCAGTCTGTAACCACAGATGCCTCAAGCTTTGGTTGGAGAGCTGTTTTCAAGGGTTGAAAGTTCAGGGTCTGTGGAACAAGCAGGACAGAAAGAAACATTCAAAGTTCAAGCTAATGTTGGATCTAATAAATGCTGTCAGATCTTTGAATTATCTTTGGCTTCCAGGCCATCTGCTAGTAACCACAGGCAGTACTGCAGTGATGTGGTGCATAAGTGGGAGGCCGATCCTACCCCTTTTGCAGACTAGGTGTGGTAGCCTGAGAACTAGTAACTCAACACAGTCTGTCACGGTAGGGTGCTTGCATCCCGTCTGAGCTGAATATTGTTGCAAACAAGCTGAGCTGGACCAGGACAGAACCCCCCCCCTCCACATGAATAGAAGGTGAGCCATGGTAATCTTCTGGGAATTGATCCGTCAGTGAAGACCTCCTCAGGTCCGTTTGCCTCCATTCACAAGAGACAGTTAAAGAACTACTGCTGTAGGATTTCTTGCACAAGAGCCTGGAACGCAGATGCCTTTCGATGTCCTTCCATATCACCGTTGCAGCATTCATTACATTAGGGACCACCTGCCAAGGGCAACCTGACAAACCCACCAATGTACCAAACCCTTAGGTTGCTTTAAGGTATGCCGTAAGTCACACATATGCTTCTTACATAGTGTAGGGCATAAAGGTGACGTCTGGAACCATCCTCAGAACATAGCTACCAGTCCGAATGCCATCTTTTGATAGTCAGTCTGATTGCCCAAGTCGTTGCTGGTTACCTAGCCATTCATGTAAGTGCCCGTTTGGATTTTCTTGACTTATCCTTTTTGCTTTTAGCATTTGTGGTGGTGTGGGGTTTCATGTCATCCAGAAAGGGTAAAGGCCAGTGTGAGAGACATTCCCCATAAAGACAGTCACAAGCAGTGCTTGTTCTGTTTAGGAGCTTCTCACAACTATACATCCTATGCGATTTGTCAAGCATTTGTTCCAAAGACCTTACATAGTCATCTTTCCTCTCTCGCCATTTATCTTGAGAACCAGCGTCTAAAGATCTTGATGAGACACTGTGGTGGGTACTTCCCGGCCTGAGGATCAGGCGTCTTTGCTGAAAAAGTCTGGTCAGATTGTAGGGCTGTGTCTCCACCGGGCATTTCTGTTGAGGCCAGTGAAAACCCGGAGGATCCTCTGGTTTCTGGGCCGATTCCTCTGCCTCGGCCGGTTCGGAGGCTGGTAAGGATGTGACTTCTTGCATGTCCTCAGAGGCCTTGCACACATCTGATGTTCTTCGTGTTTCACTGTTGCAGTCATCACATTTGGGTTATCCCTGCCAGGGTAGCCCCCGGCAGGCCCAAATACCAGAGGCGTAGTATTTCTGCGGCGGTTGCTTTCGCTTCAGGACTAATGTCAGGTCATCAGTAGTATAAAGTAATGCAGCTGACGCCATTACATCAGTCATTCTTGCCGAGGAGCCCGAAGCAGAAGCAGTTCGCATGAGTGCCGGTCCGCCGCTACCAGAGTTCGTCTTCCGAATTTAAGTTGAAGTCTTCTAAAGCTAAGTACCCCATTGGGGACCCTTTTTTCTTGCTCTAACTGATGTCAGAAAAAGTTAATTGTCTCGCCTATGGAAAGCAAATACCACACCAAGACTTTCATTCTTACTGCGTCACTTGCTTAGGCCCAGACCGCGAAGTACCTCGCTGTCAAGTTTTGTGCCTTCTTCAATGCCTGAACTATTTGTCTGGCCCTTATTGTCGCTAAATACTTTTGATGTTCATCGTGCATACAGCTGCAGTCATAACAGATGGGTTCTCCTGCCATCAGGCAGGTCCTCGGTCGGCCGAATTCCAAAGTCTAGGTCCGGCGTCAGTTGTCGTCGCTTCTTCCCTGACGTCAGAAAAGAACCAGCCGACGCCATTTTCTTCAGTCTTTCTTGCCACGCGGTGCCCGAAGCAGAAGCAGTTCGCAAGTGCCGGTCGGCCAGCTCCTGAGATTACGAAAAAATTTGGAACCGAAGGCTTCTTAAAAGCTAAGTACCCCGTTGGGGAAACTTTTTCTTGCCTCAGACCGATGTCAGACAAAGTTAATAATTGTATTTCTTGTGGGAAGCAAATACCGCATAAGGATTTCCATTCCCTCTGTATACCTTGTTTAGGCCCAGACCACGACGTCTCGGTCTGTCGTTTTTGTGCTACATTCAACAAACGCACTATTAAGCGTCGGGCGGAGTTCGCCCAGCATTATTTTGGAAAAGCATTTAACTATACTATGTCGTCGGATACTCTGACTCCGGTTTTGTCTAAAAAACGCAAAGACAAGGACCGACACTCGAGGTCCGCGGCCTCTACCGACACCACGCCAAAGCCAACTACACGTGGTCCGGTTCTCAGCGAGGCGCCTACGCAGCCCCTGATTACCGACGACACATCTTTGGCGGTGTCTCCTGTACCCGAGGTTGCGGGCTCCTCGGCCCACACCCTGACTACAGATACCGAAGCCACGCTTGGCGTTGAAACACAGAATGTGGACAGGTCCACCTCCACTCAAGGTGTCTTCAGACCTTCCTCTTCTTTCTCTATCAAGGCTTTCACCAAGTCTAAAGCTACCATGCACCCTAAGAGACCAGCTACACAGGGCCCATGGCCAGGCCCCATGCCTAAGAAACAGATGCTTAAAATGGCTGAGGATTTAATTACTCTGATCAGGGGTTCTCAGCCACCTCCGGACAAAAGACCCAGAGTGGAGGAAGATTCCCCCTCCTCTGATCAGGGATCCATTATTTCAGAGCACTCTGATTATCAGGAACAGTCTTACTCCCCTTTTGAAGACTCTGATGCAGAGGAATCTATTCCTTCTGTATCCCCCCCTGAGGATTACCCATTTGGTGAAACTCTGCATACCTTAAGGGAACACTTCTACTGGGAAGGCCAGGATTATTCAGATTCCAAGAAAAGGCTCAGGGAATTTCTTTTGTTACCCCAGCACAGGCCTCTGGCTATACCTCCTGTCCTGGACATCCTAGATGATGATTACTCGGAGGCCTGCCTTAACCCGGACTCTCTTCCTCCAGCTCCAGTTAAGCCTGACAGGTACTACAGGGTTCCTGACTCGCACCAATTTCTATACAAAAGCCATGCTGCTGACCTAGAAACCATCTCACAGGGGCCCAAGGGAGTTAAGGCCTCCTTTGCCAAAAACCCATTGCCTTCCGAGAGAGATTCCAGATCCTTAGAAAGGTGGGGGGGGGGAAGGTATATACCTTGGCTACCTTATCCATGAGGGCCTTAAACTGTCAGTTTCATATGCTAAAATACCAACAGTTTCTGTTCTCTCAATTGAAAAGTAAAATGTCACAACCTGAACAACCAGACATGAAGGAGTTGCAGGATTTGATGCATAGTGCAGAACAAGTGGGTAAACATACCTTACAATGTGGTTTTGATGCTCTAGAGGCCTCATGTAGAGCTGCTGTTACAGGCTCAGTCATACGTAGGCATGCCTGGCTCAAGGAACAAGCCTTGCCTGATCTAAATTACTAGACGCCCCTCTTCAAAAGGATGTACTATTTGGGGCAAATGCTGAGGAAGTATTACGGAAAATGGAGGAAAAGGCTAAATCAATGCAAACTGTGAAAGAATTTCTGCAGGTTCAACCCCCACGTTTTAGTAGAAATTGGCTTTCCAAAAATTGGTCCTTTCCTGCCACAGACAGACCCCAAAGAGGCAGATACAGGCACCCGAGGGGCAGGGGACAAACACAAGGCTCGTACAGAGGCAGACAATGGCAAGCTCCTACACCAAGAGGTGGTGCGGACAACTCGCAATCTTTCAGAAAGCAAAACCAATGACTTTCCCCTTTGCATGCCAGCCAGGTCTCAAATGGCAGCCCCCTTAGGTGGAAAGCTGGCTCTATTCTCAAAAAATTGGCATATTGTCACAAAGGACAAATGGATCCTGAACATTATAAACAGAGGCTACAAATTCCATTTTCATACCCTTCCAAAAATGAAAGGCATGCCAAACCTGCCACACAATCAAAGGGCAGAGGCACAAAAACAAATTTCAGATCTTATAAACATGAAAGCTATTCAAGAGGTACCTACACACGAACAAGGTCAAGGTTTTTATTCCAGGCTATTTCTGGTGCCAAGGAAGGGAAAAGATTGGAGACCTATTTTGGATCTGTCCATCCTAAACACATTCCTACTCGTACCAAAATTCAAGATGCTCACTCTACAGCAACTTCTTCCCATGCTGGGCAAGGAGTCTTGGCTGGTAACATTGGACTTCAAGGAGGCATACCTGCATGTCCCAATCAGACAAAATTGCAGAAGATACCTCAGATTTCTTGCAGGTTCAACCCATTATCAATTCTCTGCATTGCCCTTTGGTTTATCTACTGCGCCCAGAGTATTCACGAAATGCCTGGCATCAGTAATTGCCTACTGCAGACTTCAAGGGATACAAATATACCCTTATTTGGACGACTGCCTGATCCAAGCGGACAGCAAGCACATTCTTCTGAAACATCTGGCTTATGTAATAATGTTATTAAACTCTCTAGGATACACAGTCAACAAAGATAAATCAAGACTAATACCCTCTCGGAAGATAATTTTCCTGGGTGCCAATTTGGACACAAACACCCAGATGGCCTACCTCACGCCAGAAAAGCAGGGGCAACTAATTCAATATTTCAGAACACTGGCAAATTGCACCAGGCTGACTGCAAGGAAAATCCTGCAGGCTCTGGGATTCATGGCATCTTGCATCTTACTAATCCCATGTGCAAAGCTGCATATGAGAAACCCACAATGGTACCTAAGAAACATATGGTCTCAACACAGCCACAGTTTGGAAACAATAATACCACTAATTCCATGTCTGCAAAAGGAATTTCTGTGGTGGGCTCAAGCATGCCAAACAAACACAGGTCTTCCATTCTGCAAGCCTCAAGCAAATCAAGTCATCACAACAGACGCCTCGGACTACGCCTGGGGGGCGCACATGACAGACCGGTGCATTCAGGGCAAATGGACCCAAAAAGAAAAGCACCTTCACATCAATCAAAAAGAAATGCTAGCAGTGATAAATGCTATTACAGCTTTCAAGGACCTTCTACAACCAGGTCAGCTATTGATAAGAACAGACAACACCACAGTTATGTGGTACATAAACAAGCAGGGAGGAACACATTCTTATCCCCTATGCAGACTGGCCATGTCACTTTGGAACATGGCCATGGACTTACAAATGGAACTACAAGCACAGTACTTGCCAGGCAAGGAAAACACGCTGGCAGACAACCTAAGCAGGAATATGACAGATCCACACGAATGGAAGTTGCATCCAAAAGTTTTTACAGAAATAGTCCAAGAATGGGGAAGGCCAGACATAGATCTCTTTGCCTCCCACAAAAATCATCAATTGACAAAATTCTGCTCAAGGATTTTCCATCCAAAGGCCTGGAGAGTGGACGCTCTCTCTTTCAGTTGGACATCAATGACAGTTTATGCCTTCCCACCTCTTCCTCTGCTGCCCAAAGTCCTATTGAAGACCAGAGCAGACAGACCAAAGATGATCCTCATTGCTCCAGACTGGCCAAGGCAACACTGGTACCCACTGCTGAGGAGCCTGACGCATTCCCCACCATGGACCCTGCCTCTAATGCCTCTTCTTCTGACACAGCACAGCTTCAAAACTCTTCACAGTCAACTGAAAACGCTCAATCTAGCCGCGTGGAAGATTCCTTAGCATCGCAGCAGGCCCTGCTCTCCAAGGAGGTGCAGGATGTCATTTTGGAGGCCAGAAGGCCATCAACTAGAAAAGCTTACTCCGCAAAATGGAAACGTTTTTGTGTTTGGAATGAGAAAAAGGGCCAGTGCCCTGGAAAGCTGAATTTACCTCAAATACTACAGTATTTGGCTGAACTGCTAAGCAGTGGACTTTCGTTCTCCTCCATCAAAATCCATGCCTCAGCCATTTCTGCAGAATACAACACTGATCCACCTTTATTCTCTCACCCTCTATTAAGACAGTTCCTCAGAGGGGCTAAGAATTTAAGACCTCCAAGAAAACAACCAATACCTGCTTGGGATCTTAATTTCATTCTGGAAAAACTGACTTCATCAGATTTACAATATTTGTCCTGGAAAGCAGCTTTCCTTCTGGCTATCACTTCAGCTCGTAGAGTTTCAGAACTACAGGCTCTTATGGCTGTCCAGCCTTTTATCATCTTCCATCAGGACAGAGTTTCATTACGTACCAACCCGTCCTTTATGCCTAAAGTGGTATCCAGGGTAGCTTTAAATCAGGCCATACATTTACCTAATTTTTATCCTAATCCTCAAAACAAAGGGGAGAGATTACTGCATTCCTTGGACATCCACAGACAACTGCGTTATTATTTGGACAGAACAAAGCCTTTCAGAAAATCAGAACAGCTTTTTGTGGCCTATGCGGTAGGAGCACAAGGAAAGTCAATATCCAAACAGACAATCTCAAAATGGATAGCCCACTGCATACGCTTTTGCTATTCCTTTCATGGCAAAACTGTACCTACAGGCATTAGAACTCATTCTACCAGGGCCACAGCCACCTCTGCAGCCTTCCTCAGAGAAGTTCCTACCAAGAATATTTTAGAAGCAGCCACTTGGAGTTCTGTGCATACCTTTTCTAAGCACTACAACCTACCATTATACTCCAAATCTAGAGCAGGCTTTGCCACTGCAGTCTTGCAGGGCATTTTGGCTCCTCCTAGCGCCTACCACCCCTTTCTTAGCTTTGGGATTCTACCCATCTGTTATGACTGCAGCTGTATGCACGATGAACATAGTACAGTTTTGTACCTACCATAAATGTAGATGTTAGAGTGCTAATACAGCTGCAGTCCAGGTTTCCCTCCCTCCTTCCCCTCTAGGGGTCTTCTTTTATGGTGTATTTGCTTGCAACTACTGGTCTTGGATTATATTGCATTGCATTATTACATAATTTTATGTATTACCTTCCTTCTGGGGGCACCTGACATCTGGGGCAAGAAAAACTGAAGAAAATGGCGTCGGCTGGTTCTTTTATACCCCTGTCGCACTGACGTCAGGGAAGAAGCAATGACAACCGACGCCGGACCTAGACTTTGGAATTCGGCCGACCGAGGACCCGCCTCACGGCAGGAGAACCCATCTGTTATGACTGCAGCTGTATTAGCACTCGAACATCTACATTTATGGTAGATACAAAACTGTACTTTCTCAATCTCCGTATTCCGAAATGGCTTCGGTAAGGCATCCGACTACTGATATTCTGAAAAAACTTTATAATAACAGAGAAGAGCACACAGGTCCAAAGCTGCCGACGACGCTTCTGTTAAGCTAGTCGCCAGTTCGCCGGTACTCGGTGAGGCGCTTTTGCATCACTTGATGCCTGCTTCATTTGATTCGCAGGCCTCTACCGAGACCCGTTTGGAGTCCGGTATGCCGCCAGACTCTTCTTCAACTATGGAACCTGCAGATGGGTCCGGAGCCGCTGAGCAGGCACCGGCTTCTGAGGAAGTTCTTCGCACTACCGATATTCGACACAAACCGAAGACTTTCGCGTCTTCAGTTCTTTTTAAAACTACCGAGTTTCTAAGGCCAAGCGTACGTGCTATGCCTAGAAAACCGACCAAAGTGCATGCACCCACTCTCTTGCCACAACATCAAATGCTTAAAATGGCAGAAGACCTTATGCTGATTAGGGGAAGTCAGCCTTCCCTTGCTAAGAGAAAGAGACCTGTCCCCAGCAGCTTCAACAGACCAAGAGTCCAAAGACTCTGAAGTATCTGATTATGAAGACATGCCCTTATCTGCTTATGAGGATTCAGGTGCAGAGGAGTCCATTCCCTCTGCTTCTTCTCCAGAGGATTTTTCTTTTGGTGGAACCTTACATACTTTCCACTGGGAATGGCAAAACTATCCTCAGTCCAAAAAGAGACTCAGGTAATTTCTAGATTTGCCACAGCATAGGCCTTTAGCAGTACCCCACTCTTGGATGTGTTGTGTATGATGTCTTGATGGAATCCAGTTTAACTCCTGATACTTTACGCCCTGCTCCTAGGAAACCAGACAGGTACTACAGAGTACCTGACTATCACAAATTCCTTTTCAAAAATCCTACTGCTGATCCAGGGCCTAAAGGTATCAAAGCAACTACAGTTAAGAAATCACCCCTTCGGACAGGGATTCCAGTGGTTAGGACAGATGGAGTAAGAAAGTATATACCTCTGCAACTTTCACCATTAGGGCTTTGAATTGTCAGATGTTCTTCGTGTTTCACTGTTGCAGTCATTACATTTGGGTAATCTGGTGGCAGGTTGCCCTCAGTCGGCCTGAATTCCAAAGTCTTGGGTCCTGCGTCGGTTGCTGTCTCCTCTTCCATGTCGTCAGGGGTATAAAACATGCAGCCAACGCCATTTTCTTTAGTCTTTCTTGCCGCGCGGTGCCTGAAGCAGAAGCATTTCGCAAGTGCCGGTCGGCCGACTACTGAAATATTCGAGTTTGAGTTTCAGAACCGAAGTCTTTAAACTTTTTTCTTGCTTTTTACCGATGTCAGAAAAAGTTAATAATTGTATTACTTGTGGGAAGCAAATACCTCATAAGGATTTCCATTTATACTGTATTCCTTGCCAAGGCCCTGATCACAACGTGCCTGGCTGTCAGTTTTGTGCTAGATTTAACCAACGCACTATTAAGCATCGGTATATTTCTGCATCTAAGTGTTTTGGAAACAGATTTAACTATCCAGAGATGTCGTCTGATAGCAATCTGACTACCGGAGTACATAAACGTAAAGAAAAGGACAGAGAAAGGCAGTCGAGATCCAAAACCGACAAAGCTTCTCCTAAGCCAATCGCCGGTTCGCCGGTACTCAGCGAAGCGCTTTCGCAGCCCCTGATACCCGCTGCCTTCAAGCTGCAGGCCTCTACCGACACCCATGTGGAGTCCGGCGTGCCGCAAGATAGTCAGGGCATTGGACCGACGGATGTATCTCCCTCAGATGGGTCCAGGGCCGCTTAGCAGGCACCGGCTTCTGAGGGTGTATTCAGACCTCAACATTTTTATATCAAACCGACGAAAGCTGCAAAACCAAAGGCAAAGACACCTTCAAAAACTAAAAAAACTATGCCTGAGCCACTTGCACAGGCATCCATGCCTAAAAAGCAGATGATCAAAATGGCAAAAGACCTTATTACCTTGATCAGGGGTACCCATCCCCCTCCAGCTAAGAGGCCTAGGCAAGACACTGACTATGAATCTTCAGATCAGGTTTCTATTTCTTCTGATCAGGAATTATCTTTACCTCCCTATGAGGATTCTGATGCTGAGGAGTCTGTTCCGTCTGCATCTCCCCCTGAGGATTATTCTTTTGGAGAAACCTTGCATACTTTGAGAGAGCATTTTCACTTGGAGAGTGAAGACTTCTCAGAATCATAAAAGAGGCTCAGGGATTTCCTCCTCCTCCCTCAGTACAAGCCTTTAGCCGTTCCCCCTGTGTTAGACATTGTGGATGATGTTTTTTCGGAGTCAAGCCTGACCCCTGACTCTCTACCTCCGGCTCCCAGTAAGCCTGACCGGTATTACAGGGTCCCTGACTCTCATAAATTTTTTATTTAGAAACTCTGCTGCTGATCCTGAAACTATTTCACAGGGTCTAAAGGGAGTTAAGGCCTCAACAGCAAAAACCCCTACCCCCCTCTGACAGAGATTCAAGGGTGCTGGACAGATGGGGAAAAAAGGTTTATACATCTGCAACCTTGGCAATTAGGGCCTTAAACTGTCAATTTCATATGCTTAAGTACCAACAACATGTTATGGGATTGCTGAAACACAAAATGATGTTGATTTCAGAATGTGCAGAAAATAAGGAATTGCAGGAATTATTGCATGCAGCTGAACAAGTTGGAAAGCATACTTTGCAATGTGGTTTTGATTCTTTAGAGGCCTCATGCAGGGCCGCAGTTACAGGATCTGTGATTAGGAGGCATGCCTGGTTAAAGGCACAAAATTTGCCTGATCATGTTAAAGCTAAATTGCTAGATGCACTTGTACAGCATGATTCTCTGTTTGGTATTAAGGCAGAAGAGATTTTAAAGAAAATGGAAGACAAAGCTAAGTCTATGCAAACTGTTAAAGATTTCTTGCAAGTGCAGCCACCTAGATTCAACAGACACTGGCTTACAAAAAAATGGTCCTTTCCTGTGTCAGACAGAGCTCAAAGGGGCAAATCCAGATGCCCTAAGGGTTCCAGGTACCAGGCTCAAGACTCATACAGGTCAAAGCAATGGGGCGCATCCACCTCCAAATCTGGGGGAGATAAAGCGCAAACATACAGAAAGCAATCTCAATGACTTCCCTCTGCCTACACCAAGCACTCATCTGTTGGCAGCACCCACAGGGGGAAAATTAGCACTTTTTACTCCAAATTGGCAATTAATAACCCACGACAAATGGGTACTGAACATCGTATCACAGGGATACAGATTCCATTTCCACACTCTGCCAATGACAAATGGTTAGCCAGACCTGCCAAAAAAACAATGGGCAGAGGCACAGAAACAGGTTAATTCCCTCATAGATATGGGGGCCATTCAGACAGTACCAGAACAGGAAAAAGGACAAGGTTTTTACTCAAGACTGTTCTTGGTATCCAGAAAGGACAAGACCTGGCGGCCAATACTAGATTTATCGATTTTGAACACATACCTGGACATTCCAAAATACAAAATGCTCACCTTGCAACAGCTTCTGCCCATGCTGGGCAAGAATGTTTGGCTGATGACTTTAGACTTAAGAGAGGCATACCTGCATGTCCCAATAAGACAGTCATGCAGAAGATACCTCAGATTCAAGGCTGGCTTAATGCATTACCAATTCTCTGCACTGCCCTTTGGCTTATCTACTGCGCCCAGGGTCTTTGCAAAGTGCCTGGTATCAGTAATTGCATTTTGCAGACAAAAGTATTCAAATATATCCTTACTTGGACGACTTGTCTCATTCAAGCAGAGAACAAAGACACTCTTCTACGACACCTGGCGTTTGTGAAAAGGCTTCTAGCATGCCTAGGGTACACAATAAACGAAAAGAAATCACAACTGGTACCCTCTCAAAAGATAATATTCCTTGGTGCAAGCTTGCATACAACTGCCCAGATGGCCAGACAAAGGCAACTGACTACTTACTTCAAACTGATGGCAACAAAGACCCAGTCTTCTGCAAGACAAATTCTGCAGGCTCTGGGCTTCATGGCATCCTGCATCCTACTAATTCCATATGCAAGACTGCATATGAGGAAACTGCAGTGTTACCTAAAAAGTTTATGGAGTCAACATTCACACAGTCTGGAAACAATGATTCCTCTCATCCCCTTCCTGCAACAGGAGATTCTATGGTGGGCAAAAGGCCTGTCACCAAAACAGGGGACGGCCCTTCACTCTACCCCCTGCCAGCCAAACCTTAACAACAGACTCATCAGATTATGCCTGGGGGGCCCACATGGCAGGAAGATGCATTCAGGGCATATGGGCACCAAATCAAATGCATCTGCATATCAACCAGAAAGAGATGCTAGCTGTTCAAAGTGCCCTAGCAGCTTTCATGGACTTATTTCATCCAGGGCAACTACTGATGAAGACAGACAACACCACAGTCATGTGGTATATAAACAAGCATGGGGGCACACACTCATGCCCCCTTTGCAGATTAGCCATGGCACTGTGGAACACAGCTTTGACCTATCAAATAAATCTTCAAGCTCAATTCCTGCCAGGAAAACAGAACACTCTGGCAGACTATTTAAGCAGAAATCTTATGGATCCTCACGAGTGGAAACTAAATCAACAAGTATTCAGCATAATAACAGAGAAATGGGGAAGCCCAGACATAGATCTATTTGCCTCTCCTCAAAATTATCAGTTGAAAAGATTCTGCACAAGGACTTATCACAGACAAGCATGGAAAGTGGACACCCTATCCTTCAGTTGGAAAAACCTGTCAGTTTATGTCTTCCCTCTTCTGCCTCTTCTACCCAAGGTCCTCCTAAAAGTCAGGCAAGAGAAGGCAAAGATGATATTAATTGCCCTGGACTGGCCCCGCCAATACTGGTACCCAATCCTAAGGAACTTGTCTCAATACCCAGCTTGGATCTTGCCTCAATGACCACAACTACTGTCCCAGCAAAACAATCAGATCCTGCACAGTCAACTACAGACTCTGAACCTGGCAGCATGGCTGATCATGTAATTATTCAAACAACACCTCTCAGTAAATCTGTGATGATGTCATTTTGGAGGCCAGAAGGCATAGTACTAGAAAATCTTATGCTGATAAATGGAAGAGATTCAGTGCTTGGAACCGAGCACAAGGGACTGACACAGCAAAGCCAAGTATTCCTCAGATGTTATAATACTTGACTGAGATGCTTGACAAGGGCCTATCTTTTTCATAAATAAAAATCCATGTCTCTGCCATCTCGGCTCATTACAACACAGAGCCTCCCATCTTTTCTCATCCTCTGCTAAAACAGTATCTTAGAGGGGCCAAAAATTTAAGACCTCCCAGATCATCACCAATTCCTGCATGGGACCTCAATATTGTGTTGGAAAAGCTCACCCTGCCTCCATTTGAACCAGCAGTTACTGCAGATATAAATTTTGTTATCTTGGAAAACAGCTTTCCTTCTGGCAATCACTTCAGTGGGGTCATATAGTGCTTAGTTAAACACAGACTTTGCTTAGGCTGTATTAAGTTGTCTGATATTTCCCCCATTTTATTTCCGACAGGACAAAGATGTACCTTTCTCAAAGCAGACTAATCCCGATGGTTAGTAGACTGTATTTCTTCCTGTTGTGAATCCACTAACAGGAAACTAGAAGCACTGGTCAAGTTCACATCTTACTAAAGGGATGACAACTGCTGCAGCCTTCTTTAAGAATGTTTAAACAAAGGCATTTGGGAGGCAGCAACATGGATTAGTCCACACTTTCTCCAAACACTACAATTTGGGCATTCTTTTTAACTGCTGATTGCTATAGCCCTCCTGCTATTCAGTTTTAGTACTCTCCCTTGAGTGAAGAGTACGTCTGTAGTAAGAAATTAGTCTGCTCCTGTAGTATCCTACTTAAATGTCTGTTTTTATGTTAAGTTGCATACATAACTAGTTCTGTAAGTGAGAACTACACTTAACTGCTTGCTGAGTCCTGAGTTAACGTATGGAACATACTTTGGTTTTGCTCATTGCAGCCTGTGAAAAATTGTAATCATTCCCCCTGTCAGCAAATCATCCCCCTGTCCACCGCCTTCACATTGCATCTTGATTTTTAAGTGCTTATTTCTCTTGCAGAGATCTGCTTGAAGGATATTAAAATTTGACGAGTTACTTAGTGTTAACATTGTATGCTTTGCTGCTTTCTTTGTAATGCGGCTTACCATGAGTTTTGGTGTTGATCTGCAAACTTGTTACTTGGGAAATAGTGAAGGGTCAAATAAATTTTAGTCTCTAATGTAGTGTAATATAAAACATTATTATTCCATATGGTTTGTCATTCAGTGGTGCAACATAATTTAAGATATGTTATTAACTTTGCTAGTTAAATATGTGTATCACTGTTTTTTTTTTCTTTTCTTACATAGCATTGACCCACAGTGTTGCTACAGTCTGCAATTCCTCAAATGTGAACTGCATGGATGCATACAGCTATACTCCATTGGACAGCTTACCAAGGGCACCAGTTAATCATGTGCCTGTTGCAACAGAAGAATCCATTAATTTGACTGCAAATGGGGAGAGTGAGTGCTTTAATTTATTGGACACTGGATTCTACCACTCGGACCTAACTTCAGTGGCTGTATGTACTGAGGACTCAGACAGGCCTACAAAGAAATTAAAAATGGGGCTTGCAGTTCCAGAAGCATTTATTAATGATGTCTCTGTAAATGCACTTGGTGTAGACTTTGAGAATCACACTCATCATATCACTAGTGCCAAGATGGCTGTTTCAGTGGCTGACTTTAGCAGCTTGTCTGCAAATGACGGGAAGGGATTCATGAACTCTCATACACTGCATCAGCACACAGCTCTCCACTCAGAATGATGTCTAGTAGTAGTGTCTAGAACAGTGGGTGTACAGCAGTGGAAACCTGATGGAAGAGTTTGCCTAGTCTTTCACTGGAAGTTCCGACTATTTTTTTAAAACTATGACATCAGTGATGTCTTTTACTCTTAAAACTTTCTTGATTTCTCAAGAACAATTTAATCGTTTATTTTCAATCCCTAAATGTGGAAATATCAAAAAATACATTCACGCAGTAGAGCTTAAGACTAAAATATTGAACTTCATGGTGCAGCTTTAAGCTCTGCTTCTATTTTTTTAAACATGTAGGCGTTCGAGGGGCCTAACGTCAAAACCAACAGAGAAGCAGTGGACAACTTGGAATGGCTTCCAATGGGTTGAGCTACCTTTGTCATAGTGGGTACGGTGGAATGTCAGTGTTTACAGGTACCAGACCTTGTCCCTGGCTAATGTAGCATTTTATTGAGGTAACAGGGCTGGGTTTTTCAAGCCTCTCAAGAGCAGGAATATATATATATATATATATATATATATATATATATATATATATATATATATATATATATATATATATATATATATATATATATATATATATATATATATATATATATATATATATATATATATATGTATTTTTTTTTTTTTTTTTTTTGTTAATGGTGGGAGGGTTTATCCATCTTGGAGTCTTTTCAGCACTTCAAATTTCAGCACAGAAAAATACATCTTTGTGAAAGCTACCACAGAAGACTGCAGCAAATGATTGTGAATTTACTGGAGAATGATGTGCAGGAGTAGATGCTGCCAGGTTTTTATGTATTTAAGCTTTGTCAACACTTGCCTGTTGGGTGAATATTTGCTTGAAGAGGTAATTAACCTTGATTTGGCAGACTGTAAAGATTGTAATGAGCTGAGTAACATTTAAATATTCAGTTCATTGAGTATTGCAGTGAGACTTCTGAAGGCATGTGATATGAAGCTAAGTGTTTATGCGGTGTATAATTTAAATGCGACACTAAACATCTTATTGTAAATATGGTTACCTGAAGCACTGCAGTTTAAGCTTCTCCTCCACACCACCTCTCAATTTCTTCTGCGTATTGTCCTAAAAAGCATGTTAGTAGCAAATGCAGGATTAAAGTAAATGAAGTAAAGCTTTCTTGGTTTTTAGAAACTGAGATAAAGCGGCTTGATCAGAGGCATTTTTACATTAGCTTAATTTTCAGATCCTTTTTGCCATTAATTCTTTCCTGCCTTTCTCAAATGCTGCCATTGCCCATGACTAGTACATTATGCTAGCAAAGACTATTTATTAATACTCTGTATTACAGAGAGTAAAATTAAAATATCGGTTTACTCAGGGTTTATTCTTGCATTATGTAGAGTGTGGACCACAGATGTAGGACCTTGAGTGCAAGTGCATTAAAATGTTCCATTTTAACAGGTGTATTTAGTATTGTGCTTCACATTTTATTTAAGGGAATGTACTCCCTTTTCTTTTATATGCCTGGATATTCTGAAGTATGTTGTGTTGTGTTAAGCCTCTTCTGTACTTGTGGTGCATGTAAATTTTGATCCTTCATGTTCACTGTTCAGTTGTTGCAGTGTTAGGCTTGTTTGATAGTGTAATGTGTGCTTAGTCAGCAAAGGTTTCATGTAAACTTAAACCAATGTCAGTGGGCCCTGGAATGTTTAGAATACACCTGACAGCTTTGTAATGACAAAGCCTGTTGCTCTGTACTAACAGTATTTCTTCCAATGCCAAACCCACAGAGCAAGAAGGTACAGAATACACTCCCCATACAGATTTGTGATATGCCTCTGGGGTGAGACACTTTGCAGTTTCTGAATTTTGGGTGTGACTAGAGCTTTGTGGGACCACGTTGTCGTATAACAGTTGAATTTTAGCAGTTTTTAGCCTGCAAGAGCTGTTTTAATTGGTGTGTTCTAATGGTCTTCACTGGTTATGCATTGCACAATGTCACGTGTATGGAGACCTCTGAAAGTGGAAGAGATGGAGTCAGATTGTATTAACTTAGTATCCATTCTTTTCTGATATTTTCTAAAGTGGATATTGTGAGTAGTGTCAGAATTATGGAAGTGGTTTGGGTATACAGACAGCATTTACAGTATCAGTAAAAGGATTCACAGATTGCTTTTATTAAGGCAATACTGAAGCAAGGGCCTTGGGGTATTTATTAAAGGTTTTGGCAGCTCTTTTATTTGAAGTGTCGTGTAGTTTTTGTGTCATGTTAGCAGGTGTCAAGCGAGTGTATTGAGGAACAAAATGTTTCAGCAGAAAAAAATACAGAACAAGCAAGCAGTCCTTTGACGTGTTGAATATGTCCACGTACAGTTCTATTCAGTAGGTTAATTGTGGGTTGTCCATTTCTTCAGTCCACACTAATTGCATTGTTAATTTTCTGTTTAAAGATGCTGAAATCTTGTTTGTGAATCTTGTCTTTCTTCAAGGTTCTGCTGTTGTATAGCAGGATTTCAGTAACATCAGAGAGCAAGAACCAGGTTGTTTTTAAGTAAGAGAATTGAATAGTGCTCTAAGGTTTCTAGTTGGATGTGAAGTTGTTTAGTTTTCATTATACCTTGTTATTGAAGGCTGGCCCAGGACTGCAGTTGTAAGTTGGCCTGCAAAAAGTGTACTTTTAACAGGGCAGTTTCATATGTCTTTTTTTTACTGGACTAGCATTGTATCCTAAACTGTAATATCAAGTAGCCCTGGCCTCTTTAGTATCGTGTGGCATTTTCACCCAAGATGTTTGCTTGTTGTATTTTATGCTAATTTTTGTGTTGTGTTTATGCTTTTGAAGCCAGTTATATATGGACTGTACTCCTTAATTGCTCTTTGAAGCTTGAGTGGGTTTACAGTAGCTGGTCTGTACAGACTAATGACTGAATGCGTTTACCAGTTGCACTTAATGTTCAGATCCATTCTCGATAGTTAATGCAGTAATTCAGTGTTTTAATTGATCTATGCATTGCTTAAGTCTGAAGAATGATAGATGTTACTGCTGTTCTCTGTGGGATTTTGAAGGTGACAAAACTAAATTTTGATAGTTTATTTAATTCATTTAACTTTTGGCCAGAAATCTGGATTTCTTTCTTTGAATTCCATCTAGTCCTATAGAAATGTGGTACTAGCCTGGGGTTTTTGATTGAGAGTGAAGTGGGTAATTTGGATGGCTGATAATTGACAAAGAAAAGTTTACTTTCAATTCCTTATAATTATGAGGCAATAATTTGCAAAATGTATATATGTAAAAATGTTTCATATATTTTCAGATCTATTTCAGTATTGATTTCAGACTACTTCTGCATTGTATAGCAACATTTCTGTGCATGTTTGATGTAAATCTCACCTCTTGTACCACTATGACTTTATTCATGTAAAGAAATTAGCTATTTATTATTTGCTTTGAAATGCTGTATTTTTATCTTTCTGTCCTTAAATGTTTTAATAGAGAATTTATTACTGTTATAAGAATTGGAAAGATGACATAAGAGAAATATCTCTGGAGAAAATATACTGCCCTTAATATATGTAAATATAGCACAGTTCATGTAACACTTCTTTGACATATCTGATCCCTTCAACACTTTTCTCCTCTGCTTATTCAAACCAAAAAAGGCCAAGGAGAAACAGTTGCAGTTCATTTTGAAGTGACAAACTTGGATGTTTGTGGTTTCATTAGAAATGTAACTGGTACTGTGGCTATAGCAATAGTTCCCTCCCCCACCCCCAGCCAACATTTTCTTCTCTGCTTTGTTTGATTTTTCTTGTCTATGTTATAACTGCTGAATTTACTTGAAGGATGTATCATACTTTTGCCAGATAATACTAAAGTGCATACAATTAGGTCATTTGAATTGTGCAATTGTTTCCTCTTTTGTAGACTGGGGCTTACAGTGTGTTTATCCTCGGTCGCAGTAGAACATAGCGATACTATTTAATTTAACCAAAGTTTCTTCTACAAAGAAAACTGTTTAAATTTGAATGTAAACAAATGGGTAAAATTGAAGAAAATGCTGCCTTTTGGTTTGTGGTTTGTGCCTCTTAAAATTGAGAGGCATAGCATTAAAACTTGTGTACAGTATAGTCTAGGTAATGTATGTTTTCAGTACAAGTTAAAATAGCTTCATCACTTTGAAAATAACCACTATTCTGTACTGTGTGAAGAAAATTTTGTGCTTTTTTTTCTGTCCTTAATCTTCCCCCTCCCTCCACCCCAGTGAAAAAAATGACAAATTCTCTAAGTAATGTGGAATAAATTAGTGACAATCAGAACATTTAGTATCGAAGATGTTCAAGAGGAAATCTTTATTGTTGCATTGATTTTAATATTTGTACATAAAACACTGAATTTTTTTGAGCATTATTTTGTATTTTTGTTGTACTTTAATACCTGGTGTACAGTTCCAGAAATAAATATCTGGAAGTCTTATTTAGCTTGATTTGTCTTAATGTAATTTCTTGCTTCATCGAAACATTATATTTTCTGTTTTACTTTCATGGTAGCAACATTTTAGTGAATTGTGTAAGTGTTCAGTGACTAAGCAAGTAGTTACAGATCCAGTGTTGTCTTTTCCACTAGGCTCATCAGATGGGTTATTGGATCTGACCTCTGCACTTTTTTCAAGAATTTGGATCCAGAACTCTGGCTCCTCTCCAACCCATAATTCCATCTGGTCCCTACATTACCTCAGATCTCATTTACTGCATGAAGTATCAGGATGTGTCTTCGAGGGTTGTATGCATCCAGTGGCTGGATAAGTCTTTTTCCCAAAAATTTTGGGTCAGAGGCACTTTCTCATTCCAATTCTGCAGCCAGACTAGTCCTATGCTTACTGGGCTCTTTGGCTGCATCACACTAGTACCTCTGGCAGGATTGTACTTGAGAGTTCTGCAACAAACACTTTCCATACAATGAGCATGATTCATCATCCCCTTGTTTCCACAGAACATCTCACACCAGTATGCAGAAGCCATATCTGTTGGTGTTTGACCTCACCGATAGTAACATGGGATCAACCATTCACCCTTCCACCCCATAGAAACACTGTTACCACAGATGCTTCCCTTGTGGGGTGGGATTGGGGGATATTACAAAGGGAAGATGGATGTTCTTCGTGTTTCACTGTTGCAGTCATTACATTTGGGTAATCTGCTGGCAGATTGCCTTCAGTCGGCCTGAATTCCAAAGTCTTGGGTCCTGCGTCGGTTGCTGTCTCCTCTTCCATTGATGTCAGGGGTATAAAACATGCAGCCGACGCCATTTTCTTTAGTCTTTCTTGCTGCGCGGTGCCCGAAGCAGAAGCATTTCGCAGGTGCCGGTCAGCCGACTACTGAAATATTTGCGTTTGAGTTTCAGAACCAAGTCTTCAAAAAAGCTAAGTACCCCATTGGGGAAACTTTTTCTTGCTTTTTAGCGATGTCAGAAAAAGTTAATAATTGTATTACTTGTGGGAAGCAAATACCTCATAAGGATTTCCATTTATACTGTATTCCTTGCCTAGGCCTTGATCACAATGTGCCTGGCTGTCAGTTTTGTGCTAGATTTAACCAACGCACTATTAAGCGTCGGTATATTTTTGCTTCTAAGTATTTTGGAGACAGATTTAACTACGCAGAGATGTCGTCGGATAGCAATCCGACTACCGGAGTACATAAAAAACGCAAAGAAAAGGACAGAGAAAGGCAGTCGAGATCCAAAACTGACAACAAAGCTTCTCCTAAGCCAGTCGCCGGTTCACCGGTACTCAGTGAGGTGCTTTCGCAGCCCCTGATACCCACTACCTTCAAGTCACAGGTCTCTACCAACACCCATGTGGAGTCCGGCATGCCGCAAGATACTCAGGGTATTGGACCGATGGATGCATCTCCCTCGGATGGGTCCGGAGCCGCTGAGCAGGCACCGGCTTCTGAGGGTGTATTCAGACCTCAACATATTTATATCAAACCGATGAAAGCTGCAAAACCAAAGGCAACGACACCTTCAAAAACTAAAAAAACGACTCCTGAGCCACGTGCACAGGCCTGTATGCCTAAAAAACAGATGATCAAAATGTCTGAAGACCTTATTACCTTGATCAGGGGTACCCATCCCCCTCCAGATAAGAGGCCTAGGCAAGACACTGACTATGAATCTTCAGATCAGGTTTCTGTTTCTTCTGATTACTCTTCTGATCAGGAATGATCTTTACCTCCCTATGAGGATTCTGATGCTGAGGAGTCTATTCCATCTGCATCTCCTCCTGAAGATTATTCTTTTGGAGAAACATTGCATACTTTGAGAGAGCATTTTCACTGGGAGAGTCGAGACTTCTCAGAATCAAAAAAGAGGCTCGGGGATTTCCTCCTCCTCCCTCAGCACAAGCCTTTAGCCATCCCCCCTCTTTTAGACATTGTGGATGATGTTTTTTCGGAGTCAAGCCTGACCCCTGATTCTACCTCCGGCTCCTAGTAAGCCTGACAGGTATTGCAGGGTCCCTGACTCTCATAAATTTTTATTTAGAAACCCTGCTGCTGATCCTGAAACTATTTCACTGGGATCAAAGGGAGTTAAGGCCTCAACAGCAAAAATCCCTACCCCCTCTGACAGAGATTCTAGGGCGCTGGACAGATGGGGAAAAAAGGTTTATACATCTGCAACCTTGGCAGTTAGGGCCTTAAACTGTCAATTTCATATGCTTAAGTACCAACAACATGTTATGAGATTGCAGAAACAAAATGATGTTGATTTCAGAATGTGCAGAAAATAAGGAATTGCAGAATTATTGCATGCAGCTGAACAAGTTGGAAAGCATACTTTGCAATGTGATATTGATTCTTTAAAGGCCTCCTGCAGGGCTGCAGTTACAGGATCTGTGATTAGGAAGCATGCCTGGTTAAAGGAACAAAATTTGCCTGATCATGTTAAAGCTAAATTGCTAGATGCACCTTTACAGCATGATTCTCTGTTGGTATTAAGGCAGAAGAGGTTTTAAAGGAAATGGAAGACAAAGCCAAGTCTATGCAAACTGTTAAAGATTTCTTGTAAGTGCAGCCACCTAGATTCAGCAGACACTGGCCTACAAAAAATTGGTCCTTTCCTGTGTCAGAGCTCAAAGGGGCAAATCCAGACGCCCTAAGGGTTCCAGGTACCAGGCTCAAGACTCATACAAGTCAAAGCAATGGGGCGCATCCACCTCCAAATCCGGGGGAGATAAAGCGCAAACCTACAGAAAGCAATCCCAATGACTTCCCTCTGCCTACACAAGCACTTATCTGTTGGCAGCACCCATAGGGGGAAAATTAGCACTTTTTGCTCAAAATTGGCAATTAATAACCCAGGACAAATTGGTACTGAACATCGTATCGCAGGGATACAGATTCCATTTCCACACTCTGGAATGACAAATGGTTGGCCAGACCTGCCAAAAAAACAATGGGCAGAGGCACAGAAACAAGTTACGTCCCTCATGGATATGGGGGCCATTCATACAGTACCAGAACAGGAAAAAGGACAAGGTTTTTACTCAAGACTGTTCTTGGTACCCAGAAAGGACAAGGCCTGGCGGCCAATACTGGATTTATCGATTTTGAACACATACCTGGACATTCCAAAATTCAAAATGCTCACCTTGCAACAGTTTCTGCCCATGCTGGGCAAGAATGCTTGGCTGGTGACTTTAGACTTAAGAGGCATACCTGCATGTTCCAATAAGACAGTCGTGCAGAAGATACCTCAGATTCAAGGCTGGCGTAATGCATTCCCAATTCTCTGCTCTGCCCTTTGGCTTATCTACTGCGCCCAGGGTCTTTACAAAGTGCTTGGCACCAGTAATTGCATTTTGCAGACAAAGAAGTATTCAAATGTATCCTTACTTGGACTGTCTCATTCAAGCAGAGAGCAAAGACACTCTTCTACAACACCTGGCATTTGTGAAAAGGCTTCTAGCATGCCTAGGGTACACAATAAACGAAAAGAAATCACAACTGGTACCCTCTCAAAAGATAACATTCCTGGGTGCAAGCTTGCATGCAACTGCCCAGATGGCTTACCTCACGCCAGACAAAAAAGGCAACTGACTACTTATTTCAAACTGATGGCAACAAAGACCCAGTCTTCTGCAAGACAAATTCTGCAGGCTCTGGGCTTCATGGTATCCTGCATCCTACTAATTCCATATGCAAGACTGCATATGAGGAAACTGCAATGGTACCTAAAACGTTTGAGTCAACATTCACACAGTCTGGAAACAATGATTCTTCTCATCCCCTGCCTGCAACAGGAGTTTCTATGGTGGGCAAAGGCCTGTCACCAAAACAGGGGATGGCCCTTCACTCTACCCCCTACCAGCCAAACTTTAACAGAAGCATCAGATTATGCCTAGGGGGCCCACATGGCAAGAAGATGCATTCAGGGCATATGGGCACCAAATCAAATGCATCTGCATATCAACCAGAAAGAGATGCTAGCTGTTCAAAATGCCCTAACAGCTTTCAAGGACTTACTTCATCCAGGGCAGCTACTGATAAAGACGGACAACACCACAGTCATGTGGTATATAAACAAGCAAGGGGGCACACACTCATACCCCCTTTGCAGATTAGCCATGGCACTGTGGAACACAGCTTTGGCCTGTCAAATAAATCTTCAAGCTCAATTCCTGTGCCCACTTTGCAAATTAGCCATGGCACTGTGGAACACAGCTTTGACCTGTCAAATAAATCTTCAAGCTCAATTCCTGCCAGGAAAACGGAACACTCTGGCAGATGATTTAAGCAGAAACGTTATGGATCCTCACGAGTGGAAATTAAATCCACAAGTATTCAGCATGATAACAGAGAAGTGGGGAAGCTCAGACATAGATCTATTTGCCTCTCCTCAAAATTATCAGTTGAAAAGATTATGCACAAGGAATTATCACAGACAAGGATGAAAAGTGGACGCCCTATCCTTCTGTTGGAAAAACCTGTCAGTTTACGCCTTCCCTCCTCTGCCTCTTCTACCCAAGGTCCTCCTAAAAGTCAGGCAAGAGAAGCCAAAGATGATATTAATTGCCCTGGACTGGCCCCGCCAATACTGGTACCCAGTCCTAAGGAACTTGTTTCAATACCCAGCTTGGACCTTTCCTCACAACTACTGTCCCAGCAAAACAGTCAGATCCTGCACAATCAACTACAGACTCTGAACCTGGCAGCATGGCTAATCATGTAATCATTCGAACGACAACTCTCAGTAAAGCTGTGATGGATGTCATTTTGGAAGCCAGAAGGCCTAGTACTAGAAAATCTTATGCTGACAAATGGAAGAGATTCTGTGCATGGAATCAAGCACAAGGGACTGATACAGCAGAACCACATATTCCTCAGATATTACAATACTTAACCGAGATGCTTGACAAAGGCCTATCTTTCTCATCAATCAAAATCCATGCCTCTGTCATCTCGGCTCATTACAATACAGAGCCACCAATCTTTTCTCATCCTTTACTAAAGCAGTATCTTAGAGGAGCCAACAACCTAAGGCCTCCTAGAAGATCACCATTACCTGCATGGGACCTCAATTATGTGTTGGAAAAGCTCACCCTGCCTCCATTTGAACCAGCCGCTACTGCTGATATAAAGTTCTTATCATGGAAGACGGCTCTGCTACTAGCAATTACTTCAGCAAGAAGAGTTTCAGAGCTACAGGCCCTCATGGCTGTAGAGCCTTTTATCATATTTTACCCAGACAGGGTGTCTGAGGACAAATCCTACTTTTATGCCTAAGGTGGTTTCCAATGTGGCTCTTAACCAAACAATTCATCTGCCAACTTTTTATCCAAATCCACAGAACAAAGGGGAGAGAATTCTGCATTCCTTGGACGTACATAGACAGCTAAGATTCTCCTTTACAGGACAAAAGCTCTAAGAAAAATGAGCAATTACTAGTGTCATATGCTGCAGGATCAGAAGGAAAGGCTATCTCAAAGCAGACAATTTCAAAGTGGATAAGCCACTGCATCCGTTTCTGCTACTTACACCATGGTAAACCTGTGCCCAAGGGCATTAAGTCTCATTCCACCAGAGCTGCAGCTACTTCAGCAGCCTTTCCCAGAGGAGTACCAACCATAGATATTCTAGAGGCTGCTACTTGGAGTTCTGTTCACACCTTTACAAAGCATTACCATTTGCCTCTCTAATCTAAGTCCAGGGCAGGCTTTGCCACTGCAGTACTGCAGGGCCTTATAGCCCCACCTAATGCTGTTTAGCTCCAGCCTCCCAACCATAGCTTTGGGATTCTACCCAAATGTAATGACTGCAACAGTGAAACACGAAGAACATAGTACAGTTGTGTACACTTACCATGAATGTAGATGTTCGGGTTTATTCCCTGTTGCAGTCCAGGTTACCCTCCCGCCATCCCCGTCATTCTACAGTTTATCTTCCTTCTCTATCTTCTACAACCTATGGTGGTGTATTTGCTTGTAGATGAAGGTAAGGTTTATGTTGATGCATGTACATAGATATATATATATAATATTGCTACCTTTTTGGGGGCACCTGACATAGGGGGCAAAAAAAACTAAAGAAAATGGCATCGGCTACATGTTTTATATCCCTGACGACCTGACGTCATGGAAGAGGAGACAGCAACCGACGCAGGACCAAAGACTTTGGAATTCAGGCCGACTGAGGGCAGCCTGCCAGCAGAGTACCGAAATGTAATGACTGCAACAGTGGATACACTCGAACATCTACATTTATGGTAAGTGTACACAACTGTACTTTCAAGGCACTTGGCCGACAGTGGCCAGTCTTCACATAAACATCTTGAAGATGATGGCATTCGTCCTACTGTTGCAGGTATTTCAGGACTCCTTTGCTAAGGGTGTGTTATCAATCCAGATGGACAACATGGAGGTGGGCTGTTAAATCAAAAAGCAAGGAGGAACTCACTTGTACGCATTGTGCCAGGAAGCCATGAATATGTAGCAGTGGGCAATCTATTCCTTATGCTTTCTGGTCACAGCACACATCCCAGGGACTTCCAGATTTCTAGCGGGCAAACATCCCAGGGACTTCCAGATTTCTAGCGGGCAAACTGAGTAGGTCTGTTCAGCCTTATGAGTGGTCCATTATTTAAGCAGTAGCAACACTGAATGTTTGTGTTTCACTGTTGCAGTCCTAACAGATGGGATTTCTTGCCTTGTAAACTCTTGACCCCACCTGACTATCGGAGATTTTTCTTCTGATGTTCATCGTGCATACAGCTGCAGTAATCACAGATGGGTTCTCTGCCGTCAGGCGGTCCCTCGGTCGGCCGAATTCCAAAGTCTAGGTCCAGCGTCGGTTGTCGCTTTCTCTCCTGACGTCAGTGAGGCCGGAGTATATAAGACACAGCCGACGCCATGTTCTTCAGTCTTTTTTGCCGCGCGGTGCCCGAAGTAGAAGCAGTTCGCAAGTGCCGGTCGGCCAGCTCCTGAATTACGGAAATATTGGAAACCGAAGTCTTCATTAAAGCTAAGTACCCCGTTGGGGAAACTTTTCTTGCCTCAGACCGATGTCAGAAAAAGTTAATAATTGTATTTCTTGTGGGAAGCAAATACCGCATAAGTATTTCCATTCCCTCTGCATATCTTGTTTAGGCCCAGACCACGACGGCTCGGGCTGTCGCTTTTGTGCTACTTTCAATAAACTTTATTTATTTATTTATTTATTTATTTGCAGTTGGTTTACCAGGATAGTCCATTGGGCCAAAAGAACCCGTTTTCAATGGAGTCCTGGGGAGAAAAGCTCCAACGTACACAAATTAGGTACATACAAAACTACAAGATAATTATACAGAGTAGAGATAAAAATTAATACATTTAGGCGTAAATTTGAAAAACATTCAAATATGGGGAGAAAAGCTGAGATGTAGACAGAATTAGGAAGATGCTATAACTACAAGTCAATTATAGAGAGTACAGATAAAACATTAATACATTTAGGCATAAATTTGAGAAACATTTCAAAAATAAAAACAGTACTGAGATATGCAGTCAGGGAAGTTATTGAAGAAAAAATTCAGAAGGTCTTTATTAAATAACTATAGTGAGGGAACATAAGCTTTAATAGGATAAAAGTGAGGGGATGGAGTGTTATAGATCTATGAGGGGAGGGAGCAAGAACAGTCCCATTGGGATCTTAGATATATATGAAGTGATTTTTTGAACATGTATTTGTTAGTGATGGTACGAATGGATGGAGGAAGTGAGTTCCAGAGACGGGCAAGGTTAAAAGATAGTAAGTGTTTGCCTGGGGGATAACATGGTTTGTGTACTATTAATAGGTTTTGATTATTAGACCTTAGGACTCTGTTTGGTAGGTGCATTTTGAAGGCAGAAGACAATGAGGGACAAAGAGAAGGACTGAAAATGAGCTTGTGAGCCAAAGTTAGCTGAATATATGTAAGCTGATTTGGTAATTCAAGCCAATTTAATTTTTTAAGAGAAGAACAATGGTGGGTAGAGGACCTGTGGCTGTTGGCGAATTTGGCTATCTTGTTATAGCAAGAAGAAAGTTGTTTTTTTAGGGAAGCCTGAAGATTAGTCAGTAATGGAGCACCATAGAGAAGGGAGGGGATGAGAAAAGAGGAAGCGAGTGTGACTTTGGAGGAGCTTGTAAGGTATTTGTTCTGACGGTAGAGCATGCCTAGTTTTTGATGAGTTTTTTTTTATATTTAATAGTAGATGGGAATTGTAACTAAGTCGATTGTCAATTAGTACTCCTAGTAGCTTAGTTTCAGAGACTAGTTCTAGGGGTGTGTTATTTAGGCTGGTAATTAAGAAGGAGTTGGTATTGAAGGAGGTAGCTTTGGAAGGGGTGAATACCATAAGTTTTGTTTTGGAGGCATTGAGTGCTAAGTGATTTATTTTCATCCAATGTTCAGTTATTGAAAAGGCTTGCTGAGTAAGTTTTTGTAGCATTGAGGGGGAGATGGCAGAGCAGATAATGGTGGAATCATCTGCATATTGGATGATGTCTGCAAAAGGGATAGATTTATGAAAGTCATTGACAAATATATTGAAGAGGAGGGGCCCCAGTATAGATCCTTGGGGAACTCCAGTGGGGGTGCAAAGGAATGGGGAAGTGGCCTTCTTCCAAATAACTGCTTGGTGTCTATTTGACAGATAGCTAGAAAACCAATTTATGGAAGAGGGAGAAAGGTTGAGTTTTGACAGTTTAGTTAATAGCAGATTGTGTGAGATCGTGTCAAAGGCCTTGGATAGGTCAAGAAGTAGGGAAGAGACAATTTGTCCAGAATCACGTGCATTATTGACAGTCTCGAGAAAGGATAAGAGGGCAGTCATAGTACTGTGGTTTGGCCTGAATCCATGTTGAGTAGGGGTTAGCAGGTTGTTATCTAAGAGATGTGGCAATAGTTGGAGGTGAACACACTTTTCCAGAAGTTTTGAAATGGGGGATAGAATAGCAATAGGACGAAAATTATTGACGTTGCAGTTGTTGCCTCCTTTGTGAAGGGGGATAATGAATGCTTGCTTCCACAGTTGAGGCACGGTACATTCTTGGATGGAACGGTTTATTAGAATGCTAATGGGATAGGCATTGGTACACGGCTTTAATTTCTGGAGGAGTTTCTTAATAGTGGTAGTAGATACAGGTTTTAAAGTAAATAGAGAGGGAAATAGAGATGGTGAATTTGAGGAGGGTTCAGTTGATGGGGAAGTAATAGTAGTGGAAGAGGTGGAAGATGGGCTATGTGAAGTAGAAATGGGGTTAGAGTTGATAGTGGTAGGAGGATGGGGTGTGTAAGGTGGTGGGGGGGAGCATGAGAAGGAAGATGGGGTGTGTACGGTGGTGGGGGGGGAGCATGAGAAGGAAGAGGTGAGTTTGCTAATAGAGTCGATGAAAAAGGAGTTAAACTGAATAGCTAAGTCCAAGTCTTGGATGTTTGAGTCTGGGGTTGGGGTCTGTGGTTTGCTGGGGTTGAGGAGGGTGGAAATTCCCTTCCAGAATCTTTGGGGGTTAGTTTTATTATTGTTCTGGAGTGTGAAGAAATATGTTTGTCTATCAGAGATTATTAGCTTTTTTACTTTATTTCGAAGGGTTTTATATGCAATGTGCTTGTCTGGTGTCTTGTTTTTCAGATAGAGTCCCCAGGCTTTATCTCTAAGCCTCATGGTAGAGAGAGTAGTTTTGGTTAACCAGGGGGCTGAGTTAGTTTTTATTCTTTTTGTTCGTAGAGGGGCTTGGGAATCAAGTATTCCTAGAAATGTGGAGTTAAAGTGGGCAACTGCTTCTTCTAAGGGCAGTGTTTTCAAAATGTTCCAGTTAATTGTTTTCAGGGATTCAATGAAAATTGAAGGGTTAAAGTTTTTGTCATTGCAGGTAGTGATGTAGTTGTGGGTGCGATTAGAGATGCAGGGGAGTCGGTGGGTGTAAGTGGGCAGGTGATCACCAAGAGGGTCGGGAAGAGTACCGCTGCTTGTAAAATAGTGGGGTGAGACACTAGAACCCAGTCAAGGATGGTGCCACTGGAGGGGTCTTTAGAAGGGCGAGTTATGGAGTTGATTAGCTGGGAGAAGTTGAATAGATTGATGTTAATAGGGTTGGTTGGAGACTGGATGGAGGCCCAGTTAATATTGACATCTCCTAGAATTATGGTTTCATTGCTGATATTGTCAGAGAGCCAAGAGAGGATATTTTCAAGTGTTGAAATATTGTCCCCTGGAGGAATGTAGAGGGACGCTAGGCAAATGTGTTTGTGTTTATTAACTTGGAGGAGAGAGAGGAGCAATTCAGCATTGTTAAATGATGGGGTAGGTTTGTTATATGGGGTAACTAGCAAGGAAGAGGAATAAAGGAGGGCAACTCCACCGCCTTTCTTTTGGGTCCTATCTTTTCTAATAATTGAGTAGCTGGGTGGAGTTATTTCAGAATCTTTTATGGAGGGCTTTAACCAAGTTTCTGAAATAGATAGTATATCAGGTTTGTTATGTGTGAGCCATGCATGAAGGGTAGGGACTTTATTCACTATGCTTTGTGAGTTTAGAGAAGTAAAGTATATAGGCTTTTGTGGGGAGGAGGAGGAGGAGGGGCCGGGGTTAGGATGGATATCACCAGATAAAAGGCAGGTAAAGAGATGGAAGATGGGGTTTGAAAGATAGTTGATTAGAGTATGAAAATGGATTGGGTCAGCTGAAATGACTAAGGGGTGTTTATTTGTGATGGGGATGGAGTATTTCTGAGGGGTAAGGAGTTTAAAGGAGAAGGTGAGGAGCTGAGTTATTGGGTGAAGGTGGGGAGAGATGGGAAAGTGTGATTGAGAGAGTGGGGTATTCAGATGGTAGGTTGTGTGGTAAAGTTGTGGATGGTAAGAAATTTCAGGTTGGGTGAGGTGATACAGGTATGATAGTTTAAGGGAAAGTGATAGAAGACATAGGATGGAATAAGGGTATGTAGGCATGTTGAGAAGGTTACTTAGTATTGAGTGTTGTAATTGTCTAATATGTATTATGTTGTGTAGGGGATATGAAATTTTAGCTGAGGTAGTGTAGAAAGAAAGAGATGTGAGAGTAGGGCTGTATGTAAATAGGATAGGTAGGTGATTGAGTGTATTAGAAGTGGGATGTATTGAAGATGTAGTGTGGGAGTGGTTTGAAATTGGATAATAAGCTAATGTGGGTGTGTCAGGGTGTTGCAGGGTGATTGGTGTAGGGAAAAAGTGGGTGTGGAAACTAGAGGGATATAGCTAGATGCACTGGGGGCGGGTGGGAATTGGGGGCAGGGTAGGGGAGCGGAGTGAGCCCGGAGGGCGAACGGAGCGGGAAGAACAGGAGAGGATCGAGAGCCAATCAGTGGAGCAAAGATTAAAGGAGAGTGAGTAGTGGGAGGGTAAGTAGGGAATACTATGTGTAATATGGATGGGAAAGTAAAATGTAGATATAGGCAGAGTAAAAGGAAGAAATAAGTGAGGGAAAAGTAATGAGAGTGGGGAGGGGACGCCCTCTAGTGGTCAATGCAGAGAATGCACTAGGCCAACTAGGTAGGTCTAGGGGCTGAGTAAGATAAAATAAGGAAGAGCTGGTGAAAACTAAGGAAGAGATGGAAGAGAAGTGGATGGGAGAAAAGAGAAGTGTCTAGGCTGCTGGCTGACCTGGCAGGGAGATAACTTGCGTAGCTAACAGATAAATAGAGTTTGAAGCAGTGGAGGCCCAAGTAGTATCACATACACATACTTTCTTAGTATCCTCTGGGAGACTTTGTTCCAATGTCCAAGTGGGATTTGAGGCAGCAGAGCAGTATATTGCCTAAGCAAAATGTATGGATGAGGTAGGTGACCTTAGTTCATTGAATGTATCCACCCAGGCAAGGTCCCAAGGGAAGAACAGGGCAAAAACAACTGGAGACAGGAGGAAAGATGAGTAAGAGTTCGTAACAGAGACACACTGCAATACATAAAAGTGTTACTAAGCATGTAAAATGATGTTCTAATAGTATTAACAATCTGCAAAAAAGAGTAATACTATATTCAGAATACAACAGGCTCAGTTAAACTGGGTTACAAACATTTAATGCCTAGCGGAGCTACTCGCAGACAAGTGCATAACTGGCTGAGTCAATGACTAGGGAAACTACTCAAAGCAATATGGAAGAGTAGTGTCGTCTGGAGATAAAAATCCCCTCCAAGGACACTAAAACAAGTCAGATAATCTATGAGTAAATACAAGATAAAACTAATCAGATTTTAACTATTTCCACTGCAGAAAGCAGAATAACAATGTGTTCATAGAGCACCATACGGTAGCGACTGGCAGGGCAATGAGAAGTAGCACAGACACATGCAGTTGGCGTATTACACCAGCGTTTGTTAGGGCTAAAGCGAGGTGAAAACAGCTACAGACAGTTCAGGAAGCTAGCACGAACAGTTCCCTTTGACTGAATGTCGCACTAATGTAGACAAACAATGTAGCTATAACAAACAAACAGAATAGTCCGTTTGCAATGTAAAAACAATGTAGCTATAAAAAAAAAAAAAAAAACAGAATAGTCCGTTTGCAATGTCCAGACAAGTAATGCAAATGGCCTCTAGAGCAAATGGTGTGTTAACTGGCCCTACCAGGTAATATCGGCAGCATAGTCAAGCTGTTAAAGAGTTGCGATAATTACAAATACTGATGCCTCAGCTTCCCAGAGCAGATAAAGTATTATCAAGTCAGGAGCGAGCAGGGCAATGTCGCACCACAGTCGGTAGCGACTGTAGAGACTTAGGCTCGAGCTAGTCTAACTTGTAGGACATACTTATAATCACAGTAATGCAAACTACGTTCCATCAAGCATGGAAGTAATACATGAAGTCTACGTTCAGGAGGAACAGAGTGGGTAGTGGAATTGAATGGCAAACTTAAAGCGGCAGTCGCTTGCAAGTAAAGAGCTCTTAGACTCTGTAATCAGCAGTCAATGTAACCAATACGCTCTTAAACACTCTAAACAGTAGTATTAAGCAATGCACAATAAATCAAAACACATGCGTGATACATTCAATAGCAGCAGACTACAGTGTACAATTGGAAATACAAGTATAGAGTGTCCAACATATTCCTGTACCATGACCAATGCACTTTAAGTTCTCTAAACAGCAGTCGTAAGATAGCGACGCACATTCAAACCAAAACACATGCTTGTTACAGTCTATATCAGCAAACGACAGTGTACAAATAAAAATATAAGCATAATATGACCAACAAGTTCCTATGCCATGACAGATAAGGGGAAAAACCCCGATAATACTGTTACGATATGTTCAGGATCTACTTACACAAGGAGCGCTATTAAGCGTCGGGCGGAGTTCGCCCAACACTTTTTTGGTAAAGCCTTTGATTATAAAATGTCGTCGGATACTCCGACTACCGTTTTGTCCAAAAAACGCAAGGACAAGGACCAACACGCGAGGCCCGCAGTCCCCGCCGACACCACGCCAAAACAGGCTACACGTGGTCCGGTTCTCAGCGAGACGCCTTTGCAGTCCCTGACTACCGACGACACTCCTTTAGCGGTGTCCTCTGTACCCGAGACTGCTGGTACCTCGGCCCTTTCCCAGACTACAACCACTGAAGCCTTTGCTAATGTTGAGCCTACTAATGTGGACAGGTCCACTTCCACCCATGGTGTCTTTAGACCCTCTTCTTCTTTTTCTATTAAGGCCTTTACTAAATCCAAAGCAGCCAGGTATCCCAAGAGGTCTGTTGCACAGGGCCCATCTCCAGGCCCCATGCCTAAAAAACAGATGCTGAAAATGGCTGAGGATTTAATTACTCTTATCAGGGGTTCTCAACCCCCTCCAGACAAGAGACCCAGAGTGGAGGAAGATTCTCCCTCTTCTGATCAGGGATCCATTTTATCAGAACATTCTGATGAAGAGGAACACTCTTACTCCCCTTTTGAGGATTCGGATGCAGAGCAGTCCATTCCTCCTGTATCTCCTCCTGAGGATTTTTCCTTTGGGGAGACCTTGCACACTTTGAGGGAACACTTCCATTGGGAAGGCCAAGACTTTTCAGATTCCAAGAAAAGACTTAGGGAATTTCTTTTGTTACCTCAACACAGACCTCTGGCGATACCTCCTGATGTTCTTCATCTCACATTGCTGCAGTCCTTACATATGGGTAGTCCGCTGTCCTCGGTCGGCCCGAATACCAAAGTATTAGGCTGACGTCGGTCATGGGCGCTCAGGTCTGACATCAGAACGTCAGGGTATTAAAGCGCATGACCGACGTCATATCCTCAGTCTTTTTTGCCGCATGGTCCGATGCAGAAGCAGCGTGTGCAAGTGCCGTTCGGCGTTCTGAAATTTTCGTATTCTGAGTTTCAGACCGAAACCAAGTTGGACTAAGTACCCCGTTGGGGAATATTTTTGTTTTTTCTTGCCTCAGTTAATTCCGGATGTCAGAAAAAGTGAATAATTGTATTTCTTGTGGGAAACAGATACCGCATAGGGATTACCACTCTCTTTGTATTCCTTGTTTGGGACCTGAGCACGACGTAGTCGGGTGTCACTTTTGTGCTAGGTTTAATAAGCGCACCATTAAACGTAGGTTAGACTGCGCTAGGCTTGTCTTCGGTAAGCGGTGTAATTATAATATGCCGTCGGATCCTCCGACGCCTGCTACCGCGAAGAAGCGCAAAGAAAAATCTTTAAAGTCCAGGCAGGATGAGTTGTCCGTTCCGGACGCCGGTTCTTTAGAAACTACGGTGGAATCTGTGGATCCAGCCGAGGTTTCAGTTGAGTCTCAGGGGGAGGCTTTGATTTTGCAAGATGTGGCCTCTCAGGAGTCAGGTCAGGCTGAGGGGGCCTCTCAGGTTGCTGTTCTCCCTTCCTTGCCTAAGGTGGTTAGGCCTTCTCCTTCTGTCTCTAAGGCTCCTTCCAAAGGCAGGCCTGGTTTGCCTTCCACGGGTGTCAGTCCTAGTTCTGCAGGTTCTGTGCCTAAAAAACACATGCTTAAAATGGCAGAAGATTTAATTTCTTTGATCAGAGGTTCTATGCCCCCTCCTGATAAGAGGCCTAGGGTGGAGCCAGAGGTGGAAAGTTTGGAGCAGGCTTCAGATTACTCAGAGTCTTCGGCTGAAGACATTCAGGATTTTCCTCCTTATTCTGATTCAGACGCAGAGGATTCCTCTCCTTCTGCTTCTCCTCCAGAGGATTTTTCTTTTTCAGAAACCCTGCATTCTATGAGGGAGCATTTTAAATGGGAAGGTCAGGATTTCTCAGATTCCCAAAAGAGGCTTAGGGAATTTTTGTTTTTACCACAACATAGGCCCTTGGCTATACCTCCTGTTTTGGATGTTGTTCAAGACGTTTTCTCCGAGGCTTCCCTTAATCCAGACTGTCTGCCTCCTGCGCCAGTTAAGCCAGACAGGTATTACAGAGTACCTGAGGCTCATAAATATCTGAGTCCAAGGGCTGACCCAGAAACTATTAGCCAGGGACCTAAGGGTGTCAGGGCTTCTGTTGTAAAGAACCCAGTTCCTATGGATAAAGATGCTAGAGCTCTGGATAGATGGGGTAAGAAAGTATATACCTCTTCCACTTTAGCAATGAGGGCTTTGAATTGCCAGTTTCATATGCTGAAGTATCAAAATTTTCTCCTTACTCAACTAAAATCTAAAGTGGATGCTTTGGCAGAGGGCATAGAGTGTAAGGAATTACAGGATTTGGTACATGCCTCTGAACAGGTGGGTAAGCATTCTTTGCAGTGTGGATTCGATGCTTTACAGGCTTCTTCCAGGGTGGCTGCCACTGGTTCAGTTATTCGCAGGCACGCCTGGCTTAAGGATCAGAATTTGTCAGAGCATGTTAAAACTAGAATTTTGGATGCTCCTTTACAGTCTGAAGTTTTGTTTGGTTCTCCTGTGGAGTCTGTCTTGAAGAAAATGGAAGACAAGGCTAAGTCTATGCAGACTGTTAAAGATTTTTTGCAGGTGCAGCCTCCTAAGTTTAGCAGGAATTGGCCTACTAAGGGATGGGCTTATCCTTCTTCTGAATCACAGTCTAGGGATAGATCTAGACGTGATAGGGGCAGAGCTCAGAGTACTTTCAGGCCTAGAACATGGGGTTCACCTGCACAATCTACAGGTGAGGGCAGGGGCCAGTCCTTTCGTAAACAGGCCCAATGACCTGCATTTTCAGCTGCCAGATTCTTCCTGTCTGGCAGCTCCTTTGGGACGAAAGTTGGCACTCTTCAAGCAAAACTGGCTTTTAGTCACCCAGGACAAATGGGTGTTGGACATTATAGACCGAGGCTACAAGTTTTATTTCCATACATTGCCTCCTTTCAAAGGCATGCCAGACGTTCCTCCTCAGCAAAGGGTAGAGGCTCACAAGCAGATTTCTTTACTTCTTCAAATGGGGGCTATACAGCAGGTCCCTCTGTCAGAAGTGGGCCTAGGATTTTATTCTCGCCTGTTTCTAGTACCAAAGAAAGGAAACACTTGGAGGCCGATTTTGGATTTATCTATCCTCAACACATACCTGGACATTCCAAAATTCAAAATGTTGACGTTGCAACAACTTCTACCTCTGTTGGGCAAAGATCACTGGATGGTAACTCTAGATCTCAAAGAGGCTTATCTTCATGTTCCTATCAGGCCCAGTTGCAGGAGGTACCTGCGGTTTCGGGCTGGGACTTTACATTATCAGTTCTCTGCATTGCCCTTTGGCTTATCTACTGCACCCAGGGTGTTCACAAAGGTTCTGGCTCCAGTGATAGCCTTCTTATGGTTAAGAGGAATACAAATTTATCCTTATTTGGACGATTGCCTGATTCTTGCTCAAGACAAGTACGAACTTCTTCATCATCTACAGTATGTGATGGCAGTGTTAAGGTGCCTAGGGTATTCTGTGAACGAAACAAAGTCCAGTCTAGTACCCTCTCAGGAAATGTGCTTTCTGGGTGTGAGACTGAATACAGCTTCCCAGATGGCCTTTCTGACCCCGGACAAGCAAAAGAACCTTACTCTTTACTTCCATCAATTGTCTCTACGGTCCAGGCTGACTGCAAGGACAGTCCTTCAAGCCTTGGGGTTCATGGCATCTTGTATTCTGGTGCTTCCCAATGCCAAACTGCATATGAGGAAGCTACAATGGTATCTCAAAAATGTATGGACACAACACTGCCAAGATCTGGACACTGTCATTCAAATAATACCTTGCATTCAAAAGGAATTTTTGTGGTGGGCTCAGGAATGTCACCTAAACAAGGGACTCTCTGTGACCCGACCAGAGGCGAGTCAGATTTTAACGACAGATGCCTCGGACAAGGCTTGGGGAGCACACCTCAATGGAAAATGGGTTTAAGACACGTGGCCTGCCAGACTTCAACATTTGCATATCAACTTGAAGGAGATGTTAGCAGTCCAATTTGCATTGATGGCTTTCAAGGATTTACTTCACCCAGGGCAAGTGTTGATTCAAACAGACAACACAACTGTCATGTGGTACATCAACAAGCAAGGGGGAACCCATTCGTACCCTCTTTGCAGGCAAGCAATGATTTTGTGGGAGACTGCTCTCAGTTTACACCTCAATCTTCTGGCAAGGTTTCTACCAGGAGCACAGAACTCCTTAGCAGATGTTTTGAGCAGACAGATAGTGGATCCCCACGAGTGGAAATTGGATCCTCATGTATTTCGAAAATTGACAGTGATATGGGGAACTCCAGACATAGATCTGTTCGCTTCTCCACTAAATTTCCAGTTGCCAAAGTTTTGCACAAAAATGTTTCATCCCACAGCTTGGAAAGTGGATGCTGTATCATTCAGTTGGAGCAATCTTCACGTCTATGCCTTTCCGCCTCTGCCTCTCCTCCCCAAGGTACTCTTGAAAGTCAGACAAGACAGGCCCTCCATGATTCTAATAGCTCCAGATTGGCCTCGACAGCACTGGTACTCTCTGCTGAGGAGTTTAGTACGGGAGCCTCCATGGCCTTTGCCTTCAATTCCGCACCTTTTGTCACAGGAGGGCAATCATTTCCTCAATGTCAGGATTCAGTCCCTGCATCTAACAGCCTGGCATATTCTGTTCTAGACCCTGGAGGGTCGCAGCTTCCACAACAAGTTTTGAATGTTATTTTAGAGGCCAGAAGGCCTAGTACAAGGAAAGTTTATGCTGATAAATGGAGGAGATTTTTAATTTGGAGCACAACAAAGGGCTTTGATGTTTCCAGGCCTGATTTAAATGTTTCTCTTCAATATCTTACAGAATTATTAGACAAGGGTTTGTCTTTCTCCTCTATAAAAGTTCATGCTGCAGCCATTTCTGCTCACTATGACTGTGACCCTCCATTATTCTCTCATCCTTTGTTTAAGCAATTTCTTAGAGGGGCAAAGAACATAAGACCCCCGTGAGCTCCTACTCCTGCCTGGGATCTCAATTTTGTGTTGGAAAAACTTACTTTACCTCCTTTTGAACCTGCAGCTACTGCTGAGTTAAAGTTTTTGTCTTGGAAGACTGCTTTTTTGTTGGCCATTACGTCTGCTAGAAGGGTTTCTGAATTACAGGCTCTTATGGCAGTTGAACCCTTCCTAATTTTTCATAAGGATAGGGTATCTCTGCGTACTAGTCCTACTTTTATGCCTAAAGTGGTTTCAAATGTGGCCTTGAACCAATCAATTCATTTGCCTACTTTTTATGCAGATCCCCAAAATAAAGGGGAGAAAATTTTGCACACTTTGGATATTCACAGGCAGTTGCGTTATTATTTGAGCAGGACTAAATGGTTCAGACAGTCTCAGCAGTTGTTTGTTTCTTTTGCTTTGGGTTCTCAGGGGAAACCTGTTTCAAAACAAACTATTTCTAAGTGGATTGGCTTTTGTATTGCTTTTTGTTATTCTCATCATGGTAAGGAGATTCCGGCTGGAATCAGACCTCACTCCACTAGGGCTACTGCCACTTCTACAGCTTTTGTAAGGGGAGTAGCTACTAAAGATATTTTGGAAGCAGCTACTTGGAGTTCAGTGCATACTTTTTCTAAACATTACCACCTTCCTCTTTATTCCAAATCTAGGGCTGGATTTGCCACTGCAATCTTACAGGGCATTATGGCAGCTCCCAATGCTTTATGATTTTGCCAGCCTCCCTTTACCTCTGCTTTGGGATTCTACCCATATGTAAGGACTGCAGCAATGTGAGATGAAGAACATAGTACAGTTTTGTACCTACCATAAATGTAGATGTTCGAAGATCCACATTGCTGCAGTCCAATTTTCCCTCCCTCCTTCCCCTCTGTAGTTTGGAATGGTTGTATGGTTTGGGTGGTAGCTGTTATTTGTACATGCCTTTTGGGAAGTATTCTATTTTTGGCTGTGGCCTTTCTTTTTAGGGCCTTCTGACATCTGGGGCAAGAAAAGACTTGAGGATATGACGTCTGTCATGCGCTTTAATACCCTGACGCTCTGATGTCAGATCTGAGCGCCCATGACCGACATCAGCCTAATACTTTGGTATTCGGGCCGACCGAGGACAGCGGACTTACCCATATGTAAGGACTGCAGCAATGTGGATCTTCGAACATCTACATTTATGGTAGGTACAAAACTGTACTTTTTGGACATACTTGATGATGTTTATTCGGAGGCTTGCCTTAACCCGGATTCTCTGCCTCCTGCACCAGTCAAACCTGATAGGTACTACAGAGTACCTAACTCTCACAAATTTCTCTTCAAAAGCCATAATGCTGACCCTGAAACCATTTCTCAAGGCCCCAAGGGGTTGAAGGCCTCCACTGCCAAGAATCCACTTCCTGCAGAAAGAGAGTCAAGATCTTTAGAAAGGTGGGGAAAAAAGGTATATACCTCGGCCACCCTAGCCATGAGGGCCTTAAATTGTCAGTTTCATATGCTTAAATATCAACAGTTCCTGTTATCACAATTAAGGAATAAAATGTCTCAACCTGAACAACCAGATTTGAAGGAGTTACAGGATATGATGCATAGTGCAGAGCAAGTGGGGAAACACACCTTACAATGTGGTTATGATGCCCTAGAGGCCTCAAGTAGAGCGGCTGCTACAGGATCAGTCATTCGCAGACATGCCTGGCTTAGGGAACAAAGCTTGCCTGATCATGTGAAAGCTAAGCTTCTAGATGCTCCTTTACAAAAGGATGTGCTGTTTGGTACTAATGCTGAGGAGATATTACGGAAAATGGAAGAAAAAGCCAAATCTATGCAAACTGTCAAAGCTTTTTTACAGGTCCAACCACCACGTTTTAGCAGAAATTGGCCTTCAAAAAACTGGTCCTTTCCAGCCACTGACAAGCCCCAAAGAGGTAGATACAGACGCACAAAGGGCAGAGGGCAATCACAAGGATCATATAGAGGCCGACAATGGCTCCAGCACCAAGAGGTGGCGAAGACCGTGCACAACAATACAGGAAACAAACCTAATGACTCCCTCATTTCCATGCCAAGCATGTCTCAGCTGGCAGCACCTTTGGGAGGAAAGCTAGCATTATTTGCAAGAAATTGGCATATTGTCACAACAGACAAATGGATCCTGGACATTATAAACAGAGGCTACAAATTTCAATTCCACACTCTTCCAAAAATGAGAGAGGCATGCCAAACCTGCCACATAATCAAAGGGCAGAGGCACAACTACAAATTTCAAAGCTCATAAGAATGAGAGCTATTCAAGAGGTACCTACTCACGAACAAGGTCAAGGTTTTTATTCAAGACTTTTTCTGGTACCAAGGAAAGGAACCGACTGGAGACCCATTTTGGACTTATCCATCCTAAACACATTTTTACTCGTACCAAAATTCAAGATGCTCACATTACAGCAGCTTCTTCCCATGCTGGGCAAGGAGTTTTGGCTGGTAACATTGGACCTCAAGGAGGCATACCTGCATGTCCCAATCAGACAAAGCTGCAGAAGATACCTCAGATTTCTTGCAGGTTCAATCCACTATCAATTATCTGCATTGCCCTTTGGCTTATCTACTGCGCCCAGAGTATTTACAAAGTGCCTGGCATCAGTGATTGCCTACTGCAGACTTCAAGGGATACAAATTTACCCTTATTTGGACGACTGCCTGATCCAAGCGGACAGCAAGCACATACTTCTGGAACATCTGGCATATGTAACACGGTTACTGCATTCTCTGGGATACACCATCAACAAAGAGAAATCCAGGCTAACTCCATCTCAGAAAATAACTTTCCTGGGTGCCAACTTGGACACAAACACCCAGATGGCCTATCTTACGCCAGAAAAACAGGGGCAACTAACTCAGTACTTCAAAATACTAGCAAAATGTACCAGGCTTACTGCAAGGAAAATCCTGCAGGCTCTGGGCTTCATGGCATCTTGCATTCTTTTAATCCCATGTGCAAAGCTGCATATGAGGAAACTTCAATGGTACCCAAAAAACCTATAGTCTCAACACAGACACAGTTTGGAAACAATAATACCAATAATTCCATGTTTGCAAAAGGAATTTCTATGGTGGGCCCAAGCATGTCAGGCAAACACAGGCCTCCCATTCTGCAAGCCTCAAGCAAAGCAAGTCATCACAACAGACGCCTCAGATTACGCCTGGGGGGCGCACATGACAGACAGGTGCATTCAGGGCAAATGGTCCCAAAAGGAAAGGCACCTTCACATCAATCAAAAAGAAATGCTAGCAGTGATAAATGCAATTACAGCTTTCAAGGACTTCCTACATCCAGGACAGTTACTGATAAGAACAGACAACACCACAGTAATGTGGTACATAAACAAACAAGGAGGAACACATTCATACCCCTTGTGCAGACTAGCCATGACTCTTTGGAACTTGGCTCTGGAATGGCAAATCGAACTTCAAGCACAGTACTTGCCAGGATTGGAAAACACGCTGGCAGACAATCTAAGCAGAAATATGACAGATCCACACGAATGGAAATTACATCCTCAAGTGTTTACAGAGATAATCCAAGTGTGGGGGAGGCCAGACATAGATCTTTTTGCATCCCACAAGAATCATCAATTGGAAAAGTTTTGTTCAAGGACCTTTCATCCAAAGGCCTGGAGAGTGGACGCCCTTTCATTCAGTTGGACAACATGGACAGTTTACGCATTCCCACCTCTGCCTCTTCTGCCCAAGGTGCTTTTGAAAGCAAGAGCAGACAGACCGAGGATGATACTGATTGCTCCAGATTGGCCAAGGCAACACTGGTACCCACTCCTGAGGAGTCTAACACATACTCCTCCCTGGTCCCTGCCTCTAATGCCTCTTCTGCTGACTCAGCAAAGCTACAAAACTCTTCACAGTCAGCTGAAAACACTCAATCTCGCTGCATGGAAAATTCCTTAACACCACAACAGACCCTACTCTCCAAGGAGGTGCAGGATGTCATTTTGGAGGCCAGAAGGCCATCTACTAGAAAAGCTTACTCTGCAAAATGGAAGCGGTTTTGCGCTTGGAATGAGAAAAAAGGCCAGGACCCTAGAAAACTGAACTTGCCTCAGGTATTAGAGTATCTAACAGAGCTGCTGAACAGTGGACTATCATTTTCTTCCATAAAAATCCATGCCTCAGCCATTTCTGCAGAATTCAACACGGATCCTCCTTTATTTTCTCACCCACTCTTACGACAGTTCTTCAGAGGGGCTACGAATATAAGGCCACCAAGGAAACAACCAATACCGGCCTGGGATCTTAATTACATACTAGAAAATTAACATTGCCCCCTTTTGAACCAGCTGCCTCAACAGATTTGCAATATTTGTCCTGGAAAACAGCCTTCCTTCTGGCTCTCACTTCAGCTCGTAGGGTTTCGGAACTACAGGCCCTCATGGCGGTGCAGCCTTTTCTCATTTTCCATCAGGACAGGGTTTCCCTTCGTACCAATCCGTCATTTGTGCCTAAAGTGGTATCCAGGGTAGCTTTAAATCAAGCCATACACCTTACCTACCTTTTACCCCAATCCTCAAAACAAGGGGGAAAGGCTGCTACACTCTTTAGACATCCATAGGCAGCTACGTTATTATTTGGGCAGAACAAAGTCCTTCAGGAAATCAGAACAACTCTTTGTGTCCTATGCTGTAGGGGCTCAAGGGAAGCCAGTTACCAAACAGACTATTTCAAAGTGGATAGGCCACTGCATACGGTTTTGTTATTCCTATCATGGGAAATCTGTCCATACAGGTATCAGATCACACTCCACCAGGGCCACAGCTACCTCTCCAGCCTTCCTCAGAGGAGTTCCTACCAAAGATATTTTGGGAGCAGCCACTTGGAGTTCTGTACATACCTTCACAAAACACTACCACCTGCCTTTATATTCCAGAACTAGAGCAGGCTTTGCCACTGCTGTGTTGCAGGGCATTCTGGCTCAGCTCAGTTCCTCCTAGTACCTACCACCCTGTGCGTAGCTTTGGAACTCTACCCATCTGTGATTACTGCAGCTGTATGCACGATGAACATAGTACAGTTTTGTACCTACCATAAATGTAGATGTTCGAGTGCTAATACAGCTGCAGTACAGGTTTCCCTCCCTTCTTCCCCACTGGGTAAAGGCATGGGGCCTAACACCATCTTCATACAACCTGACTGGGTTATCCTTCTATGGTTTATTTGCTTGCAACTACTGATTTTGGATTATATTGCATTGCTTGTATATACATAGAAACATAATTTATGTATTGCCTTCCTTCTGGGGGCATCTGACATCTGGGGCAAGAAAGACTGAAGAACATGGCGTCGGCTGTGTCTTATATACTCCGGCCTCACTGACGTCAGGAGAGAAAGCGACAACAATCGACGCCGGACCTAGACTTTGGAATTCGGCCGACCGAGGGACCGCCTGACGGCAGAGAACCCATCTGTGATTACTGCAGCTGTATTAGCACTCGAACATCTACATTTATGGTAGGTACAAAACTGTACTTTACTGAAGCCTGTCCAACGTCACAACTTCTGGATAGCCACAAAACAAATAGCACCAGAATTATTAGCCATTGTGAAGACTTAAACCTTGCCTGTGATATAAATAGAACCTGCTGGAGAAACAGCTGTGTGTCCCAGAGATTGCCCCATCTCTGGAACAAGCTCCCCATCTGTGTGAAGAGGAGTTCCTCCCTAACCCAATTCAAGTACAACCTGGACAATTGGATGGACAACAGGAAATCCATCCCTGATTTGGTGGTTGTCTTCCAGTGACCGCTCTAAAACGGAGTCTCTAGCCATCAGGAGATTGCATAGGCTCACCATCCTTGAGATTTGGTTGTCCATCCACATCATGAGCCTAGTGCAGATGTTGCCCTTGGGCCTAAGCCGAAGGCCTCACATTAAAAAGCTGCCTCCACCTTACCCAAGCCTAGACCTGCCAGTTTCCCCCTCCCAATTTGAGGCCTGTCAATAAGATCTAGTTAGAAAATGAATCCAAACCAGCCCAGAAGTTGAAAATGTTGAAACACAGGTGCCCAGTAGGAAGGTAGCTGGAATAAAGAAGCTGAACCACGACAAAGTAAAATCTTCTTTTTTTAATACAAAATGGTGAGCGCTTTCACAATGGTAACCATTGCTTCATCAGACAGTTCATTCAAACAGCAACAGCGCATAAATACTTTAATTCATTACTAAAACAACCAATCCTACCACTCAGTTAATTCAGCACTCAGCAATCAATTAATTACTATGGTTACGTTTTGCCTTTAGTTAATTGCTGAAGTCAGAAAAACACTCTTTAAAAACCACATGCACAAAATGTAAAAACAAGAACATGTGGATGAATATAAATAAAATACATAAGTCAGTGAATAAATACATATACTCATATTGCCCATTTAGTAACTGCTTGTGTGTGTGGGTATAAGCATAAAAATATATGTACATTTATATATATTAAAAGAAAAAAAAATATATATATATATATATATATATATATATAAGCAGTACACTCTCAACAACTTAATGCATATATTCTGCCTAATAAATACACATGCTGTGTCCACCTAATAACTACATATGCTTTAAACATACATCTCAACAAATACTTGTCTTTAGTGATATTTGTGCTAGAAACAGCTCAAGAAATACGGTCATATTGACCCAAAGCCCTGCATGTGTTTATGTAGTCTTCTCTTGTTAAGATAGTATTATTATTTATTTTATTTTAACCTTCTAGATTTTAGCACTGGCTTCAATGGAACACTATAATTCAAACCCAAACTTCTGTGTGCTCCTAAACGCAAAATCCATTTTACTTCCATATTTTCAGTAGTATTGACTATGTCCCCCATCGTATTGCTGACATTCTGAATGTGTAAAACCTGAAATAAAAATATATGGTCATCCCCCTTATCCAATGTATGCTTAGTCAAGGCACTGTACAGTTGCCCTTTTCTAGTGCAGTAAAGGTGATCCCTAATGTGACTGTTAGTTTTGTCAACATAGAATTGGAAACATGTGCAGTGAGCCACATACACTACATTCTTAGTATTGCAATCAGCAGGATTCCTTAGCTCCCATAGACGCCCTGTTTCAGGGTGCTTGAAAAACCTTGATTCATCTATATAAATGCACTGTGCGCATTTTCCACATCTATGGGTACCATTCACTGTGCTATCCATCAAAGTAGGTATCCTTGGATAGCAAAGCTGCTGTTTCAGATTTTTCTTATTTCTAAATGCAAAATGTGGTTGTCCACCCACTATGTTGGTAGTATCCTCATCTACTAACTACATATGTCAATTTTGTTGTATGATGGTTTTGAACCTTTTCAAATCTCTTGTATATGTTAAAACCATTGGAATGTGTGATAATACACTATTCCTGATACCTAACCTGTTACTACCTGCTCTATCAGCGAAGTAGGGCTTAGCTTTACCTTTCCTTTCTTTGTGTACGTTATAGTGCACCTTATCAATTTCATGTTCACTATACCCCCTATTATTGAAATCTGTTCTTAGTTTAGTTAACTCATTTCTATACACTTCCTGTTGACAACATAGGCGAGATGTTCTCATTGCCTGACCTCTGATTATGTTTGGAAAAATCTTAGGGTTATGCATACTGTTTCTGTGTAGGAAAATGGTCTGTAGCATTGTTTCCTATGTAATTTCATAAACCATTGGTCATTTTCTCCGTAGATGGTAACGTCCAGGAAGTCTAAACTCATTTCAGAACAGTTCATCGTAAACTTTAAAAAGTCACTAGTAGTATTTAGGTGAGCATACAGGGATTTAAGTTGTTCACCATCACCTTTCCAAAAGATAATATACGAAACGCCTATAAAAGGCTATTTGGGGATTACCTGACAGATGTTCATATTCCCAGTTAACCATAACCAGGTTTGCATATGTGTTGGCACAACTTATGCCCATGGCAACCCCTGGCAACTGCTTATAGCATATGCCATTGAACATAAATATGTTGTGCTCTAGTACCAATTCTAGTAACATACAGAAAAATTCTATCTTAGTATTAGAGAACTTTCCCTGCCTTGTCAACACTAATTTCACCATGCTTATCCCCTAGTCATTGGGTATATTTGTGAATAAATACACTACATCTAGTGTGGCCAAGATCCCTGTATCTGCTGTTCCCATTTGCTTTATTGCCCCATAAAGGTCCTCTAAAAACTGTTCAGTGTCTTTCAAGACATATGCATATTCGTTGAGTGCTGTCTTCAATTCCTTATCCAGGTATATAGAGATGGGTTCTGTTAACCATCCTGCCCCTGGTACTATAGGTCTACATTTCGGGTTATATGGGTCTTTGTGTATCTTGGGAAGACCATGGATTTTGAGGTATGAGTGCCATACACATGCATTCATATAAGGTACTGGCAATCTGTTCACTCATTTCAAACACAATTGTTGTTGGTACTTCAACATATACATTTGGATCCAATAACATTTCTTGCATAACTGTATTTATAAAAGTCAGCATTCAGTATCACCACTAGTCCTCCTTTGTCAGCGGGTTGTATAGCTATGCTATCATTAGTCTGCAGGTCACACAATGCTTTGTGCTCACTTTGTCAAATTATACTTTCCTCCTCCTAAAAAACTATTGTTTCCTGTGTTATAAATGGCATTTTTTCAAGCTTTTAAGAATATAGAAACTGACCTGCAGACTAATGATAGCATAGTTATAAGACCCGCTGATAAAGGGGGACCAGTGGTGATATTGAATGCTGACTTTTATAATACATTTATGCAAGAAATGTTATTGGATCCAAATGTATACATTGAAGTACTAAACAACTGTTTGAAATGAGTGAACAGATTGCCAGTACCTTATATGAATGCATGTGTATGAAACTGTTAAGTAAAGATCTTTTTAATTATTTTACTGTTGAAAATCCACTCATACCTCAAATCCATGGTCTTCCCAAGATACACAAAGACCCATATAACCCGAAATTTAGACCCATAGTAGCAGGGGCAGGATGGCTAACAGAACCCATCTCTATATACCTGGATAAGAATTGAAGACGGCACTTCAGCGAATATGCATGTCTTGAAAGACACAGAACAGTTTTTAGTGGACCTTTATGGGGCAGTGAAGCAAATGGGAACAGCAGATACGGGGATGCTGGCCACACTAGATGTAGTGTCTTTATTCACAAGTATACCCAGTGACCAGGGGATAAGCATGATGAAGTCAGTGTTGACAAGGCAGGGAAAATTCTCTAATACTAAGATAGACTTTCTCTGTATGTTACTATGATTGGTACTAGAGCACAACATATTTATGTTCAATGGCATATGCTATAAGCAGTTGTCAGGGATTGTCATGGGCACAAGTTGTGCCAACACATATGCAAACCTGGTTATGGTTAACTGGGAATATGAACATCTGTTAGGTAATCCCCAAATAGCCTTTTATAGGCATTTCGTAGATGATCTTTTTATCTTTTGGAAAGGTGATGGTGAACAACTTAAATCCCTGTATGCACACCTAAATACTACTAGAGACTTTTTAAAGTTTACGATGAACTGTTCTGAAATGAGTTTAGACTTCCTGGATGTTACCATATACAGAGAAAATGACCAATGGTTTACGAAATTACATAGGAAACAATGCTGCATATCTTTTCTACACAGAAACAGTATGCATAATCCTAAGATTTTTCCTAACATAATCAGAGGTCAGGCAAGAACATCTAGTCTATGTTGTCAAGAGGAAGTGTATAGAAATGAGTTAACTAAGCTAAGAACAGGTTTCATTAATAGGGGTTATAGTGAACATGAAATTGATAAGATGTACTATAACGTACACAAGAAAAGGTAAAGCTAAGCCCTACTTCTCTGATAGAGCAGGTAGTAACAGGGTAGGTATCAGGAATAGTGTGATGTCCTTCATGGATGCATCTGCAGTCATAACAACTGGGTTGTCCTGTCGTCAGGCAGCCCTTCGGTCGGCCGGATTCCAAAGTCCGGCTTCGGCTGATGTCGCACTTCACCCGTCGTCATCTCTGCTGGTCTTCGGGTATAAAGGCATCAGCCGACGCCATTTTCCTCAGTCTTTCTTGCCGCGTGGCCAAGCAGAAGCTGTTCGCAAGTGCCGGTCGGTCAGATCCAGATATTACTACTACCGAATACTACTTCGAAGACTTCTAAAAGCTAAGTACCCCGTTGGGGACTCTTTCTTGCCTCAGCCGATGTCAGAAAAAGTCAATAACTGTTTAACTTGTGGGAAACAAATACCTCATAAAGATTTCCACTCTTACTGTTTGCCTTGTTTAGGCCCAGACCACGACGTAGCAGCCTGTTCGGCCTGTGCTTCATTCAACCGACGAACGCTTAGGCGTCGGAGTTTGCTGAACAGTTTTTCGGCTCAGATTTTGCGTACATTATGCCGTCGGATCCTCCGACTACCCAAATTGTTAAAAAACGCAAAGAAAAAGACCGACACTCGCGGTCCGCGGTTTCGGCCGAAACCATGGTTAAGCAAACCGCGAGTGTCTCGGTTTCGGCCGAAACCGAGAAAACTGATCAAAGTACAGCTGAATCAATGACTACTACTGAGGTTCCTGCTACCTTACTTGAATCGGCCTCAGAAATTTTACCTACAGCAGTGGTTACTAGTGACTTATCAGACACCATCCCTTTGGATGTCTCCACCCCAGCACGTGGTGCTTCTAGGCCTCCTGCAGCCATGTCTATTAAGGCCTTTGCCAGGGCTAAAGCAGCCAAATTTACTAAATCAGTGCCTGTTAAACCCCCCTCAACCAGGCCCACTTCTAGTTCACAAATGCTTACTCTGGCAGAAGATTTAATACCCTTAATTAGGGGATCTCAATCTCACCCAGACAGGGCCTCTCAGCCCCCAGAAAAGAGACCTAGAGCTGAGCCCCCCGAGCCTGTGTCCTCTGATGATTCTGCGGATGACTCATATTACAGACCAGCCAGAGGCTCCTTTCTCCAATTATGAAGACTCAGATGCTGAAGAATCCATTCCAGCTGCTTCTCCACCAGAAGAATTCTCCTTTGGGGAAACCTTACATGCCATGCGAGAACAATTCCAATGGCAGGAACAGGATTTCTCAGATTCCAGAAAAAGACTTAGGACTTTTCTGCACCTTCCACAACACAGGCCCTTAGCTGTACCTCCTGTCCTCTCTGTTGTGGACGATGCATTTAATGATGTCTGCACTGCACCAGATTCCTTGCCTCCAGCCCCTGCCAAACCAGATAGATTTTACAGGGTGCCAGACACTCATCATCACCTATACAAGGCCTCACTTGCAGACCCCGAAACTATATCCCAGGGGCCTAAGGCAGTAGCCTCGACCACAGCAAAAAAACCTATTCCTTCTGAAAGGGAAGCCAGGTCTTTAGACAGATGGGGCAAAAAAGTTTACACCTCAGCTACTCTCTCAGCTAGAGCTTTAAACTGTCAGTTTCACATGATACAATACCAAGAGTTTATGCTTGATCAGTTAACTAAAAAGCTATCCTCTGATAACTCTATAGATAAGAAATATGTATTAGAAATGGTAAATAACATACAACAGGTTAGTAACCATTCCTTAAAATGTGGCTATGATGCACTGGAGGCTTCATTTAGATCAGCCATGACTGGCACAGTGATAAGAAGACATGCATGGCTGAAGGAACAGGTCTTACCGGATCATGTTAAAGCTAAGTTATTAGATGCTCCTATGGATAAGGCCAGTTTGTTTGGTACACCTGCCCAGCAGGTAATGAAGAAAATGGAAGAAAAGGCAAAATCTGTACAAACGGTTAAAGATTTCTTGCAGGTTCAGCCCCAAGGTTTAGCAGGAACTGGCCTGCCAAAATTGGTCCTTTCCTGACTCCACAAGATCCCAAAGGGGCAGGAATAGACGTTCCAGAGGCAGAAATCAATCCAGAGGGGGTGCCTACAGAGGACGACAGTGGCAAGGTAATAACAGAGGCACAGACACAGCCACTACCACTACAACAGCACAATCACAGTGACTTGTTTCTAACTCCGCCTACCAGGGAACAAATAGCAGCACCATTAGGCGGAAAATTAACCTTATTTTCGAAGAACTGGCACTATATCACAAAAGACAAGTGGATTTTGCAAACCATAGACCAAGGTTACTGGTTCCACTTCCACACTTTACCAGTCAAAAGAGGAATGCCAAACCTGCCTCCAAATCAAAAAACAGAAGCTCTACAACAGATAATGCAATTAACAAAGATGAGAGCTGTGGAAAGAGTACCAATGACAGAACAAGGCAAAGGATTCTACTCCAGACTATTCCTAGTTCCAAGAAAGGAAAAAAGTTGGAGACCTATTCTCGACCTGTCCACCTTAAATACATACATCATTGTCCCAAAATTCAAAATGCTGACCCTACAGCAACTTCTTCCCATGCTGGGCAAGGAGTGTTGGCTGGTAACTCTAGATCTCAAGGAGGCATACCTGCACGTCCCCATTCGACCAATTTGCAGAAGATACCTCAGATTTCTTGCAGGGTCAGAGCACTATCAATTCTCAGCATTGCCCTTTGGCTTATCTACTGCGCCCAGAGTATTCACAAAATGCCTGGCATCAGTAATCACCCACTGCAGACTACAGGGAATCCAAATTTATCCATACCTGGACGACTGCCTGCTACAAGGGGACAACAAAAGCAAGCTGACAACAGATTTACAAAGGGTCATTTACTTGCTACAAGCACTGGGATACACAGTCAATTTACAAAAGTCAAGGCTGATACCATCCCAAACAAGGACATTCTTGGGCTGAATTGGACACAGTAAAACAAATGGCATTCCTAACTGCAGAAAACAAAATAACTCCCTCTTTACTTCTTGGCACTAACAAGACAGAACAAGCTAACAGCAAGAAAAGTTCTGCAGGCCTTGGGCTTCATGGCATCATGCATAATCTTGGTACCACATGCCAGACTACATATGAGAAAACTACAGTGGTACCTAAAGAATTTATGGTCCCAACACAGGCACAGCCTAGAAGCAGAAATTCCACTAATCCCATGCCTAAAGCAGGAGTTCCTATGGTGGGCTCAAGCATGCCAGTCAAACACAGGCCTACCCTTTCACAACTATCAAGCAAGCCAAACCATCACAACAGACGCCTCAGACCTAGGATGGGGGGCTCACATGCTGGACAAATGCGCATAAGGATTGTGGACGAGGACCAGCTTCACCTGCACATCAACCTAAAAGAAATGCTGGCAGTAAAACTGGCAATCCAAAATTCAGACCATTTCTCAAAGAAGGCCATTTGATGATAAGGACAGACAACACCACAGTCATGTGGTACATCAACAAACAGGGAGGCACTCATTCATACCCCCTATGCAGAATGACTTTGGACCTTTGGACCCTGGCACTCAGCTACAACATCCAGTTACAGGCAATATTTGTACCGGGAAAGGAGAATACTCTAGCAGACATGTTAAGCAGAACCACCTCGGATGCTCACGAATGGATGCTACACCCGGACATCTTCAAGACCATCTCAAAGAAATGGGGAATGCCACAGATAGATCTATTCGCTTCCCTCTCAATCACCAGCTCAAAAATTCTGCACAAGGACATTCCACCCACTTGCATGGAAAGTGGATTCGCTCTCCTTCAGCTGGAAAGGTCTGACAGCATATGCATTCCCACCTCTTCCCTTGATACACAAGGTATTACTAAAAATCAAGGAGGAACGCCCAAGGATAATCCTGATAGCTCCGAACTGGCCAAGACAACACTGGTACCCATTGCTGAGGAGCATGTCTCGGGACACAATGTGGTCAATACCCTGATGCCTTTGATGTTAACTCAGAACAACTACAGCATCATGCATCCAAACCTAAAAACGTTGCAACTGACTGCATGGAACATCACATAGCAGCAACTACTCCAGAACTTTCCCAAAGGGTTAAAGACATTATCCTTGAAGCCCGCAGACCTTCAACAAGAAGGAACTATGCAGGAAAATGGAAAAGGTTTGTCATTTGGAGTGCTGAAAGAGGAAAAGATGTGTCGAATATAGATATTGCTAACATTCTGGAGTATTTGGCAGAGCTTCTACATACAGGCCTGTCCTACTCCTCCATCAAGATACATGCATCAGCTATTTCAGCAGAATACAGCTTTGATCCACCTGTCTTTTCACATCCTCTACTCAGGCAGTTCCTCAGAGGGATCAAGAATGTAAAACCTCCTAGGAAACCACCATTGCCAGCTTGGGATTTGAACTTTGTGCTAGAAAAGTTGACACTTGCACCTTTTGAACCAGCAGCAACAGCAGACCTACAGCATCTATCATGGAAAACTGCTTTCCTACTGGCAATAACCTCAGCAAGGAGGGTTTCTGAACTTCAGGCCCTAATGGCAGTACAACCCTTCCTAATCTTCCACCAAGATTGTGTGTCCATGAGGACTAATCCTACATTTATGCCTAAGGTGGTATCCAGAGTGTCTTTAAACCAGGCAATCCACCTACCTACCTTCTTCCCCAACCCACAAAACAGAGGGGAAAGACTGCTGCATACCTTGGATGTACATAGACAGCTACGCTACTACCTGGACAGAACAAAAAGTAACAGAAAAACTGACCAGCTTTTTGTAGCCTATGCAACAGGAAGGGAAGGAAAAGCTATTTCCAAACAGACAATCTCCAAATGGATAGGAAATTGCATACGATTCTGTTACTCCTTCCATGGAAAACCAATTCCACAGAACATAAGGCCTCATTCTACAAGGGCAACAGCCACTACCACAGCCTTCTTACGAGGAGTGGCAACCAAGGACATTATTGAGGCGGCTACTTGGACCTCCGTGCATACATTTGCCAAGCATTATAATTTACCTCTGTATTCCAGATCCCGAGCAGGGTTTGCCACTGCTGTACTGCAAGGGATCCTAACCACACCATAATCTATTCTTCCTCCTCCCCTAGTTGGCTATGGTATTCTACCCAGTTGTTATGACTGCAGATGCATCCATGAAGGACATAGTACAGTTTTGTACCTACCATAAATGTAGATGTCCGAACTGGATAGCATCTGCAGTCATGATTACCCTCCCTCCTTCCCCTCTGTGGTACTCCTAGGGTATTTACCCTCCTAATAGCTAGCTGGTGGGGGGAGTCTCTTATGGTGTATTTGTTTGTATATATGTACATACATGCTTATTTTTTGTGTTTGCCTTCTATCTTTCTGGAAACATTGGCATTTACCAAAAATTTAGCCTTCCAAGAGGACAACTGGCATCTGGGGCAAGAAACACTGAGGAAAATGGCGTCGGCTGATGCCTTTATACCCGAAGACCAGCAGAGATGACGTCGGGTGAAGTGCGACATCAGCCGAAGCCGGACCCGGACTTTGGAATCCGGCCGACCGAAGGGCTGCCTGACGACAGGACAACCCAGTTGTTATGACTGCAGATGCTATCCAGTTCGGACATCTACATTTATGGTAGGTACAAAACTGTACTTTATCACACATTCCGATGGTTTTACCATATATGAGAGATGTGAAAAGGTTCAAAACCATCATACGGCAAAATTGGCGTATGTAGTTAGTAGATGAGGGTACTACCAACATAGTGGGTAGACAACCACATTTTGCATTTAGAAGTAAGAAAAATCTGAAACAGCAGCTTTGCTATCCAAGGATACCTACTCTGATGGCTAGCGCAGTGAATGGTACCCATAGATGTGGAAAATGCACACAGTGCATTAATATAGATGAATCGAGGTTTTTCAAGCATCCTGAAACAGGGCGTCTATGGGAGCTAAGGAATTCTGTTGATTGCAATACTAAGAATGTAGTGTATGTAGCTCACTGCACAACATGTTTCCATTTCTATGTTGGCAAAACTAACCGTCACCTTAGGGAACGGTTAAGGGATCACCTTTACTGCAATAGAAAAGGGCAACTGTATAGTGCCTTGGCTAAGCATACATTGGATAAGGGGGATGACCATATATTTTTATTTCAGGTTTTACACATTCAGAATGTCAGCAATAGGATGGGGGGACATAGTCAATACTACTGAAAATATGGAAGTAAAATGGATTTTGCATTTAGGAGCACACACAGGTTTGGGTTTGAATGACAGTGTTCTATTGAAGCCAGTGCTAAAATCTAGAAGGTTAAAATAAAAAGAGAAGACTACATAAACACATGCAGGGCTTTGGGTCAATATGACAGTATTTCTTGAGCTGTTTCTAGCATAGATATCACTAAAGACAAGTATTTGTTGAGATGTATGTTTAAAGCATATGTATGTATTAGGTGGACAGCATGTGTATTTATTAGGCAGAATATGTGCATTAAGTTGAGTGTGTACTGCTTATATATATTTTTTTTTAATATAAATGTACATATATTTTTATGCTTATACCCACACACACACAAGCAGTTACTAAATGGGCACAAGCAGTTACTAAATGGGCAATATGAGTATATGTATTTATTCACTGACTTTTTATGTATTTTATTTATATTCATCCACATGTTCTTGTTTTTACATTTTGTGCATTTGGCTTTTAAACAGTGTTTTTCTGACTTCAGCAATTAACTAAGGGCAAAACGTAACCATAGTAATGAATTGATTGCCGAGTGCTGAATTAACTTTGAGTGGTAGGATTGGTTGTTTTAGTAATGAATTAAATTATGTAAGTGCTGTTGCTGTTTGAATGAACTGTCTGATAAAGCAATGGGTTACCACTGTGAAAGCGCTCACCATTTTGTATTAAAAAAGATTTACTTTGTCGTGGTTCAGCTTCTTTATTCCAGCTACCTTCCTACTTGGGCACCTGTGTTTCAACAAGATCTAGTTAGGGTTAGCTGAAGATTTCATTTCCTTGTACAGATCCGACAGCTCCCTCTCCCTGAATCTTCTGGTAAAAGAGGGATACTTCCCCCTCTCCCACCCTGAGAAGTTTTCTGATTCTTTTGAATCTGAGGATGATGATTCATCCACTTTTTTGAGGAGGGTTTACTTGGCTCGTATGGGGATTCTGAGGAGAACCTTGCCTCAGCCTCCTCCCCCAAGACATTTCCTTTGGACAGACCTTGCATACCCTGAGGGAACATTTCAAATAAGCTAAGGACTATCCACAATCCAGGAAGAGGGTTAGGGAATTTCTAAATCTCCCTGTGGATAAACACCTTGTTATTCCTCCTGCCTTAAATGGTGGTGGCTGGTATCTTGCTGGATTCCTCTTTACAACCAGAATCCCTTACCCCACCCCTCAGAAACCTGGCAGATTTTTTACAGGGTTCTGGATTGATTTCCACAATCACTTTTTCAAAAAAACTGTAGCAGATCCTGAAGTGTTGACTCTGGGCCCTAAGGGAGCAGAAGCTACTACTTCCAAAAACTCTACTGACAAGGAAAGCAGAGCCTTACACAGGTTTGGAAAGAAATTCTACACCTCTGCTACCCTTGTCATGAGGGCTTTGAACTACTGGTTTCATGTGAAGCATCAGGAAACCATTTTAGACCAGAGAAACAAAAACTGGTGGAGATTGAAAATAAGGCCCTCTCAAAGGAACTGCTAGACTTGTACAGTGCTTACTGTCAGGTAGTTAAGTACTCCATACACGGCTTCCAGCAGGGCAGCAGCCACAAGATCCATCATTAGAAGGGCATGCCTGGCTGAAGTAACAGTTCCCGAATTATGTCAAATCCAGCCTCCTGGATGCTCCTTTGCACAAAGGCTTTCTTTTTGGTGTCAAGTCTGAGGCCGTCCTTAAGAAAGTGGATAAAGCCAAGTCCATACAAATGATCAAGGACTTTCTTCAGGTCCAAGCTCCTCATTTCAGCCATAATTGCCCTACCCAACCACTGGTCCTTTCCAACCTCCCAGTCTAAACCTTGGACATAGTAGACCTTGAAGGGAAAGGAGCCAAAAGCAACACCAGCATTCAAGATGCGGCAAGCAGGCTCCAATAGGCCTGTAGCATCCCATCTCCAGGGACCCAGCAAGGAGCGATCGTGACTCTTGCATATCACTTAACTCCTCCCTAACCTTCTCCTTCCAGGTTAGGAGGATGGCTGCCCCTTTTTCTCAGGAATTGGATCCTCATTACCAGGGAATACTAAAAATCATTCAAAGTGGTTATGAACTCCATTTCAAACAGCCCCTAATTTAATCCGGTTTCCCAGGTATTCCTTCAAACCAATAGGCAGAGGCTTAAACTAAATACAGCTTCTGTGCTCCCAAAGCTTGGTGGAACCAGTACCAATCTCATTACGAGGAAAAGGCTTTTACTCAAGAATTTTTCTAGTCCCCAGAAAAGAGGGTACCTGGAGGCCAGTTCTGTATCTGTCAAGGCTCAACTGACTTTTGCAGGTCCCAGAATTCAAAATACTACCACTGCAAAACTGTGTCCACGATCTACCCCAACACTTTCATGGTTTATCTTCTTTCTGGATGATGCATACCTCCACATCCCCATTAGAAGATTCTCTGAAGAAGTTCTTGCACTTCAGAACAAGTGTGAGGCCTTATAAATTCTGTACTCTGCCCTTTGTCTTGTCTACTGCACCCAGATTTTTCCCAAAATGCCTAGCCCCAGTGATAGCCTTCTGCAGGACAAAAGGCATTCAGATTTACCCCTTCTTAGAAGGTTGCCTCATTCAGGCATCAGATCTCGAAAACGTCATAGCTGATCATTTGTGCACCCAAAAAATACTAGCTTCAGTGGGGTTCACCATCAATACCCAAACATCTCGGACCATCCCCACAAACAGGATTGTGTTTCTGGGGGCTTTACTGGACTGCTATCTCTTCAGAAGGCCTTCCTTCTTCCAGACAAGGCTACCTTTCTAACTCTGTATTTCAAAAAGCTCCTTGTTAGGAACTACCTCACAGCCAAGACAGTACCTCATAGTCCTGGGTTATATGGCCTGTTGCATGCTTATGATCCCCCTGTCCAGACTATATATGAGGAAACTGCAGTGGTACCTCAGAAATGTGATGCCAATATTCTCAATACCTAAACTACAAGATGAAGCTTCTTCCTTGAGTCAGGAAAGAGTTGACTGGTGGACTCAACATGCTTCCTCAGTCCAGGTCTTCCCTTCAGGTTCATCTCTCCGGGCCGAACTCTAACAACAGATGCCTCAGAAGTCGCCTGGGGATCCCACTACAGCAAATTCCAGACTCAAGGTGGATGAGTCAAAAACATATCAACCTAAAAGAACTAATGGCAATCCAAGGCCTGACGAGACCATTAGTTCTCCTGGTAAAGACAGACAATACCATGATTTGTGGTACATAAAGTGGGGGGACTCGCTTTTGTTGCCTAGCCAGATCTCATTTGCTGCCATTGCGACAAGATGCAGATTTCACATTCTCAGGCTTCAAAGTTTGTGGATTTTTCCTTATTATTGCGGCTCTAATTATGGTCTTGACCAACCTCTGTCTTTTTTCTTCCTTCTAAATATTTGGTAGTTTTTCGCAGGCGTTTGGGCTAATTTATTCCCCTCTCATTCTATTTCCCTCCTCTGCCTTTGGCACACACTATATAGTTTTCTTAACTGTATTTCTGTAGTTTAAAAAAAGAGTTTCTCTCAAATATTTTGGCAGTTTCTCTGGGGTTCCTATTAGAGCAACGAAAATGCATTTTGTTGAATGTGTTTTCATCAACACCTAAACAGTGAACAGGCAAAACAGCAACGCAGCTGTTCAGCGAATTCTTTCTCTGGAAAAGAAGCCGCTTGACCGCTTATTTACTTTGCTGTGTTCTGCACTCTAGTGTGGTCTCAGAGATTCCCTTATCCGGTATAGCTCCCGAGCGTAAATGTGCAACAGGTACTGACTTTAGGGTTAGGGTGCGGGTTAGTGCATATGTTTTAAACTGCTTACTTTTTTTTTTTTTTTTTTTTTTTGCGTTAGATGTATGGTTGAGGTACGTGCATATGTGTTTTCAGCAGTTTACTTTTTTTTGGGGGGGGGGGGGTAGAATTTAGGGTTAAGGTAAGTGTGTTTGGTTTTGGAACAGCGATTTCTTTCCCTAGGAAAGAAATCGCTGTTCTGAGGTGTCAACATTTTCAACTTTCGCTGAAATAGGGTCGATGAAACATCGTTCGCTGTTGTAATATAGACCCATTTTTCTGTAGTATAGGGAACTGTCTGATGTTCTTCGTGTTTCATTGTTGCAGTCATCACACTTGGGTTATTTGCTTGCAGATAGCCCTCAGTTTACCCAAATACCAGAGACTTAGTATTTCTGCGTCAGATGCTGTCACTCCAGGACTGACGTCGGGTTGTCAGGGATATAAAAACAGGCAACCGACGCTATTACATCACTCTTTCTTGCCGAGGAGCCAGAAGCAGTTCGCAAGTGCCGGTCGGCTGCTACCTGAATTTTTATTTTCGAGTTGAATAATCCTGAAGTCTTCTAAATCTAAGTACCCCGTTGGGGAGGCCTTTTTTCTCGCTTTAACTGATGTCAGAAAAAGTTAACAGTTGTCTTGCCTGAGGAAAGCAAATACCTCAGAGTTTTTCATTCTTACTGTCTCACCTGTTTATGCCCAGACCACGACATAACTCGCTGTCGGTTTTGTGCCTTGTTTAACGCCTGAACCATTCATCATCAGGCTCTTTGTTGCTGAATTCTTTCTCTCGATCTCCGTATTCTGAAATGGCTTTGGTAAGCCATCTGAATACCGATATTATGAAAAAACGTAAGGATAAAGACAGACCGCATAGGTACAAAGCTGCCGATGACGCTTCCATTAAGTTAGTCTCCAGTCCGCCGGTACTCAGGGAGGCGCTTTCGCAGCCCCTGATGCCCGCTTCAGTGGATTCGCTGGCCGCTACCGAGACACATTCAGAGTCCGGTATGCCGCAAGACTCTCCCTCGACTATTGAACCTGCGGATGTCTCTACTTTGGATGGGTCTGGAGCCGCTATGCAGGCATCTGCTTCTGAGGCAGTTCTTCGCTCAACCAATGTTCAACTCAAACCGACGACTTCTTTATCTAAAACTACCGAGTTTCTTAGACCTAGAGTATGCACTACACCTAGAAAACCGACGACCAAAGCGCATGCACCTGCTCCCATGCCACAAAGACAAATGCTTAGAATGGCAGAAGACCTTATTATGCTGATTAGGGGAAGTTGGCCTTCCCCTGCTAAGAGAAAGAGGCCAGTCTCCTACAGCTTTTACAGACCAGGAGTCCGATGACTGATGAGGTTTATGATTATGAAGACATGCCTTTATCTGCTTATGAGGATTCAGATGCAGAGGAATCCATTCCCTCTGCCTCCCTGTCAGAGGATTTTTCTTTTGGTGAAACCTTGCATTCCTTAAGAGAGCATTTCCACTGGGAATGCCAAGACTATCCTCAGTCTAAAAACAGACTCTGAGAATTCCTAGAGTTGCCTCCGCACAAGCCTTTAGCAATACCCCCTGTCCTGGATGTTGATGTTTTTATGGAATCCAGTCTTACTCCTGACACTTCCTGCTCCTAGGAAACCAAACGGGTATGACGGAGTACCTGACACTCAAATTTCTTTTCAAGAATCCTACTGCTGACCCAGAGATCATTTCCCAGGGACCTAAAGGTATCAAGTCAACTGCAGCCAAGAATCCCACCTTTTCAGATAGGGATTCCAGAGCTTTGGACAGATTGGGTAAGAAGGTATATACCTCTGCAACTCTTGCTATTAGGGCATTGAATTGTCAGTTTCACATGCTGAAATACCAGCAACATATTATGGAACTTATTAAACAAAAAGTGGCAACCTTTACAGATTGTGCAGAAAATAAAGAATTGCTGGAGCTTATACACTCTGCAAGCCAAGTCAGCAAGCATATTTTGCAATGTGGCTTTGACCCCCTAGAAGCATCTTGCTGGGCATCAGTCACTGGCTCTGTACTGGGAAGACATGCTTGGCTCAAGGAGCAGACCTTGCCAGACCATGTCAAATCAAAGTTACTGGATGCTCCTTGTTACAGACAGTTTGTTTGGCACCAAAGTAGAAGAGGTTCTTAACTCATTCACTCCAGAGCAGCTCAGAAAAAGCTGCCTGCTTAATTCCACCGTAGGAACAACAGTGCAGCCTGAGCTCATTTTCAGATAATCCATTTGTAATGCCATGCAGAAAACAAATTTCTTAACTTTTTAACTATAAGAGCTAGACTAAAAATGTCAACACGAAAGTTGTTCAACAGACACTGACCTTTCCAACAGTGTAAATGTTGATAGTGCATATCAAAGTCATTATTAAATATTTGGCAAGGAATGTTGATATTGTGCATATTTTTTTACCTTTTTGGAAAATCAAAGCACAATATCTTGGTCAATGTACCATGCAGACCCATAACATTTGAATTTAATTTGTTAGTATGAATGTCAGCTTTAAAATGATAACTTAACCATTACTGTGTGATGCTCATTTCTTGAGATATTCACAGAAATATGATTAATATATTATTTCTCATAATTGATGAAGCCTAATATCTCATCACCTGTAACAGACAGAGCCTACATAGCATAGAAGTTGTGCATCTGAATGTCAGCTTCATAATGATGCATCATTTGTGTGATCACCATGCTCCCTTGCAAAGATATGGCCATAATTATTGTAAATGTATAATTTTCATAATCGTACAAGACTAAAACTGTGATATCTGTACATGTGTACAGTGCACAGACACAGTTCTTTTAGTAGCACTGTCTTCAAAATGAGGTATTACTTGGCAAACTGACATGCTCCCTTGCAAAGTTATTTACCAAAATATGAAACAAATCAATTGCCATAACCTAAGTCTGAAACAACCTTTGATATCTGCACATGTGTACAACATACAGGCACCATTCTTTTACCTTGTTGGAATTATCAATACTGTCTTCAAAATGAGGATATTACTTAGCACATTCAGATGCTCCCTTGCAAAGTTATTTACCAAAATATGAAAAAAAATTATAATTTCCATAACCTAAGTCCGAAAAACATTGATATCACTACAGTCTCACAACCTCCTTCAGTGTCAGCATTCTGCCTTACCTATGCCTTTTCTCTTTACATGTGCCCATTCAGCAATGGGCCCAAGGGATCAAGTTCTGTATTACTAAGCCCTTCCTGTCATCTAAACTTTACACATGCCTGATAAAAGCAGAATAAAAATAGTATTGCAGGATGTTTTCTGACACATTAGATTGTACGTGCTAGCACTCTCCTGAAACAATTATTTCTCAGCATCTTCACCAGCTCCTTACCACAGTTATTTTCCAAACTCAGAAAAATATATTTTACACAACACATTTCATAAGAGTTTTACTTACATACTGGTCCCTACTTGGTCATGGGTGTTTTCCATTCTTCTCACAAGCTGTATATTACCAAGCCTGCATAGCTCTCCTTATGCCATTGTGGAGGTCAGTTAAGAACAACGCAATGCCTTCCTCAGTTAGGTGAACGTTATCCCTTCTGAACAGGTGAACATCTTCTGCAGTGATGCTGTCATTACAGATTGTAGATCCACCGACCCTGTGCATCAAGCCATGCATGAACTCATTCTGTTAACATCTGGCCTTGTGCTCTGTCCATTGACTGTTTGCTGTTTTCCATATCTGTCGAAGAATTATGTCAGACCGCACAGAATGACAACGTGGCCACCATGACTGCAGGTGTTCAAAAATTGCTCTGATTTGAAACGTAGCCTTCTGAGTGGTTGACTGATGACATTCCTTCCAATGTGCAGCACAAGGATGTCTGGCTCAGGGTAGATGGAACACTTCTCTTCCAACAAATGCAGTACTTCACTCCAATGCATACCTCTTCTTGCAGTCTAGTATACCTTCACACTGGATGTGGGGAAGTTCAAGTTGTATCAGTTTTCAGTTTTGGAGGCGTGGCTGGCAGCCCAGTGAATGTCAGAATGGCCAAATTCCCACACTAACTTGTCGTTCTCCTGATGGACAAACATGCACAGGAAAGAAATTGCAAACAGATTACTACTGATGTTTGACAGATGTATTGGAAGACTACATATATATGTATATCATATGCATTACCTGGTTAGCCCATCCAAATATTCCATCCTATCCACAGGGGCAGTATTCTTTGCATTAGGGACATAACTGGTGATGATGATAGAGGTACATACCTACTACCCGTGAAAACACCAAATTACACACAATGACTGAAAACATCATAAGATAAAGTCTTACCTTAGCTGAAGTACTGCATGGGTGGACACTGACAAGGGGGCACAGAAAGGGCACATGTAGGGAGAAAAAGCCCGGTAAGGACCACCACTCCACTAATGAACCCAGGGCAGGCATGGAACTTCAGTGGCACTTGAGGGCATCTGATGTGTCCGATACCTGTGCTGGCTACCTGCTCACACTGCTGAGACCACTGCTGTCTCATGACCTCCTTCAGTGTCAGCAGTTTGCCTTACCTCTACCTTTTCTCTTTACATGCGTCCTTTCAGCAATGGACATAAGGGATCAAGGATGGAGGTAATGTAATATAGTGACTGTGTGATACAGGAATTGCTACATGATACGATGTTCACTTGCAGTAGTTCACAAAAATATGAAGCATATAACCACAAATGGGATTTTATTGTATATCAAACAAATTGTAAAAATGACAAAGTGGGGGGTGGCTTGAAATGACTCCATGTAGACCAAAACCCAAATCTGGCTTGTGCATTCATAGGTTCATACTAGGCTATCTGCCCTAGGGCATTTATAAGCCTAGCCAGAGTGTGTGTGGCTTTCACCACCCCTTAGGATGAGAATACTATACCCATTAGTTTGCTGTGCCTCTGTCCAGCAGTGATACAGAGATGATTCCCGGGGTAAACCTACGATCTCCCATCCACTCGTCAAGATTTCTCTTGAACAGAGTCAGTGAGGGGCTCTGCCTCACATGGACTGGGATTCTGTTCCATAGTGTAGGGAGTCTCTGGGTGATGAATCTGTCCCTCCAGCACGTCCTATTTATATCCGTGTTGAGGTTTAAGTCTCTTGCTCTCGTGGCTCTGGTGGATTTGGATTTTTTGAGGTGGAGCATGTCCATTAATTCCGGGTTGGACATGGCCTTGTATGTCAGGCACAGATCACCTCTGAGCAGACGGTATGCGACTGAATAGAGCTGGAGTTTCTTCAGTCGGGCATCGTATGACATATGTTTGAGCCTCTTTATCCTTTTGGTGAGGAACTTTTGGGGTCTTTCCAACTGCTGCAGGTGTCGGGTAAGGTACATTCCGAATGGGGCGTTGTACTCAATCATTGGTCTGATAAGTGAAGAGTACAGGGGTACAATGACCTCTCCTGATCTGGATGTGAATCCCTTCATGATCAGGTGGGCAATGTAGAAGGTCTTCCTAACCACCATCATCAGTGTGATAACTACTTCTACTTATGTGAATTAACAGTGACAGCTGTTGAGTAATTCCTGAAAAGTGATAATGACTCAGTGCTATATTTAAACTTTTATTGTTAATGTGATATGATAATGACCTGCATTTCATTACTGCAAAGTTATGCATGCTCAGAGGTGATAACTGCTGAACATAACCTGTTGAGTAGGCATTCATTATATTACCTTGTGCAGCTGTTATGTAACACACTTATTATGCAACACACTTATCTTTTAGGAGGAGACCTGAGTAATTCAGTAAAAATAGTATAACTCTTAATGTTATGTAGCCCAATCTCGCCTTCATTCTTACTCCTGGGTTCTGCTCTGACTCTGCCATACTCTAGCTCAAAGTCTTCACTTGGCTCGTGGCATCCCACCATGCAACAGGCCCATTCCCCAGATCTAGTTTGCCGGTTGCTACGCTCAGACGTGGTCTCGCTTTTGGCCGTGGCTAAGTATACTTTTTCTAAAGTTTTGGATATTTATCATAAAAAGCTATTTTCATAGCTACTGTGTGCATTTTTCTCTGGTTGGTTGTGTGGACTTTTTCGTTGGCCGTTTTTTTGGTATCCCATCCACTCCCTTTTTTCCCACGGGCTAGGCCCGTTTCAGTTAGAGGACCTAGTCCTCCCCATTATTTTTCATGTGGTCTCTTTGAGTTGTGCTTCTGTTACTTGTAACTTCTTTAGTGTTTTTGTCATCTGATAGTGGTGTTAATCCTGTCTTTATTTCCCCTGGGCTAGGACCGTTTAAATTAGAGGACCTAGTCCTCCCTGTAGTTTATGTTCCTGTCTGTTACTAGGCCATTTTTAGTTAGAGGCTCTAGTTTCCCGTGTGGGGTTTAGTTAGGTCTTTTGTGTGTACATGTGGATGTCCTTCATGGATGCATCTGCAGTCATAACAAGTGGGTTGTCCTGTCGTCAGGCAGCCCTTCAGTCGGCCGGATTCCAAAGTCCGGGTCCGGCTTCGGCTGATGTCGCACTCCACCCGACGTCATCTCTGTTGGTCTTCGGGTATAAAGGCATCAGCCGACGCCATTTTCCTCAGTCTTTCTTGCCGTGGCACCAAGCAGAAGCTGTTCGCAAGTGCCGGTCGGTCGGATCCAGAGATTACTTCTACCGAATACTACCGAAGACTTCTAAAGCTAAGTACCCGTTGGGGACTCTTTCTTGCCTCAGCCGATGTCAGAAAAAGTTAACAATTGTTTAAACTGTGGGAAACAAATACCTCATAAAGATTTCCACTCTTACTGTCTGCCTTGTTTAGGCCCAGCCCACGACCTAGCAGCCTGTTCGCCTGTGCTTCTTTCAACCGACGAACCCTTAGGCGTCGTGCGGAGTTCGCAGAACAGGTTTTCGGTGCTGATATTGCGTACATTATGCCGCCGGATCCTCCGACTACCCAATCTGGCAAAACGCAAAGATAAAGACCAACACTCGGTCCGCGGTTTCGGCCGAAACCATGGTCAAGCAAATCATGAGTGTCTCGGTTTCGGCGAAACCGAGAAAACTGAACAAAGTACAGCTGAACCTATTCCTACAACTGAGGCCCCTGCTACAACTCTTGAAACGACTTCAGAAATTTTACCCACTACGGTGGTTGACTTATCAGACACCATCCCTTGGATGTTTCTACCCCAGCACGTGGTGCTGCTAGGCCTCCAGCAGCCATGTCCATTAAGGCCTTCGCCAGGGCTAAAGCAGCCAAGATTACTAAAACAGTGCCTGTTAAACCACCCCATCCAGGCCCTCTTCTAGTTCTCAAATGCTTACTTTGGCAGAAGATTTAATTTCTTTAATTAGAGGATCTCAATCTCACCCAGACAGGGCCTCTCAGCCCCAGAGAAGAGACCTAGGGCAGAGCCCCCGAGCCAGTGTCCTCTGATGATTCTGCTGATGAATCAGACATAACTGACCAGCCAGAGGCTCCTTCTCCAATTTTGAAGATTCTGATGCTGAAGAATCCATCCCAGCTGCTTCCCCACCAGAAGAATTCTCCTTTGGGGAAACCTTGCATGCCATGCGAGAACAGTTCCAATGGCAGCAACACGATTTTTTCAGACTCCAGAAAAGACTTAGGACCTTTCTGCACCTCCCTCAGCACAGGCCCTTAGCTATACCCCTGTTCTCTCTGTGGTGGATGATGCTTTCAATGATGTTTGCTCCGCTCCAGATTCTTTACCCCAGCCCCTGCCAAACCAGACAGATTTTACAGGGTGCCAGATACTCATCACCACCTTTACAAGGCTCCACTTGCAGACCCAGAAACTATATCCCAGGGCCCCAAGGCAGTAGCCGACCATAGCTAAAACCCTATTCCTTCTGAAAGGGAAGCAAGGTCATTAGACAGATGGGGTAAAAGGTCTACACTTCAGCTACTCTCTCAGCTAGAGCTTTAAACTGTCAGTTTCACATGATACAATACCAAGAGTTTATGCTGGATCAGTTAACTAAAAAACTAACCACTGATGAATCTCTTGATAAGAAATATGTATTAGAGATGGTAAATAACATACAACAGGTTAGCAACCATTCCTTAAAATGTGGCTATGATGCACTGGAGGCTTCATTTAGATCAGCCATGACAGGCACAGTGATAAGAAGGCATGCATGGCTAAAGGAACAAGCTTTACCGGATCATGTTAAAGCTAAGTTGCTAGATGCTCCTATGGACAAGACAAGTTTGTTTGGTACATCTGCCCAGCAGGTTATGAAGAAAAGGCAAAATCTGTTCAAACTGTTAAAGATTTCTTGCAGGTTCAACCCCCAAGGTTTAGCAGGAACTGGCCTGCCAAAAATTGGTCCTTTCCTGACTCCACAAAATTTCAAAGGGGCAGGAATAGACGTTCCAGAGGCAGAAACCAATCCAGAGGAGGTGCCTACAGAGGAAGACAGTGGCAAGGTAACAACAGAGGCACAGACACAGCCACTGCCACTACATCAACACAACCACAGTGACTTAACCCTAAATCCGCCTACCAGGGAACAAATAGCAGCTCCTCTAGGCGGAAAGTTAACCTTATTTTCAAAGAACTGGCACTACATAACAAAGGACAAGTGGATTTTACAAACCATAGATCAAGGTTACGGTTTCACTTCCACACTTTTCCAGTCAAAAGAGGAATGCCAAATCTACCTCCAAATCAAAAACAGAGGCTCTACGCCAGATAATGGAGTTAGCAAACATGAGAGCTGTGGAAAGAGTGCCAACAGCAGAGCAAGGAAAGGGGTTCTACTCCAGACTATTCCTAGTTCCAAGAAAGGAAAAAAGTTGGAGACCAATTCTCAACCTGTCCACCTTAAATACATACATCATTGTCCCAAAATTCAAAATGCTGACCCTACAGCAACTTCTTCCCATGCTGGGCAAGGAGTCTTGGCTGGTAACTCTAGATCTCAAGGAGGCATACCTGCACGTCCCCATTCGACCAATCTGCAGAAGATACCTCAGATTTCTTGCAGGATCAGAGCACTATCAATTCTCAGCATTGCCTTTTGGCTTATCTACTGCCCAGAGTATTCACAAAATGCCTGGCATCAGTAATCGCCCATTGCAGACTTCAGGGAATTCAAATTTACCCATACCTGGACGACTGCCTGCTACAAGGGGACAACAAAAGCAAGCTGACAACAGATTTACAAAGGGTCATTTACTTGCTACAAGCACTGGGATACACAGTCAATTTACAAAAGTCAAGGCTGATACCATCCCAAACAAGGACATTCTTGGGCGGAATTGGACACAGTAAAACAAATGGCATTCCTGACTACAGAAAACAAAAAGAACTCCCTCTATACTTCTTGGCACTAACAAAACTGAACAAGTTAACAGCAAGAAAAGTACTGCAGGCCTTGGGCTTCATGGCATCATGCATAATCTTGGTTCCATTTGCCAGACTACATATGAGAAAACTACAGTGGTACCTAAAGAATTTATGGTCCCAACACAGACACAGTCTAGAAACAGAAATCCCACTAATTCCATGCTTAAAACAGGAGTTCCTATGGTGGGCTCAGGCATGCCAGTCAAACCCAGGCCTACCCTTTCGCAGATGTCAAGCAAGCCAGACCATCACAACAGACGCTTCAGACCTAGGATGGGGGCCCACATGCTGGACAAATGCGTGCAAGGATTGTGGACACAGGATCAACTTCAACTGCACATCAACCTAAAAGAAATGCTGGCAGTAAAACTGGCAATCCAAAAGTTCAAACCATTTCTCAAAGAGGGCCAGTTGATGATAAGGACAGACAACACCACAGTCATGTGGTACATCAACAAACAGGGAGGCACTCATTCATACCCCTATGCAGAATGACCTTGGAGCTGTGGACCCTGGCACTCAGCTACAACATCCAGTTACAGGCAATATTTGTACCAGGGAAAGACAATACCCTAGCAGACATATTAAGCAGAACCACTTCGGATGCCCACGAATGGAAGCTTCACCCGGACATCTTCAAGACCATCTCAAAGAAATGGGAATTGCCACACATAGACCTATTCGCATCACCTCTCAATCACCAGCTCAAAAATTCTGCACAAGGACATTCCACCCATTAGCATGGAAAGTGGATTCGCTCTCTTTCAACTGGAAAGGCCTAACAGCATATGCATTCCCGCCTCTTCCTTTGATACACAAGGTACTACTGAAAATCAAGGAAGAACGTCCAAGGATAATCCTGATAGCTCCAAACTGGCCAAGACAACACTGGTACCCACTACTGAGGAGCATGTCTCGAACAATATGTGGACAATTCCCTGATGCCTTTGATGTTAACGCAGAACAACTACAGCATCATACATCCAAACCTAAAAACCTTGCAACTGACTGCATGGAACATCACATAACAGCAGCTATTCCAGAACTTTCCCAAAGAGTTAAAGACATTATTCTTGAAGCACGCAGACCTTCAACAAGAAGGAACTATGCTGGAAAATGGAAAAGGTTTGTCATCTGGAGTACGGAAAGAGGAAAAGATGTGTCAAACATAGATATGCCTAACATTCTGGAGTATCTGGCGAACTTCTTCATTCAGGCCTGTCCTACTCCTCCATCAAGATACATGCATCAGCTATTTCAGCAGAATACAGCTTTGATACACCTGTTTTTTCGCACCCTTTGCTCAGGCAATTCCTCAGAGGAATCAAGAATGTAAAACCTCCAAGGAAACCACCATTACCAGCTTGGGATTTAAACTTTGTGCTAGAAAAGTTGACACTAGCACCCTTTGAACCAGCAGCAACAGCAGACCTACAACACCTGTCATGGAAAACTGCTTTCCTACTGGCAATTATTTCAGCAAGGAGGGTTTCAGAACTGCAGGCCTTAATGGCAGTGCAACCCTTCCTAATCTTCCACCAAGATAGAGTGTCCATGAGGACTAATCCTACATTTATGCCTAAGGTGGTATCCAGAGTATCTTTAAACCAGGCAATCCACCTACCTACCTTCTTTCCCAACCCACAAAACAGAGGGGAAAGAATACTGCATACCTTGGATGTACATAGACAGCTACGCTACTACTTGGACAGAACAAAAAATAGCAGAAAGACTGACCAACTTTTTGTAGCCTATGCAACAGGAAGGGAAGGAAAAGCTATTTCCAAACAGACAATCTCCAAATGGATAGGAAATTGCATACGATTCTGTTACTCCTTCCATGGAAAACCAATTCCACAGAACATAAGACCTCACTCTACAAGAGCAACAGCCACTACCACAACCTTCTTACGAGGAGTGGCAACCAAAGACATTATTGAGGCGGCTACTTGGACCTCCGTGCATACATTTGCCAAGCATTATAATTTGCCTCTATATTCCAGATCCCGAGCAGGGTTTGCCACTGCTGTACTGCAAGGGATCCTAAACACACCATAATCTACTTTTATCCTCCTCCCCTAGTTGGCTATGGTATTCTACCCACTTGTTATGACTGCAGATGCATCCATGAAGGACATAGTACAGTTTTGTACCTACCATAAATGTAGATGTCCGAACTGGATAGCATCTGCAGTCAGGATTACCCTCCCTCCATACCCTCTGTGGTACTCCTAGGGTGTTTACCCTTCTGATAGCTAGCTGTTGGGGGGGAGTCTTTTATGGTGTATTTGTTTGTGTATATGTACATACATGCTTATTGTTGTGTTTACCTCTATCTATTTGAAAACATTGGCATCTACCCAAATTTTAGCCTGCAAGAGGGCTACTGGCATCTGGGGCAAGAAACACTGAGGAAAATGGCGTCGGCTGGTGCCTTTATACCCGTAGACCAACAGAGATGACGTCGGGTGGAGTGCGACATCAGCCGAAGCCGGACCCGGACTTTGGAATCCGGCCGACTGAAGGGCTGCCTGACGACAGGACAACCCACTTGTTATGACTGCAGATGCTATCCAGTTCGGACATCTACATTTATGGTAGGTACAAAACTATACTTTTTGCAGCTTGTCTGTGTGTGTGTACTCCTTGTACAGTATGCCTAAGGATTCTAAGGAACACAGGCCTTCGGGCTTTAAGAAGTGTATTGAATGCAACAATAAAATGTCTTTGACTGATGGGCACTCCGTGTGCATGTACTGCTTGGGGGCTATTCACCTCCAAGAGTCCTGCTTGTTTTGTCATTCCTTCAGTCCCTGCGTGCTACAGGAGAGGAAGAACAAGCTCATCCTGAAAGGACTGCTTAAACACTCTTCGAGGAAAACTTGGCTAAGTCTTCCAGTGCCATATCCTCTCAAGCTAAAAATGACAAAAAGATGAAGCGCTCTCCGGCTCAGTCTTTTTCTTCAGAGCCGCCAGAGAAAGTTGCTAGAACAGCTTGTCCTCCTTCGGCTCCATTGGCTTTGGTGCCGACAGAAGGTGGAGTATTGACTAAGTCTGTATCGGCTCCCAGCCTTTCAGAGCCGGTCATGGATATTTTGGTTTGGAGCCAGTCTCCAGTTCAACCAGGTTCTCCTTCATGTCAGTCTCCCTCTGTAGGGAGATCAAGATCTCCAACTATATCCTCCAGGTCCTCGAGGTCCTATTCCGATGATGTAGATAAGAGTGGTGAAGAAACTGCTTCAGTCATTGGTGCTGGCCAAATTGATTTTGGCTCTGACCCAGTCAACTCCAGAGACCATGGCCCCTTCATTTGTTGTTCCTCCTCCGAGCCTTTATTAGCCCTCGGAGCCAGAGTTGTTGGTTCCGTTAGGTCGGTTCCAGTAGCTTCACCTGGCCTCTCAGTTCCGATTTCCACTCTGACCCAGTCCGTTCTGTCCACGGGGTCGAGAGTCCACAGTTCCCCGGTCGGACCCGAGGGGGAAGGCTCAGATCGATCTTCATCTGTTCCGAGCCTTCCTCTCGGTGCTTCATCTCGGGTGAGCTTGGACCCGACATCTGCTTCAGACCTCATCTCCTCTGCGCCAAGGGCTACAACTGTATCCTCTATGGTTAGTCTACCTTCGGAGCTGGGGGGGGATCAGCCTTCGATGTTATGAGGAGTGTACTCGCCAGGTCGTCAGCTGCATCCTATGGCACAGACACTCTGCTCCCTCCGGCACCCGTGTCAGTTTCAGATCATCCTGTATTCATGGGCAGCAGTGACCCAAGGCCTCAGGATACCTCCATGAGTGATCCCCAACTTTCTGACGTCTCCCCAGAGTTTTTGCCTGAGGAGCCTGCCAGAAAGAAATTGTGTAAGAGGAAACACTTCGACTCCCCGGATGAGTCTCTCATGTCGGACACCGACCTCGAGGAGTCAGAGAGGGGTCCCCCAGGTCATCTTCTGAAGATCTCTTTTTCAGATATCCTGGAGATATTGACGCAGAGAGGCGGCTGGCCCTCAAAATCCCCTCCTGATGAGGAGTCCGGTGTTCCTGAAGGCTTTCGGGTCTCAACCTTCCACCTCTTGGGTGTCTCCCCCTTTCGATGAGCTACTAGATCTCGTCTGTTGAAAGGTGTGGAAAACTCCTGACACTGTGGAACCGGTCCCTAGGAGACCCAATAAGTTTTTGTCCGCCTCCACATACAAGGAATATCTGACAAAAGGCGTTCCAGTAGATGCCATGGTGGTGGCAGCAGTCACCAAGAAGGAACTTGCTGAAACTTCGTCTACCGTCCATCCACCTAGCAAGGAGTCCCAGGCCATGGACAGGTATGGGAAGCGTGTGTTTACCTCAGCGGCCTTTACTCTGTAGTCGTTGAGCTACTTGACGCATTTTAAAAGGCTCCAAAGAGATCACCTAAAAGAGCTAGGAGATTCTCTACAGGTTAACGTTTCTGATGCCATGGCACAGAAGGTCAGTGCACAGATGTCTACCCTAAATTCCCATATGAACTCCTCCATGAGGCTGATCTCATACACAGCTGACTGAGTGAGCAGAGCAGCGGGTTACGGAGTCGCTCTTAGAAGACACTCCTGGATGCGCCTGTGTTACTTCGCGGAGGCCTTCAAGTCTGCGTTCACCAACGCACCATTCGACGGTTCATAGTTATTTGGAACCAAGATGAAGGACACGCTCACTAGGTGCGAGCAGGAAGGAAAAACCCTGTCTGCTGTGGGCGTCTGTTTTTCCATGCCTTCTAGACCTTACCCCATGGGCCAGAAGGGTGGGAAAATGTGGTTCAGGAAGTCGCAGAGGTTTTTTCAGGACGCAGAAAGTGATTCCCCCTCCAGAGGCAGGGGAGGGGTTGGAAATTCAGGTAGACTCCACCCTAGAGGCAGCGGAGGCCTGCATAACCAGGGGGACCGTGATTCCTTTCGTGGTTCTCCCTACCAGTGCTTCTGAAAGGAGGCCCAACTGTGTGTCTCTGGAGCCGGTTGGGGGTCACATTTCTTTATTCCCAGAAGCCTGGCAAGACGTCACCCAAGACGAGTGGGTTTTAAAGATAATTTCCAGAGGTGGTTATATTCCCTTCTCTTCTCCTCCCCTGCCAACCAAGAGAATTCCAGACGTTCCACCTGGTCAAAGGGATTCTGCAACTTTGGAAATAAAAAAGTTGCTTTCAAAGAGAGCCATCCAGAAGGTCCCCGCAGACCAAGAAGGATTAGGGACTTACTCCAGATTCTTTTTGGTGCCGAGAAGAACAGGGGACCTAGATCCATCTTGGATCTCAGCCGAGTGAACCTACATGTACAAAAGTCAAAGTTCCGCATGGTCACCTTACAGTCAATACTCCCTCTGTTAGGGAAAGATGTGTGGATGTGCTCCATCGACCACAAAGATGCTTACTACCATATCAAGATGGATAGGGCATCAGGAAGTCTGCTACGCTTCCGGCTGGGAACCAGTCATTTTCAGTTTTGCGCCCTGCCCTTTGGTCTCACCACAGCCCCCAGGGTGTTCACCAAATGCATGGCAGTGGTAACGGCTCACTTGAGACGTCAGGGATTTCAAGTGTTTCCGTACCTGGATAACTGGGTCCTTTCTACCACCACCAGGCAGCTTCTGTTGCAGACCAGGTATGCCACCATTACACTGTGCCAAAGGTTGGGGATTACTCTAAATTGGGAAAAAAATCTGCTTTGTTGCCCTCGCAGCGTGTCACTTTTATCGGCGCCGAACTAGATACAATGCTCATGAGGACCTTCTTACCAGAAGAGAGAATTCAGGCTCTATAACAGCACATGTTCTTCGTGTTTCACTGTTGCAGTCATTACATGTGGGTTATCCTGCTGGCAGGTTGCCCTCAGTCGGCCTGAATTCCAAAGTCTTGGATCCTGCTTCGGTTGCTGTCACTTCTTCCCTGACGTCAGGTCGTCAGGGGTATAAAAGATGCAGCCGAAGCCATTTTATTCAGTCTTTCTTGCCGCACGGTGCCGGAAGCAGTTCACAAGTGCCGGTCGGCCATCTCCTGAGATTTTTGTGTTTTGAGTTTCAGATCCGAAGTCTTCATTAAAACCCCCGTTGGGGAAACTTTTTTCTTGCTCCAGACCGATGTCAGGAAAAAGTTAATAATTGTATTTCTTGTGGGAAGCAAATACCTCATAAGGACTTTCATTCTTACTGTATTCCTTGCCTAGGCCCTGACCACGACGTTGCTAGTTGTCGGTTTTGTGCTAGATTTAACCAATGCACTATTAAGCGTCGGTACGATTTTGCATTAAGCTATTTTGGGCGAAGATTTAATTATACAATGTTGTCGGATAGCCATCTGACTACCGGAGTTCACAAAAAACGCAAAGAAAAAGACAGGCAACCGAGGTCCAAAACTGACTAAGCTTCTCCTAAGCAAGTTGCTGGTGCTCAGTGAGGCGCTTTCGCAGCCCCTGATGCCCGCTACTTTAAAGTCGCAGGCCGCTACCGACTCCCACGTGGAGTCGGCCAGGCCGCAGAAACTCAAGGTATTGGAGCCTCGGAGATTATTCTCTCAGATGGGTCCGGAGCCGCTGAGCAGGCATCAGCTTCTGAGGGTGTATTCAGACCTAAACAATTATATATTAATCCGATTTCAAAGACTAAAACACCTTTAAAGACAAAGAAGCAAGTTCACCAGCCATAAGGACAGGCCTCCATGCCCAAAAAACAGATGCTCAAAATGGCCGAAGACTTAATTACCTTGATCAGGGGTTCCCATCCTCCTCCTGATAAGAGGCCTAGGCAAGAGACAGACTATGAATCTTCAGATCAGGTTTCCATTTCTTCTGATCAGAAATATTCTCTTCCCCCCATGAGGCTTCTGATGCTGAAGAATTGATTCCTTCAGCTTCTCCTCCAGAGGACTACTCTTTTGGGGAAATCTTGCATACCATGAAGGGAGCACTTCCACTGGGAGAGCCAAGATTTTTCATAATCTAAGAAAAGGCTCAGAGACTTCCTTTTACTTCCTCAACACAGGCCTCTAGCTATTCCACCTGTGTTGGACATTGTAGAAGATGTGTTCTCGGAGTCCAGTCTGACCCCTGACTCTCTGCCTCCAGCTCCTGTTAAGCCGGACAGATACTACAGGGTCCCTGACTCTCGCAAATTCCTTTTCAAAAACCCTACTGCAGACCCAGAAACTATTTCTCAGGGTCCAAAGGGGGGGGTCAAGGCTTCTACTGCAAAAAACCCTACCCCTCTGATAGGGATTCTAGGGCTCTGGATAGATGGGGAAAAAAGATTTACACATCTGCTACTTTGGCTGTAAGGGCCTTAAATTGCCAGTTTCATATGTTCAGATATCAGCAATATGTTATATCACTGCTTAAACAGAAAATGTTGATAAATTCTGAATGTGCAGAAAACAAAGAAATGCAGAATTTATTGCATGCAGCTGAACAAGTTGGAAAACATACTTTGCAATGTTGTTTTGAGTCTCTGGAGGCCTCCTGCAGTGCCGCTGTTACGGGTTCTGTCATTAGGAGTCATGCTTGGTTAAAAGAACAAAAGCTGCTTGACCATGTTAAAGCAAAATTATTAGATGCTCCTTTACAACATGATACCTTGTTTGGTGTTAAGGAAAATGGAAGACAAAGCTAAATCTGTGCAGATGGTCAAGGATTTCTTACAGGTACAGCCACCTAGATTTAGCAGACACTGGTCTACAAAGAATTGGTCCTTTCCAGTCTCAGACAGACCTCAAAGGGGCAGATCCAGACACCCTAGAGGCAGATCACAGCCGCAAGGATCCTACAGGTCTAAGCAGTGGAGTGCCTCTACCTCCAAAGATGGAGAGGACAAATCACAGTCATACAGGAAACAGTCCCAATGACTTCCTCCTGCCTGCACCATGCACTTATCTTCTGGCAGAACCCTTAGAGGGAAAACTAACACTTTTTTCTCAAAAACTGGCACATTATAACGCAGGACAAATGGGTTCTAGACATAGTGTCTCAAGGCTACAAGTTTCATTTCCATACCCTACCAAGGGCAAACGGTTGGCCAGACCTGCCAAAAAATCAATGGGCAGAGGCTCAAAAACAAGTTGCAGCTCTCATGGGCATGAGGGCTATTCAACAAGTGCCTCAGCAAGTGCAGGGACAAGGATTTTACTAGACTATTCTTGGTACCCAGAAAGGACCAAGCATGGACCTATCTATTCTAAACACTTACCTGGATATACCAAAATTCAAGATGTTGACCTTACAGCAGCTTCTGCCCATGCTGGGCAGCAAGGCTTGGCTTGTGACTTTAGACCTAAAAGAGGCATACCTGCATGTCCCAATCAGACAAACATGCAGACGATTCCTCAGATTCAAGGCTGGCTCAAAGCATTACGAATTCTCTGCACTGCCTTTTGGCTTATATACTGCACCCAGAGTCTTCACACAGTGCCTGGCACCAGTAATTGCTTACTGCAGACAAAGAGGAATACAAATATATCCTTACTTGGACGACTGCCTCATACAAGCAGAGAACAAGGACATTCTGCTACAGCATCTGACATTTGTGATAAGAGTTTTAACATGCCTAGGGTACACAGTCAACAAAAAGAAATCAAAACTAGTACACTCTCAAGAGATAATATTCCTGGGTGCAAGCTTAAATACAACTGCCCAGATGGCTTATCTCACTCCAGACAAACAAAGGCAACTGACTACCTATTTCAAGGAAATGGCAACAAACGCCCAGTTATCTGCAAGAAAATTCTGCAGGCTATGAGCTTCATGGCATCCTGCATCTTACTAATTCCATATGCAAGACTGCATATGAGGAAAATTCAATGGTACCTAAAAAGTGTTTGGATGCAACATTGCCACAGTCTGGAAACAATGATTACTCTAATACCCTGCCTGCAACAGGAGTTTCGATGGTGGGCAAAGGCTTGTCACCAAAACCATTCTCACTACCCCCAGCCAGGCAGAGCCTAACGACGGATGCATCAGATTATGCCTGGGGGGCACACATGGCAGGAAGAGGCTTTCAGGGCACCTGGTCCACGAACCAAAAGCATCTACATATCAATCAAAAAGAGATGCTAGCTGTTCAAAATGCCCTGACAGCCTTCAAGGACCTACTTCATCCGGGACAACTACTGATAAAGACAGACAACACCACGGTCATGTGGTACATAAACAAGCGGGGGGGGGCACTCATTCCTATCCCCTGTGCAGACTAGCCATGGCTTTATGGGACACAGCATTGACTTAGCAAGTTCATCTGCAGGCGCAATTCCTGCCAGGAAAGGAAAACACTCTGGCAGACGAACTAAGCAGAAACCTCATGGATCGCCACGAGTGGCACCTGGATCCACAAGTCTTCAGCATGATAACAAAGAAATGGGGACGCCCGGACATAGATCTATTTGCCTCTCCTCAAAACAATCAACTAAAAAGATTCTGCACAAGGACTTATCACAGACAAGCTTGGAAAGTGGACGCCTTATCTTTCAACTGGACAAACCTATCAGTATATGCCTTTCCTGCACTACCTCTCCTCCCCAAGGTGGTACTAAAGGTCAGGCAGGAGAAACCAAAAATGATTCTGATTGCCCCAGACTGGCCACGCCAGTACTGGTATCTGATCTTAAGGAACTTGTCCCAATGCCCAGCCTGGACCTTACCTCAAATACCTCATCTACTGTCCCAGCAAAACAATTGGATTCTGCACAGCCAACTCAGGACCCTAAACCTGGCGGCATGGCAGATAATGTAACCATACAAACCAAACCTCTCAGTAAAGCTGTGATGGATGTCACTTTAGAAGCCAGAAGGCCTAGTACTAGAAAATCCTATGCTGGGAAATTTGCGCTTGGAACCAGGCTCAAGGAACTGATACAGCTGTCTCAAATATTCCTCAGATTTTGCAATACTTTACTGAGATGCTGGACAAAGGCCTATCTTTCTCATTAAAATCCATGCCTCTGCCATTTCAGCTCATTACAATACAGAGCCACCACTCTTTTCTCATCCTTTATTAAGACAGTACCTCAGAGGAGCCAAAAACTTAAGACCTCTAAGGAGAACGCCAATACCTGCATGGGACCTCAATTATGTCTTGGAAAAACTCACCTTACCTCCTTTTGAGCCAGCTGCTACTGCAGATATAAAATTCTTATCTTGGAAAACAGCTCTGCTCCTAGCAATAACTTCTGCAAGACGAGTTTCAGAGCTACAGGTTCTCATGGCCGTGGAACCCTTTATCATTTTTTATCCAGACAGGGTCTCTCTGAGAACAAACCCTACATTTATGCCTAAGGTGGTATCCAGTGTAGCCCTTAACCAAACTGTTCATTTTCCAACCTTTTATCCAGATCCACAGAACAAGGGGGAGAAAATTCTGCATTCTTTGAACGTACACAGACAACTTAGATTCTACTTGGACAAAACTAAAGTTTTCAGAAAGACAGCACAATTACTAGTGGCATATGCCACAGCATCACAAGGAAAGGCCATCTCCAAGCAGACTATTTCAAAGTGGATAGGTCACTGCATTCGTTTCTGCTACTCACAGCATGGCAAACCAGTACCTAAGGGCATTAGGCCACATTCAACCAGAGCTGCAGCCACTTCTGCAGCCTTTCTCAGGGGAGTACCAACCAAAGACATTTTAGAGGCTGCCACTTGGACTTCAGTGCATATCTTTACAAAACATTACAATCTGCCTCTTTACTCTAAATCCAGGGCAGGCTTTGCCACTGCAGATGTTCATCGTGCATACAGCTGCAGTAATCACAGATGGGTTTTCAGCCGTCAGGCGGTCCCTCGGTCGGCCGAATTCCAAAGTCTTGGTCCGGCGTCGGTTGTCGCTTACTCTTCCGATGTCAGGAAGGCCAGAGTATATAAGACACAGCCGACGCCATGTTCTTCCGTCTTTTTTGCCGCGCGGTGCCCGAAGCAGAAGCAGTTCGCAAGTGCCGGTCGGCCAGCTCCTGAATTACGAAAAGATTGGAACCGAAGTCTTCATTAAAGCTAAGTACCCCGTTGGGGAAACTTTTCTTGCCTCAGACCGATGTCAGAAAAAGTTAATAATTGTATTTCTTGTGGGAAGCAAATACCGCATAAGGATTTCGATTCCCTTTGCATACCTTGTTTGGGCCCAGACCACGACGTCTCAGGCTGTCGCTTTTGCGCTACTTTCAATAAACGCACTATCAAGCGTCGGGCGGAGTTCGCCCAACACTACTTTGGTAAAGCTTTTGATTATAAAATGTCGTCGGACACTCCGACTACCGTTTTGTCCAAAAAACGCAAGGAAAAGGACCGACACGCGAGGCCAGCGGTCCCCGCAGACACCACGCCAAAACAGGCTACACATGGTCCGGTTCTCAGCGAGACACCTTTGCAGTCCCTGACTACCGACGACACTCCTTTGGCGGTGTCCTCTGTACCCGAAACCGCTGGGTCCTCGGCCCTTTCCCAGACTACAACCGAAGCCCCTGCTAATGTGGACAGGTCCACCTCCACCCATGGTGTATTTAGGCCCTCATCTTCTTTTTCAATTAAGGCCTTTACTAAATCCAAAGCAGCCAGGCATCCCACGAGGCCTGTTGCACAGGGCCCATCTCCTGGACCCATGCCTAAGAAACAGATGCTTAAAATGGCTGAGGATTTAATTACTCTTATCAGAGGTTCTCAGCCCCCTCCTGACAAGAGACCCAGAGTGGAGGAAGAATCTCCCTCTTCTGATCAGGGATCCATTTTATCAGAACATTCTGATGCAGAGGAACACTCTTACTCCCCTTTTGAGGATTCGGATGCAGAACAGTCCATTCCTTCTGTATCCCCTCCTGAGGATTTTTCTTTTGGGGAAACCTTGCACACCTTGAGGGAACACTTCCATTGGGAAGGCCAAGACTTTTCAGATTCCAAGAAAAGACTTAGGGAATTTCTTTGGTTACCTCAGCACAGACCTCTGGCTATACCCCTGTTTTAGATGTACTGGATGATGTCTATTCGGAGGCTTGCCTTAACCCTGATTCTCTGCCTCCTGCACCAGTAAAACCTGATAGGTATTACAGAGTACCCAGCTCTCACCAATTTCTCTACAAGGGCCATAATGCTGACCCTGAAACCATTTCACAAGGCCCCAAGGGATTAAAGGCCTCCACTGCCAAGAATCCACTTCCTGCAGAAAGGGAATCCAGATCTCTAGAAAGGTGGGGTAAAAAGGTATATACCTCGGCCACCCTAGCCATGAGGGCCTTAAACTGTCAGTTTCATATGATTAAATATCAACAGTACCTGTTATCACAATTAAGGAACAAAATGTCTCAACCTGAACAACCAGATTTAAAAGAGTTACAGGATATGATGCATAGTGCGGAGCAAGTGGGTAAACACACCTTACAATGTGGTTATGATGCTCTAGAGGCTTCCAGTAGAGCAGCTGCTACAGGATCAGTCATTCGCAGACATGCCTGGCTTAGGGAACAAATTTTGCCTGATCATGTGAAAGCTAAACTTCTTGATGCTCCTTTACAAAAGGATGTACTATTTGGAACTAATGCTGAGGAGATACTACGGAAAATGGAAGAAAAAGCCAAATCTACGCAAACTGTCAAAGCTTTCTTACAGGTCCAACCACCACGTTTTAGCAGAAATTGGCCTTCAAAGAACTGGTCCTTTCCAGCCACTGACAAGCCCCAAAGAGGTAGATACAGACGCACAAGGGGCAGAGGGCAATCACAAGGATCATATAGAGGCAGACAATGGCAATCTCCAGCACCAAGAGGTGGTGAAGACAGTGCACAACAATACAGGAAGCAGACCCAATGACTCCCTCATTTCCATGCCAAGCAAGTCTCAGCTGGCAGCACCTTTGGGAGGGAAACTAGCATTATTTGCAAGCAATTGACATATTGTCACAACAGACAAATGGATACTGGACATTATAAACAGAGGCTACAAATTTCAATTTCACACACTTCCCAAAATGAGAGGCATGCCAAACCTGCCACAAAATCAAAGGGCAGAGGCACAATTGCAAATTTCAAAGTTCCTAAACATGAGAGCTATACAAAAGGTACCTACCCACCAACAAGGTCAAGGTTTTTATTCAAGACTTTTCCTGGTACCAAGAAAAGGAACCGACTGGAGACCCATACTGGACTTATCCATCCTAAACACATTTCTACTCAAAATTCAAGATACTCACATTACAGCAACTTCTTCCCATGCTGGGCAAGGAGTTTTGGCTGGTAACATTGGACCTCAAGGAGGCATACCTGCATGTCCCAATCAGACAAAGCTGCAGAAGATACCTCAGATTTCTTGCAGGTTCAATCCACTATCAATTCTCTGCATTGCCCTTTGGCTTATCTACTGCGCCCAGAGTATTCACAAAGTGCCTGGCATCAGTGATTGCCTGCTGCAGACTTCAAGGGATACAAATCTACCCTTATCTGGACGACTGCCTGATCCAAGCGGACAGCAAACACATACTACTGGAACATCTGGCATATGTGACACGGTTACTGCTTTCTCTGGGATATACCATCAACAAGGAGAAATCAAGGCTAACACCATCTCAGAAAATAACCTTCCTGGGTGCCAACTTGGACACAAACACCCAGATGGCATATTTACGCCAGAAAAACAAGGGCAACTATCTCAGTACTTCAAAACATTAGCAAAAAGTACCAGGCTTACTGCAAGGAAAATCCTGCAGGCTCTGGGATTCATGGCATCTTGCATTCTTCTAATCCCATGTGCAAAGCTGCATATGAGGAAACTTCAGTGGTACCTAAAAAATCTATGGTCTCAACACAGTCACAGTTTGGAAGCAATTATACCAATAATTCCATGTTTGCAAAAGGAATTTCTATGGTGGGCCCAAGCATGTCAAGTAAACACAGGCCTTCCATTCTGCAAGCCTCAAGCAAAACAAGTCATAACCACAGACGCCTCAGACTACGCCTGGGGGGCGCACATGAAGGACAGGTGCATTCAGGGCAGATGGTCCCAAAAGGAAAAGCACCTTCACATCAATCAAAAAGAAATGCTAGCAGTAATAAATGCAATTACAGATTTAAAGGACTTGGCATCCAGGACAATTACTGATAAGAACAGACAACACCACAGTAATGTGGTACATAAACAAGGAGGAACACATTCATACCCCTTGTGCAGACTAGCCATGACTCTTTGGAACTTGGCTCTGGAAAGACAAATCGAACTTCAAGCACAGTACTTGCCAGGACTGGAAAACACACTGGCAGACACTCTAAGCAGAAATATGACAGATCCACACGAATGGAAGTTACATCCTCAGGTGTTTACAGAGATAATCCAAGCGTGGGGGAGGCCGGACATAGATCTTTTTGCCTCCCACAGGAACCATCAATTGAAAAAGTTTTGTTCAAGGACCTTTCATCCAAAGGCCTGGAAAGTGGATGCCCTTTCATTCAGTTGGACAGCATGGACAGTTTATGCATTCCCACCACTGCCTCTTCTGTCCAAGGTGCTTTTGAAAGCAAGAACAGACAAACCGAGGATGATACTGATAGCTCCAGATTGGCCAAGGCAACACTGGTATCCACTCCTGAGGAGCCTAACACATACTCCTCCCTGGTCCCTGCCTCTAATGCCTCTTCTGCTGACTCAGAACAGCTACAAAACTCTCCACAGTCAGCTGAAAACACTCAACCTCGCTGCATGGAAAATTCCTTAACACCACAACAAACCCTACTTTCCAAGGAGGTGCAGGATGTCATTTTGGAGGCCAGAAGACCATCTACTAGAAAAGCTTACTCCGCAAAATGGAAGCGGTTTTGCTGTTGGAATGAGAAAAGAGGCCAGGACCCTAGAAAATTGAACTTGCCTCAGGTATTACAGTACCTAGCTGAACTGTTGAACAGTGGACTTTCTTTTTCTTCCATAAAAATACATGCCTCAGCCATTTCTGCAGAATTCAACATGGATCCTCCTTTATTTTCTCACCCACTCTTACGACAGTTCCTCAGAGGGGCTAAGAATATAAGACCTCCAAGGAAGCAACCAATACCAGCCTGGGACCTTAATTACATAGTAGAAAAATTAATATTGCCTCCTTTTGAACCTGTTGCCTCAACAGATTTGCAATATTTGTCCTGGAAAACAGCTTTCCTTCTGGCCATCACTTCAGCTCTTAGGGTTTTTGAACTACAGGCCCTCATGGCGGTGCAGCCCTTCCTCATCTTCCATCAGGACAGGGTTTCCCTTCGTACCAACCCATCTTTTATGCCAAAAGTGGTATCCAGGGTAGCCTTAAATCAAGCCATACACCTACCTACTTTTTTCCCTAACCCTCAAAACAAAGGAGAAAGGCTGCTACACTCTTTAGACATCCATAGGCAGCTACGTTATTATTTGGACAGAACAAAGTCCTTCAGGAAATCAGAACAACTTTTTGTGTCCTATGCCATAGGGGCTCAAGGGAAACCTGTTACAAAACAGACCATTTCCAAGTGGATTGGCCACTGCATACGATTTTGTTATTCCTATCATGGGAAATCTGTCCCTACTGGTATCAGATCTCACTCCACCAGGGCCACAGCCACCTCTACAGCCTTCCTCAGAGGTGTTCCTACTAAAGATATTTTGGAGGCAGCCACTTGGAGTTCTGTACATACCTTCACAAAACACTACCACCTGCCCTTATATTCCAGAACAAGAGCAGGCTTTGCCACTGCTGTTTTGCAGGGCATTCTGGCTCAACCCAGTTCCTCATAGTACCTACCACCCTATGCATAGCTTTGGGACTCTACCCATCTGTGATTACTGCAGCTGTATGCACGATGAACATAGTACAGTTTTGTACCCACCATAAATGTAGATGTTCGAGTGCTAATACAGCTGCAGTACAGGATGTTCTTCATCTCACATTGCTGCAGTCCTTACACTTGGGTAGTCCGCTGTCCTCGGTCGGCCCGAATATCAAAGTATAAGGCTGACGTCGGTCAAGGCGCATTTGACTGACATCAGGACGTCAGGGTACAAATGCGCATGACCGACGTCATATCCTCAGTCTTTTTTGCCGCATGGTCCGATGCAGAAGCAGCGTTGCAAGTGCCGGTTGGCGTTCTGAAATTGTTCGATTTCGGAGTTTCAGACCGAGTCAAAGTTGGCTAAGTACCCCGTTGGGGAATATTTTAGTTTTTTCTTGCCTCAGTGGTTTACCGGATGTCAGAAAAAGTGAATAATTGTATTTCTTGTGGGAAACAGATACCGCATAGAGACTATCATACCTTGTGTATTCCTTGTTTAGGGCCTGAGCACGACGTTGTTGGGTGTCGCTCTTGTGCAAGATTCAATAAGCGCACTATAAAGAGAAGGTTAGATTGTGCCAGGTTAGTCTTCGGGAAGCGGTGCAATTATAAAATGCCGTCGGATGCTCCGTCGCCCGCTTCTTCAAGAAGCGCAAGGACAAAGCAGTTAAGCCTAGGCTAGAAGAACCGTCCGTAGCGGACGCGGGTTCTTTAGAGGTGTCGGTGGAGCCGGTGGTTCCACCGGAGGTTTCTTTGGGATCCCAGGGAGAGACTTTGTTATTGCAGGATGTGGCCTCTCAGGAGGCAGGTCAGGCTGAGGGGGCTTCTCAGGTTACTATACTCCCCTCCCTGCCTAGGGTGGTTAGGCCCTCTCCTTCTGTTTCCAAGGCTTCTCCCAGAGGCAGGCCAGGTTTAGCTTCAGTTGGTGTCACCCCTAGTTCTTCAGGTACTGTGCCCAAGAAGCATATGCTTAAAATGGCAGAAGATTTGATTACTTTGATTAGGGGTTCCTTGCCCCCTCCTGATAAGAGACCTAGGGTGGAGCCTGAGCTAGGGAGTTTTGAGCAGGCTTCGGATGTTTCAGAGTCTTCGGCTGAAGACTTGCAGGAGTACTCTCCTTATTCTGATTCTGATGTGGATGATTCTACTCCTTCTGCTTCTCCTCCTGAGGATTTTTCTTTTTCAGAAACTCTTCATTCCATGAGGGAGCATTTTAAGTGGGAAGGTCAGGACTTCTCTGATTCCAGGAAAAGGCTTAGGAATTTTTGTTCTTACCCCAGCATAGGCCTTTGGCTATACCTCCTGTTTTGGATGTAGTGGAAGATGTTTTACAGAAGCTTCTCTTAATCCTGATTCTTTGCCTCCTGCTCCTGTTAAGCGGATAGGTATTACAGGGTGCCTGAAGCTCATAAGTATCTTTTAAGAGTCCTAGGGCAGACCCAGAAACTGTTAGCCAGGGGCCTAAAGGTGTTAAGGCTTCTGTTGTCAAGAATCCGGTTCCTACAGATAAAGAGGCCAGGGCCTTGGATAGATGGGGAAAGAAAGTTTATACTTCTTCCACTCTAGCTATGAGGGCTTTGAATTGCCAGTTTCACATGTTGAAATACCAAAACTATCTCCTTTCACAATTGAAGTCTAAGGTTGATGCTCTGGCGGAAGGTATTGATTGTAAAGAGTTACAAGATTTAGTACATGTTTCTGAACAGGTGGGTAAGCATTCTTTACAATGTGGTTTTGATGCTGTACAGGCCTCGTCTAGGGTGGCTGCCACTGGGTCAGTTCTTCGCAGGCACGCCTGGCTGAGGGATCAGAATTTATCTGACCATGTTAAAACAAGGATTTTAGATGCTCCTTTACAATCTGATGTGTTGTTTGGTTCTCCTGTTGAGGCAGTTTTGAAGAAAATGGAAGACAAGGCTAAGTCTATGCAGACTGTTAAAGATTTTTTGCAGGTTCAGCCTCCAAAGTTTAGTAGAAATTGGCCTACTAAGGGGTGGACGTATCCTTCTTATGATTCCCAGTCTAGGGGTAGATCTAGACGTGGTGGGGGCAGGGCTCAGGGCTCTTTCAGGCCTAGAACAGGGAGTTCTCCTGCACAGTCTTCGGGTGAGGGCAGGGGTCAGTCCTTTCGTAAACAGACCCAATGACCTACCTTTTCAGCTGCCAGATCCTTCTCGTCTGGCAGCACCTTTGGGAGGAAGGTTGGCACTTTTCAAAGAAAATTGGAGTTTAATTACCCAAGACAGATGGGTATTGGATATCATACACCACGGTTACAGGTTTTATTTCCATACCTTGCCTCCTTTCAAAGGCATGCCAGACGTTCCTCCTCAACAAAGAATAGAGGCTCACAAGCAAATTTCTCTGTTACTCCAAATAGGGGCCATACAGCCGGTCCCTATGCCAGAAGTGGGCCTAGGATTTTATTCTCGCCTGTTCCTAGTACCAAAGAAAGGGAACATGTGGAGACCAATTTTGGACTTATCTATCCTCAACACTTATCTGGACATTCCCAAGTTCAAAATGTTGACGTTACAGCAGCTTTTACCTCTGCTGGGCAAAGATCATTGGATGGTAACTTTGGATCTCAAGGAGGCTTACCTTCATGTTCCTATCAGACTAAGTTGCAGGAAGTATCTGCGTTTTCGAGCTGGGACTTCTCACTATCAGTTCTCTGCATTGCCCTTTGGCTTATCTACTGCGCCCAGAGTGTTCACGAAAGTTCTGACTCCAGTGATAGCTTTCTTCAGGCTAAAAGGAATACAGATCTATCCTTATTTGGACGATTGCCTAATTCTGGCTCAAGGAAGGGACGAGCTTCTTCTTCATTTGCAATATGTGATAGCAGTGCTAAGATGCCTGGGGTATTCTGTGAACGAAATAAAGTCCAGTCTAGTACCCTCTCAGGACATGTGCTTTCTGGGTGTAAGACTGAATACAGCATCCCAGATGGCCTTTTTGACCCTGGACAAACAAAAGAATCTTTCCCTTTATTTTCATCAGCTATCTCATCAGTCCGGGCTGACTGCAAGGACAGTCCTTCAAGCCTTAGGGTTCATGGCATCTTGTATTCTGGTGCTTCCCAATGCCAAACTGCATATGAGGAAGCTACAATGGTATCTCAAAAATGTATGGACACAGCACTGCCAGGATCTGGACACTGTCATTCAAATAATACCTTGCATTCAAAAGGAATTTTTGTGGTGGGCTCAGGAATGTCACCTAAACAAGGGACTCTCTGTGACCCGGCCAGAGGCGAGTCAGATTTTAACGACAGATGCCTCAGACAAAGCTTGGGGAGCTCATCTAAATGGAAAGTGGATACAAGACAAGTGGCCTGCCAGACTACTACATCTACATATCAACTTGAAGGAGATGTTAGCAGTCCAGTTTGCATTAATAGCTTTCAAGGATTTACTTCTTCCAGGGCAGGTGTTGATTCTAACAGACAACACAACTGTCATGTGGTAGATCAACAAGCAAGGGGAACACATTCTTATCCTCTATGCAGGCAAGCAATGATTTTGTGGGAGACTGCTCTCAGTTTACAGCTAAATCTTCAGGCAAGGTTTCTGCCAGGAGCACAGAACTCCTTAGCAGATGTGTTGAGCAGACAAATTATGGATCCCCACGAGTGGAAATTGGATCCTCATGTATTTCAGAAATTGACAGTGTCATGGGAACTCCAGACATAGATCTGTTCGCTTCTCCACTAAACCACCAGCTGCCAAAGTTTTGCACAAAAGGTTTCATCCCACAGCTTGGAAAGTGGATGCTCTTTCCTTCAATTGGAGCAATCTTCATGTGTATGCCTTTCCGCCTCTGCCTCTCCTCCCAAAGGTACTACTAAAGGCCAGACAAGACAAGCCAAGGATGATTTTGATAGCTCCAGATTGGCCTCGACAGCATTGGTACCCATTACTGAGAAGCCTGGTACGGAAGCCGCCATGGCCTTTGCCTTCGATTCCACACCTGTTGTCTCAGGAGGACAGTCATTTGCTCAATGTCAAGCTTCACTCTCTGCACCTAACAGCCTGGCATATTCTGTTTTGAACCATAGTGGGCCTCCACTTCCGCAGCAAGTTTTGAATGTTATTTTGGAAGCTAGAAGGCCGAGTACAAGGAAAGTGTACGCAGATAAATGGAAGAGATTTTTATTTTGGAGTGCAGCAAAGGATTTTGATGTTTCTGAGCCTAATTTAAGTGTGGCTCTTCAATATCTTACTGAGTTACTGGACAAAGGTTTGTCCTTCTCTTCTATTAAGGTTCATGCTGCAGCAATTTCGGCTCACTATGATTGTGACCCACCTTTGTTTTCTCATCCTTCTTAGAGGGGCAAAGAATATAAGACCCCCACGAAGAGCTCCTACTCCTGCTTGGGATCTCAATTTTGTGTTGGAGAAACTCACTCTACAACCTTTTGAGCCTGCAGCTACTGCTGAATTAAAGTTTTTATCATGGAAGACTGCTTTTTTGTTGGCTATTACCTCTGCAAGAAGGGTTTCTGAGTTGCAGGCCCTTATGGCGGTTGAGCCTTTCTTAATTTTCCATAAGGATAGGGTATCTTTACGTACTAATCCTTCCTTTATGCCTAAAGTGGTTTCTAGTGTGGCTTTAAACCAAACTATTCATTTGCCTACTTTTTATGCAAATCCCCAAAATAAAGGGGAAAAGATTTTGCACACTTTAGATGTACACAGGCAGTTGCGATATTATTTGGACAGAACTAAAGGGTTCAGGCAGTCTCAGCAGTTATTTGTTTCTTTTGCTTTGAGTTCTCTGGGCAAGCCTGTGTCAAAACAAACTATTTCTAAGTGGATTGGGTTTTGCATTGCTTTCTGTTATTCCCATCATGGCAAGGAGATTCCAGCCGGGATTAGGCCTCATTCCACTAGGGCTACTGCCACTTTGACAGCTTTTTTGAGGGGGGTGGCAACTAAGGATATTTTGGAGGCAGCTACTTGGAGTTCAGTGCATACTTTCTCTAGGCATTATCACCTACCACTTTACTCTAAGTCCAGGGCTGGTTTTGCCACTGCTGTTTTGCAGGGCATTTTGGCAGCTCCTGCTTCCTTATAGTTTGGCCATCCTCCCTTACCTCTGCTTTGGGATTCTACCCAAGTGTAAGGACTGCAGCAATGTGAGATGAAGAACATAGTACAGTTTTGTACCTACCATAAATGTAGATGTTCGAAGATCCACATTGCTGCAGTCCAACCCTCCCTCCTTCCCTCTGTAGTTAGAGGTTGTGTGGGTTGGATTGTCAATATGAGGTATATTGTATATATTGTATATATTGTACATATTTTTAGTGCTAGGATGGTTGGTTGTTTGTTTGCTGTCTTTTGGTTTTGACCTTTATTTTTAGGGTTTTCTGACATCTGGGGCAAGAAAAGACTGAGGATATGACGTCGGTCATGCGCATTTGTACCCTGACGTCCTGATGTCAGTCAAATGCGCCTTGACCGACGTCAGCCTTATACTTTGATATTCGGGCCGACCGAGGACAGCGGACTACCCAAGTGTAAGGACTGCAGCAATGTGGATCTTCGAACATCTACATTTATGGTAGGTACAAAACTGTACTTTTCCCTCCCTCCTTCCCAACTTTGTAAAGGCATGGGGCCTAACAACCTCTTCATACCACCTGACTGGGTTATCCTGCTATGTTTTATTTGCTTGCTTACACTGTTTTTGCATTACATTGCATTGCTTGCATATGTAGACAAGCTTTATTTATGTATTGCCTTCCTTTTGGGGGCACCTGACATCTGGGGCAAGAAAGACTGAAGAACATGGCGTCGGCTGTGTCTTATATACTCTGGCCTTCCTGACGTCAGAAGAGTAAGCGACGACAACCGACGCCGGACCAAGACTTTGGAATTCGGCCAACCAAGGGACCGCCTGACGGCTGAAAACCCATCTGTGATTACTGCAGCTGTATTAGCACTCGAACATCTACATTTATGGTAGGTACAAAACTGTACTTTCTGCAGGGCCTCATAGCCACTCCTGATGCTGTTTAGCTCCAGCCCCCCCAACCATAGCTTTGGGACTCAACCCAAATGTAATGACTGCAGCAATGAAACACGAAGAACATAGTACAGTTGTGTACACTTACCATAAATGCAGATATTCGAGTGTATTCACTGTTGCAGTCCAGGTTACCCACCTGCCATCCCCCTTATTTTTGCTGGAACTTATCTTTACTTCTCTAATCTATAGAACCTAGGTGGTGTATTTGCTAATAGATGAAGGTAAAGCTTATTTCTGGTGCATGTATGTTTTATTTACATAAATTTAGCCTACCCTTTTGGGGGCACCTGACATCTGGGGCAAGAAAAACTGAATAAAATGGTGTCAGCTGCATCTTTTATACTCCTGACGACCTGACATCAGGGAAGAGGCAACAGCAACCGACGCAGGACCCAAGACTTTGCAATTCAGGCCGACTGAGGGCAACCTGCCAGCAAGATAACTCAAATGTAATGACTGCAACAGTGAATACACTGGAACATCTACATTTATGGTAAGTGTACACAGCTGTACTGTCTACACCTTACTGCCATTGAGAAATGTCAAGGCAAAAGTGGTCGTCAGAGTATTAGGGACCATGGCTGCCACGGTCATGCTAGTTCCCCTTGCCAGACTATACATGAGGGTTCTTCAGTGGCTGCTTTTCGCCCAATGGCCTCTACAGTATCTTCCACTCTCCCATGCTATTCTGATTACAGACACGTGCAAGCAGGATCTACGCTGGTGGCTTCAGGCTATCAATCTCAACATAGGCAAGCCTTTTGTACCATCTTCTCCAGTTGCCACGGATGCCTCCCAGATCTGGTGGAGGGGTATTATCTCAGCAGGACAGTCGAAGGCACGTGGCAGGATCACGAGACCCATTTGCATATCAATGTCTTGGAGATGAGAGCAGTGCTATTAGCGTTGCAAGCACTTCAGAACTTTCTCCCTGTAGGGGCAATTGCAATCCACTCGGACAACATGTCAGTGGTATGGTATCTGAATAAGCAGGGAGGAACCAAATCATACCCCTTTGCAGAGATGCACTTCGAGTTTGGCAGTTGGCAGTATCGTATAGGCACAAGACAAGACGAGCATACACTGCAAAGTCCAACAAGGTTTAATAGCGGAGTAAAACAAGCTTAGAGCAATCAGTAGTCCGGTGCACACTCCGGTAACTGCCAAGCAATAAAAAGTTAAAAACTATCTGGCTGCACAGAATCCAAGTCACAAAGTGTGAAGCGCTTTTTGTTAGGAAGCATTTCTAACTTCTTCAGACAATAGTTCTCAAAAAGAAAAAACAAGTTTAAGTACTATCCTAGTGACTCATACTTGTTAATACAATTAAACACAGTCACATAATTTAAAGGGGCACTATCTCGTTTCTAAAATCAGTTGCTTGCTAGAGACTTTTACATTTTAGTCCTGTGTAAGTCACATGTTCACACAGAGGCAGGGTTTTCAGAGAAGCTTATTAGCATACTGATACTGCAGGTCAGATTTCACAAACTTCAGTGGGGGAGGGAGAATTTACAGCATGTCCTTTTGTATTTTCCTTCCCCCACCCATAGGAGATTAGATAAGTTGAGGGACTGATTTAGCATTAGCCAGAAATGCTTTCTACTCACACACAGTGAAATGACATGTTCAGTATGTGCTTGTTTTTTTTTCTAAAACTGATTATCCCAGCCTAAACAATTGTATTTTTTTTGTTTCATGCTTGCTGCTACATGCTTTTTTCCCTTCACTAATAATTACTTTTCATATTGTCAGCAATAGTGTTGCTTATTAGTGCATGTACTCCTGCAGACATACATTTATAAGACAGTTTCCCTCATTTCACAGGACAGCATTGCTTTGGACAGTTGCATCTTGGAAACAAACCCATTGAGTTGCAAATGTCCTAAGACTCTAGAAGAATAAAATCTTGCAATGTTTTAATAAAAATACATGTCAGACAACTTTGAAATTGAATCTTGTTACTGTACTAAAAGTATTTTCCCATTAGTTGACACCCTTCAGGAATCACAATGTAACTGTTTGTATAATACTGATTCCATCCAACTGAATTTAATTTCTTTTTTCTTCCCTGCACTGTGGTAAAATGTTTGAATCTTTCACTCGTTTCTG